>NC_082605.1:25767076-26083448 GCF_030936135.1 Gavia stellata | reverse complement strand
AAGAACATTTCAAGAGCAGACAGAGACAGAAAATTCAAAAAGCGAGGGCACGAAGGAAAGACAAGAAATAATTAAAAAAGAAAGGCAGACAAAAAAAAGACTGCAAACGGGATGGAAGTAGACAGCAAATTTTAAAAGCAACGGTGATTAAGGAAATAGGGGAAAAGATTTAAAAATAGCACCGGCAAACTACAACAGAGACCTAGAAAGAAAACCTATACAGCGATGGCACAGAAGGCAGAGAAGAAATAGTAAAAAAGGACAGCAAAGGGAATAAAAGCAGGCATAGAAACAACTTGTCAAACACGGTAGGCATTAGGGAAATAAAGGAAAAAATTATGACATCGGAACAGCAAAGTGAAACAGAGATGCAGAAAGAAAATTTAAAAAGCGAGGGCACTAAGGAACGACAAGAAATAATTTTAAAAACCCAGCAAAGGGCATAAAAGTGGGCGTCGAAAGAACATGTAAAAAGCGTGGGGGATTTGGGAAAGGAAGAGAAAAATGAGGAAATAGGGACCGCGAACTAAAAGAGACGTAGAAAGAGAATTTAAAAAACGACTGCGCTGAGGAAAGACGAGAAATAATTAAAAGAAGAGACAGCGAAATAAAGACAGCGAACGGGATGGACGTAGAAAATGTAAAAAGCAATGGGGATTAGGGAAAGAAACCAAAAGAATTTAAAAGCCGGGACAGCGAACTGAAAGAGATGTAGAAAGAAAATTTGAAAAGCCACGGCGCTAATAATGACAAGAAATAACTAAAAAATAAAGACAGCGAACGGAATAAAAGCAGACGGAAAATTTTAGAAGCAAATAGGCTTAGGGAAATAAGGAAGAAATTGAAGCGTAGCAACATTGACCTAAAACAGGTAGGTAGGGAAAAAATCTAAAAAGCGATGGCACTGAGGCAAACCAAGAAAAAATAACTGAAAAGACAGCAAACAGAGTAAAAGTAGACAGAAAAGTTAAAAAGCAACTAAGGGCACTAAGGAAAAACAAGAAAAAATACTTTAAAAATAAAGAATGTGAATGAGATAGAGGTAGAAAATTTAAAAAGCCAAGAGATTAATAGAGGAAAGAACTGGACGAGAGGGAAAGCAAACTGAAACTCAGACATGGACAGAAAATCTAAAAGGCAACGGCACTAAGGAAAGACAAGAAATAATTAGAAGGAAAGACATCGAAGGGAAAAAAAGGAGGCGTAGAAAACACATTTTAAAAGCGATGGGAATTGGGGGGGGGGGAAAAGGAGGGGAAAAAAAAAACCAAACAGGGAGAGGAAACTGAAACAGAGGTTGAGAGAAAAATTTAAAAGCGGCGGCACTAAGGAAAGAGAAGAAATCATTAAAGAATAAAGGCAGTGAACGGCATAAAAGTCAAACAGAAAGTGTTAAAAGCAGCGGGGATTAAAGAAATGAGGAAAAAATTTAAAAGTGGCGACGGCGAACTAAAACGGAGACGTCGACAGAAAATCTAAAAAGCCACGGCACTAAGGAAAGCCAAGGAAAAATAATTAAAAACTAAAGACAGCGAACGAGATAAACGTAGAAAATTTTCAAAGCAAGGGGGATGAAGGAAATAAGGAAAAACTTTAAAACATAGCGACGGCAAACTACAACGAAGACGCAGAAAGAAGCTCTAAAAAGCAATGGCACAGAAGGCAGAGAAGAAATAATGGAAAAAAAAGACAGCAAAGGGAATAAAAGTAGGCACAGAAAGAACATTTCAAGAGCAGACAGAGACAGAAAATTCAAAAAGCGAGGGCACGAAGGAAAGACAAGAAATAATTAAAAAAGAAAGGCAGACAAAAAAAAGACTGCAAACGGGATGGAAGTAGACAGCAAATTTTAAAAGCAACGGTGATTAAGGAAATAGGGAAAAAGATTTACAAAATAGCGACGGCAAACTACAACAGAGACCTAGAAAGAAAACCTATACAGCGATGGCACAGAAGGCAGAGAAGAAATAGTAAAAAAGGACAGCAAAGGGAATAAAAGCAGGCATAGAAACAACTTGTCAAACACGGTAGGCATTAGGGAAATAAAGGAAAAAATTATGACATCGGAACAGCAAAGTGAAACAGAGATGCAGAAAGAAAATTTAAAAAGCGAGGGCACTAAGGAACGACAAGAAATAATTTTAAAAACCCAGCAAAGGGCATAAAAGTGGGCGTCGAAAGAACATGTAAAAAGCGTGGGGGATTTGGGAAAGGAAGAGAAAAATGAGGAAATAGGGACCGCGAACTAAAAGAGACGTAGAAAGAGAATTTAAAAAACGACTGCGCTGAGGAAAGACGAGAAATAATTAAAAGAAGAGACAGCGAAATAAAGACAGCGAACGGGATGGACGTAGAAAATGTAAAAAGCAATGGGGATTAGGGAAAGAAACCAAAAGAATTTAAAAGCCGGGACAGCGAACTGAAAGAGATGTAGAAAGAAAATTTGAAAAGCCACGGCGCTAATAATGACAAGAAATAACTAAAAAATAAAGACAGCGAACGGAATAAAAGCAGACGGAAAATTTTAGAAGCAAATAGGCTTAGGGAAATAAGGAAGAAATTGAAGCGTAGCAACATTGACCTAAAACAGGTAGGTAGGGAAAAAATCTAAAAAGCGATGGCACTGAGGCAAACCAAGAAAAAATAACTGAAAAGACAGCAAACAGAGTAAAAGTAGACAGAAAAGTTAAAAAGCAACTAAGGGCACTAAGGAAAAACAAGAAAAAATACTTTAAAAATAAAGAATGTGAATGAGATAGAGGTAGAAAATTTAAAAAGCCAAGAGATTAATAGAGGAAAGAACTGGACGAGAGGGAAAGCAAACTGAAACTCAGACATGGACAGAAAATCTAAAAGGCAACGGCACTAAGGAAAGACAAGAAATAATTAGAAGGAAAGACATCGAAGGGAAAAAAAGGAGGCGTAGAAAACACATTTTAAAAGCGATGGGAATTGGGGGGGGGGGAAAGGAGGGGAAAAAAAAAACCAAACAGGGAGAGGAAACTGAAACAGAGGTTGAGAGAAAAATTTAAAAGCGGCGGCACTAAGGAAAGAGAAGAAATCATTAAAGAATAAAGGCAGTGAACGGCATAAAAGTCAAACAGAAAGTGTTAAAAGCAGCGGGGATTAAAGAAATGAGGAAAAAATTTAAAAGTGGCGACGGCGAACTAAAACGGAGACGTCGACAGAAAATCTAAAAAGCCACGGCACTAAGGAAAGCCAAGGAAAAATAATTAAAAACTAAAGACAGCGAACGAGATAAACGTAGAAAATTTTCAAAGCAAGGGGGATGAAGGAAATAAGGAAAAACTTTAAAACATAGCGACGGCAAACTACAACGAAGACGCAGAAAGAAGCTCTAAAAAGCAATGGCACAGAAGGCAGAGAAGAAATAATGGAAAAAAAAGACAGCAAAGGGAATAAAAGTAGGCACAGAAAGAACATTTCAAGAGCAGACAGAGACAGAAAATTCAAAAAGCGAGGGCACGAAGGAAAGACAAGAAATAATTAAAAAAGAAAGGCAGACAAAAAAAAGACTGCAAACGGGATGGAAGTAGACAGCAAATTTTAAAAGCAACGGTGATTAAGGAAATAGGGAAAAAGATTTACAAAATAGCGACGGCAAACTACAACAGAGACCTAGAAAGAAAACCTATACAGCGATGGCACAGAAGGCAGAGAAGAAATAGTAAAAAAGGACAGCAAAGGGAATAAAAGCAGGCATAGAAACAACTTGTCAAACACGGTAGGCATTAGGGAAATAAAGGAAAAAATTATGACATCGGAACAGCAAAGTGAAACAGAGATGCAGAAAGAAAATTTAAAAAGCGAGGGCACTAAGGAACGACAAGAAATAATTTTAAAAACCCAGCAAAGGGCATAAAAGTGGGCGTCGAAAGAACATGTAAAAAGCGTGGGGGATTTGGGAAAGGAAGAGAAAAATGAGGAAATAGGGACCGCGAACTGAAAGAGACGTAGAAAGAGAATTTAAAAAACGACTGCGCTGAGGAAAGACGAGAAATAATTAAAAGAAGAGACAGCGAAATAAAGACAGCGAACGGGATGGACGTAGAAAATGTAAAAAGCAATGGGGATTAGGGAAAGAAACCAAAAGAATTTAAAAGCCGGGACAGCGAACTGAAAGAGATGTAGAAAGAAAATTTGAAAAGCCACGGCGCTAATAATGACAAGAAATAACTAAAAAATAAAGACAGCGAACGGAATAAAAGCAGACGGAAAATTTTAGAAGCAAATAGGCTTAGGGAAATAAGGAAGAAATTGAAGCGTAGCAACATTGACCTAAAACAGGTAGGTAGGGAAAAAATCTAAAAAGCGATGGCACTGAGGCAAACCAAGAAAAAATAACTGAAAAGACAGCAAACAGAGTAAAAGTAGACAGAAAAGTTAAAAAGCAACTAAGGGCACTAAGGAAAAACAAGAAAAAATACTTTAAAAATAAAGAATGTGAATGAGATAGAGGTAGAAAATTTAAAAAGCCAAGAGATTAATAGAGGAAAGAACTGGACGAGAGGGAAAGCAAACTGAAACTCAGACATGGACAGAAAATCTAAAAGGCAACGGCACTAAGGAAAGACAAGAAATAATTAGAAGGAAAGACATCGAAGGGAAAAAAAGGAGGCGTAGAAAACACATTTTAAAAGCGATGGGAATTGGGGGGGGGGGGAAAGGAGGGGAAAAAAAAAACCAAACAGGGAGAGGAAACTGAAACAGAGGTTGAGAGAAAAATTTAAAAGCGGCGGCACTAAGGAAAGAGAAGAAATCATTAAAGAATAAAGGCAGTGAACGGCATAAAAGTCAAACAGAAAGTGTTAAAAGCAGCGGGGATTAAAGAAATGAGGAAAAAATTTAAAAGTGGCGACGGCGAACTAAAACGGAGACGTCGACAGAAAATCTAAAAAGCCACGGCACTAAGGAAAGCCAAGGAAAAATAATTAAAAACTAAAGACAGCGAACGAGATAAACGTAGAAAATTTTCAAAGCAAGGGGGATGAAGGAAATAAGGAAAAACTTTAAAACATAGCGACGGCAAACTACAACGAAGACGCAGAAAGAAGCTCTAAAAAGCAATGGCACAGAAGGCAGAGAAGAAATAATGGAAAAAAAAGACAGCAAAGGGAATAAAAGTAGGCACAGAAAGAACATTTCAAGAGCAGACAGAGACAGAAAATTCAAAAAGCGAGGGCACGAAGGAAAGACAAGAAATAATTAAAAAAGAAAGGCAGACAAAAAAAAGACTGCAAACGGGATGGAAGTAGACAGCAAATTTTAAAAGCAACGGTGATTAAGGAAATAGGGAAAAAGATTTACAAAATAGCGACGGCAAACTACAACAGAGACCTAGAAAGAAAACCTATACAGCGATGGCACAGAAGGCAGAGAAGAAATAGTAAAAAAGGACAGCAAAGGGAATAAAAGCAGGCATAGAAACAACTTGTCAAACACGGTAGGCATTAGGGAAATAAAGGAAAAAATTATGACATCGGAACAGCAAAGTGAAACAGAGATGCAGAAAGAAAATTTAAAAAGCGAGGGCACTAAGGAACGACAAGAAATAATTTTAAAAACCCAGCAAAGGGCATAAAAGTGGGCGTCGAAAGAACATGTAAAAAGCGTGGGGGATTTGGGAAAGGAAGAGAAAAATGAGGAAATAGGGACCGCGAACTAAAAGAGACGTAGAAAGAGAATTTAAAAAACGACTGCGCTGAGGAAAGACGAGAAATAATTAAAAGAAGAGACAGCGAAATAAAGACAGCGAACGGGATGGACGTAGAAAATGTAAAAAGCAATGGGGATTAGGGAAAGAAACCAAAAGAATTTAAAAGCCGGGACAGCGAACTGAAAGAGATGTAGAAAGAAAATTTGAAAAGCCACGGCGCTAATAATGACAAGAAATAACTAAAAAATAAAGACAGCGAACGGAATAAAAGCAGACGGAAAATTTTAGAAGCAAATAGGCTTAGGGAAATAAGGAAGAAATTGAAGCGTAGCAACATTGACCTAAAACAGGTAGGTAGGGAAAAAATCTAAAAAGCGATGGCACTGAGGCAAACCAAGAAAAAATAACTGAAAAGACAGCAAACAGAGTAAAAGTAGACAGAAAAGTTAAAAAGCAACTAAGGGCACTAAGGAAAAACAAGAAAAAATACTTTAAAAATAAAGAATGTGAATGAGATAGAGGTAGAAAATTTAAAAAGCCAAGAGATTAATAGAGGAAAGAACTGGACGAGAGGGAAAGCAAACTGAAACTCAGACATGGACAGAAAATCTAAAAGGCAACGGCACTAAGGAAAGACAAGAAATAATTAGAAGGAAAGACATCGAAGGGAAAAAAAGGAGGCGTAGAAAACACATTTTAAAAGCGATGGGAATTGGGGGGGGGGGAAAGGAGGGGAAAAAAAAAACCAAACAGGGAGAGGAAACTGAAACAGAGGTTGAGAGAAAAATTTAAAAGCGGCGGCACTAAGGAAAGAGAAGAAATCATTAAAGAATAAAGGCAGTGAACGGCATAAAAGTCAAACAGAAAGTGTTAAAAGCAGCGGGGATTAAAGAAATGAGGAAAAAATTTAAAAGTGGCGACGGCGAACTAAAACGGAGACGTCGACAGAAAATCTAAAAAGCCACGGCACTAAGGAAAGCCAAGGAAAAATAATTAAAAACTAAAGACAGCGAACGAGATAAACGTAGAAAATTTTCAAAGCAAGGGGGATGAAGGAAATAAGGAAAAACTTTAAAACATAGCGACGGCAAACTACAACGAAGACGCAGAAAGAAGCTCTAAAAAGCAATGGCACAGAAGGCAGAGAAGAAATAATGGAAAAAAAAGACAGCAAAGGGAATAAAAGTAGGCACAGAAAGAACATTTCAAGAGCAGACAGAGACAGAAAATTCAAAAAGCGAGGGCACGAAGGAAAGACAAGAAATAATTAAAAAAGAAAGGCAGACAAAAAAAAGACTGCAAACGGGATGGAAGTAGACAGCAAATTTTAAAAGCAACGGTGATTAAGGAAATAGGGAAAAAGATTTACAAAATAGCGACGGCAAACTACAACAGAGACCTAGAAAGAAAACCTATACAGCGATGGCACAGAAGGCAGAGAAGAAATAGTAAAAAAGGACAGCAAAGGGAATAAAAGCAGGCATAGAAACAACTTGTCAAACACGGTAGGCATTAGGGAAATAAAGGAAAAAATTATGACATCGGAACAGCAAAGTGAAACAGAGATGCAGAAAGAAAATTTAAAAAGCGAGGGCACTAAGGAACGACAAGAAATAATTTTAAAAACCCAGCAAAGGGCATAAAAGTGGGCGTCGAAAGAACATGTAAAAAGCGTGGGGGATTTGGGAAAGGAAGAGAAAAATGAGGAAATAGGGACCGCGAACTAAAAGAGACGTAGAAAGAGAATTTAAAAAACGACTGCGCTGAGGAAAGACGAGAAATAATTAAAAGAAGAGACAGCGAAATAAAGACAGCGAACGGGATGGACGTAGAAAATGTAAAAAGCAATGGGGATTAGGGAAAGAAACCAAAAGAATTTAAAAGCCGGGACAGCGAACTAAAAGAGATGTAGAAAGAAAATTTGAAAAGCCACGGCGCTAATAATGACAAGAAATAACTAAAAAATAAAGACAGCGAACGGAATAAAAGCAGACGGAAAATTTTAGAAGCAAATAGGCTTAGGGAAATAAGGAAGAAATTGAAGCGTAGCAACATTGACCTAAAACAGGTAGGTAGGGAAAAAATCTAAAAAGCGATGGCACTGAGGCAAACCAAGAAAAAATAACTGAAAAGACAGCAAACAGAGTAAAAGTAGACAGAAAAGTTAAAAAGCAACTAAGGGCACTAAGGAAAAACAAGAAAAAATACTTTAAAAATAAAGAATGTGAATGAGATAGAGGTAGAAAATTTAAAAAGCCAAGAGATTAATAGAGGAAAGAACTGGACGAGAGGGAAAGCAAACTGAAACTCAGACATGGACAGAAAATCTAAAAGGCAACGGCACTAAGGAAAGACAAGAAATAATTAGAAGGAAAGACATCGAAGGGAAAAAAAGGAGGCGTAGAAAACACATTTTAAAAGCGATGGGAATTGGGGGGGGGGGGAAAGGAGGGGAAAAAAAAAACCAAACAGGGAGAGGAAACTGAAACAGAGGTTGAGAGAAAAATTTAAAAGCGGCGGCACTAAGGAAAGAGAAGAAATCATTAAAGAATAAAGGCAGTGAACGGCATAAAAGTCAAACAGAAAGTGTTAAAAGCAGCGGGGATTAAAGAAATGAGGAAAAAATTTAAAAGTGGCGACGGCGAACTAAAACGGAGACGTCGACAGAAAATCTAAAAAGCCACGGCACTAAGGAAAGCCAAGGAAAAATAATTAAAAACTAAAGACAGCGAACGAGATAAACGTAGAAAATTTTCAAAGCAAGGGGGATGAAGGAAATAAGGAAAAACTTTAAAACATAGCGACGGCAAACTACAACGAAGACGCAGAAAGAAGCTCTAAAAAGCAATGGCACAGAAGGCAGAGAAGAAATAATGGAAAAAAAAGACAGCAAAGGGAATAAAAGTAGGCACAGAAAGAACATTTCAAGAGCAGACAGAGACAGAAAATTCAAAAAGCGAGGGCACGAAGGAAAGACAAGAAATAATTAAAAAAGAAAGGCAGACAAAAAAAAGACTGCAAACGGGATGGAAGTAGACAGCAAATTTTAAAAGCAACGGTGATTAAGGAAATAGGGAAAAAGATTTACAAAATAGCGACGGCAAACTACAACAGAGACCTAGAAAGAAAACCTATACAGCGATGGCACAGAAGGCAGAGAAGAAATAGTAAAAAAGGACAGCAAAGGGAATAAAAGCAGGCATAGAAACAACTTGTCAAACACGGTAGGCATTAGGGAAATAAAGGAAAAAATTATGACATCGGAACAGCAAAGTGAAACAGAGATGCAGAAAGAAAATTTAAAAAGCGAGGGCACTAAGGAACGACAAGAAATAATTTTAAAAACCCAGCAAAGGGCATAAAAGTGGGCGTCGAAAGAACATGTAAAAAGCGTGGGGGATTTGGGAAAGGAAGAGAAAAATGAGGAAATAGGGACCGCGAACTAAAAGAGACGTAGAAAGAGAATTTAAAAAACGACTGCGCTGAGGAAAGACGAGAAATAATTAAAAGAAGAGACAGCGAAATAAAGACAGCGAACGGGATGGACGTAGAAAATGTAAAAAGCAATGGGGATTAGGGAAAGAAACCAAAAGAATTTAAAAGCCGGGACAGCGAACTGAAAGAGATGTAGAAAGAAAATTTGAAAAGCCACGGCGCTAATAATGACAAGAAATAACTAAAAAATAAAGACAGCGAACGGAATAAAAGCAGACGGAAAATTTTAGAAGCAAATAGGCTTAGGGAAATAAGGAAGAAATTGAAGCGTAGCAACATTGACCTAAAACAGGTAGGTAGGGAAAAAATCTAAAAAGCGATGGCACTGAGGCAAACCAAGAAAAAATAACTGAAAAGACAGCAAACAGAGTAAAAGTAGACAGAAAAGTTAAAAAGCAACTAAGGGCACTAAGGAAAACCAAGAAAAAATACTTTAAAAATAAAGAATGTGAATGAGATAGAGGTAGAAAATTTAAAAAGCCAAGAGATTAATAGAGGAAAGAACTGGACGAGAGGGAAAGCAAACTGAAACTCAGACATGGACAGAAAATCTAAAAGGCAACGGCACTAAGGAAAGACAAGAAATAATTAGAAGGAAAGACATCGAAGGGAAAAAAAGGAGGCGTAGAAAACACATTTTAAAAGCGATGGGAATTGGGGGGGGGGGAAAGGAGGGGAAAAAAAAAACCAAACAGGGAGAGGAAACTGAAACAGAGGTTGAGAGAAAAATTTAAAAGCGGCGGCACTAAGGAAAGAGAAGAAATCATTAAAGAATAAAGGCAGTGAACGGCATAAAAGTCAAACAGAAAGTGTTAAAAGCAGCGGGGATTAAAGAAATGAGGAAAAAATTTAAAAGTGGCGACGGCGAACTAAAACGGAGACGTCGACAGAAAATCTAAAAAGCCACGGCACTAAGGAAAGCCAAGGAAAAATAATTAAAAACTAAAGACAGCGAACGAGATAAACGTAGAAAATTTTCAAAGCAAGGGGGATGAAGGAAATAAGGAAAAACTTTAAAACATAGCGACGGCAAACTACAACGAAGAAGCGGAAAGAAGCTCTAAAAAGCAATGGCACAGAAGGCAGAGAAGAAATAATGGAAAAAAAAGACAGCAAAGGGAATAAAAGTAGGCACAGAAAGAACATTTCAAGAGCAGACAGAGACAGAAAATTCAAAAAGCGAGGGCACGAAGGAAAGACAAGAAATAATTAAAAAAGAAAGGCAGACAAAAAAAAGACTGCAAACGGGATGGAAGTAGACAGCAAATTTTAAAAGCAACGGTGATTAAGGAAATAGGGGAAAAGATTTACAAAATAGCGACGGCAAACTACAACAGAGACCTAGAAAGAAAACCTATACAGCGATGGCACAGAAGGCAGAGAAGAAATAGTAAAAAAGGACAGCAAAGGGAATAAAAGCAGGCATAGAAACAACTTGTCAAACACGGTAGGCATTAGGGAAATAAAGGAAAAAATTATGACATCGGAACAGCAAAGTGAAACAGAGATGCAGAAAGAAAATTTAAAAAGCGAGGGCACTAAGGAACGACAAGAAATAATTTTAAAAACCCAGCAAAGGGCATAAAAGTGGGCGTCGAAAGAACATGTAAAAAGCGTGGGGGATTTGGGAAAGGAAGAGAAAAATGAGGAAATAGGGACCACAAACTAAAAGAGACGTAGAAAGAGAATTTAAAAAACGACTGCGCTGAGGAAAGACGAGAAATAATTAAAAGAAGAGACAGCGAAATAAAGACAGCGAACGGGATGGACGTAGAAAATGTAAAAAGCAATGGGGATTAGGGAAAGAAACCAAAAGAATTTAAAAGCCGGGACAGCGAACTGAAAGAGATGTAGAAAGAAAATTTGAAAAGCCACGGCGCTAATAATGACAAGAAATAACTAAAAAATAAAGACAGCGAACGGAATAAAAGCAGACGGAAAATTTTAGAAGCAAATAGGATTAGGGAAATAAGGAAGAAATTGAAGCGTAGCAACATTGACCTAAAACAGGTAGGTAGGGAAAAAATCTAAAAAGCGATGGCACTGAGGCAAACCAAGAAAAAATAACTGAAAAGACAGCAAACAGAGTAAAAGTAGACAGAAAAGTTAAAAAGCAACTAAGGGCACTAAGGAAAAACAAGAAAAAATACTTTAAAAATAAAGAATGTGAATGAGATAGAGGTAGAAAATTTAAAAAGCCAAGAGATTAATAGAGGAAAGAACTGGACGAGAGGGAAAGCAAACTGAAACTCAGACATGGACAGAAAATCTAAAAGGCAACGGCACTAAGGAAAGACAAGAAATAATTAGAAGGAAAGACATCGAAGGGAAAAAAAGGAGGCGTAGAAAACACATTTTAAAAGCGATGGGAATTGGGGGGGGGGGAAAGGAGGGGAAAAAAAAAAACCAAACAGGGAGAGGAAACTAAAACAGAGGTTGAGAGAAAATTTAAAAGCGGCGGCACTAAGGAAAGAGAAGAAATCATTAAAGAATAAAGGCAGTGAACGGCATAAAAGTCAAACAGAAAGTGTTAAAAGCAGCGGGGATTAAAGAAATGAGGAAAAAATTTAAAAGTGGCGACGGCGAACTAAAACGGAGACGTCGACAGAAAATCTAAAAAGCCACGGCACTAAGGAAAGCCAAGGAAAAATAATTAAAAACTAAAGACAGCGAACGAGATAAACGTAGAAAATTTTCAAAGCAAGGGGGATGAAGGAAATAAGGAAAAACTTTAAAACATAGCGACGGCAAACTACAACGAAGACGCGGAAAGAAGCTCTAAAAAGCAATGGCACAGAAGGCAGAGAAGAAATAATGGAAAAAAAAGACAGCAAAGGGAATAAAAGTAGGCACAGAAAGAACATTTCAAGAGCAGACAGAGACAGAAAATTCAAAAAGCGAGGGCACGAAGGAAAGACAAGAAATAATTAAAAAAGAAAGGCAGACAAAAAAAAGACTGCAAACGGGATGGAAGTAGACAGCAAATTTTAAAAGCAACGGTGATTAAGGAAATAGGGGAAAAGATTTAAAAATAGCACCGGCAAACTACAACAGAGACCTAGAAAGAAAACCTATACAGCGATGGCACAGAAGGCAGAGAAGAAATAGTAAAAAAGGACAGCAAAGGGAATAAAAGCAGGCATAGAAACAACTTGTCAAACACGGTAGGCATTAGGGAAATAAAGGAAAAAATTATGACATCGGAACAGCAAAGTGAAACAGAGATGCAGAAAGAAAATTTAAAAAGCGAGGGCACTAAGGAACGACAAGAAATAATTTTAAAAACCCAGCAAAGGGCATAAAGGGCGTCGAAAGAACATGTAAAAAGCGTGGGGGATTTGGGAAAGGAAGAGAAAAATGAGGAAATAGGGACCGCGAACTAAAAGAGACGTAGAAAGAGAATTTAAAAAACGACTGCGCTGAGGAAAGACGAGAAATAATTAAAAGAAGAGACAGCGAAATAAAGACAGCGAACGGGATGGACGTAGAAAATGTAAAAAGCAATGGGATTAGGGAAAGAAACCAAAAGAATTTAAAAGCCGGGACAGCGAACTGAAAGAGATGTAGAAAGAAAATTTGAAAAGCCACGGCGCTAATAATGACAAGAAATAACTAAAAAATAAAGACAGCGAACGGAATAAAAGCAGACGGAAAATTTTAGAAGCAAATAGGCTTAGGGAAATAAGGAAGAAATTGAAGCGTAGCAACATTGACCTAAAACAGGTAGGTAGGGAAAAAATCTAAAAAGCGATGGCACTGAGGCAAACCAAGAAAAAATAACTGAAAAGACAGCAAACAGAGTAAAAGTAGACAGAAAAGTTAAAAAGCAACTAAGGGCACTAAGGAAAACCAAGAAAAAATACTTTAAAAATAAAGAATGTGAATGAGATAGAGGTAGAAAATTTAAAAAGCCAAGAGATTAATAGAGGAAAGAACTGGACGAGAGGGAAAGCAGACTGAAACTCAGACATGGACAGAAAATCTAAAAGGCAACGGCACTAAGGAAAGACAAGAAATAATTAGAAGGAAAGACATCGAAGGGAAAAAAAGGAGGCGTAGAAAACACATTTTAAAAGCGATGGGAATTGGGGGGGGGGGAAAGGGGGGGGAAAAAAAAACCAAACAGGGAGAGGAAACTAAAACAGAGGTTGAGAGAAAAATTTAAAAGCGGCGGCACTAAGGAAAGAGAAGAAATCATTAAAGAATAAAGGCAGTGAACGGCATAAAAGTCAAACAGAAAGTGTTAAAAGCAGCGGGGATTAAAGAAATGAGGAAAAAATTTAAAAGTGGCGACGGCGAACTAAAACGGAGACGTCGACAGAAAATCTAAAAAGCCACGGCACTAAGGAAAGCCAAGGAAAAATAATTAAAAACTAAAGACAGCGAACGAGATAAACGTAGAAAATTTTCAAAGCAAGGGGGATGAAGGAAATAAGGAAAAACTTTAAAACATAGCGACGGCAAACTACAACGAAGACGCGGAAAGAAGCTCTAAAAAGCAATGGCACAGAAGGCAGAGAAGAAATAATGGAAAAAAAAAGACAGCAAAGGGAATAAAAGTAGGCACAGAAAGAACATTTCAAGAGCAGACAGAGACAGAAAATTCAAAAAGCGAGGGCACGAAGGAAAGACAAGAAATAATTAAAAAAGAAAGGCAGACAAAAAAAAGACTGCAAACGGGATGGAAGTAGACAGCAAATTTTAAAAGCAACGATGATTAAGGAAATAGGGGAAAAGATTTAAAAATAGCACCGGCAAACTACAACAGAGACCTAGAAAGAAAACCTATACAGCGATGGCACAGAAGGCAGAGAAGAAATAGTAAAAAAGGACAGCAAAGGGAATAAAAGCAGGCATAGAAACAACTTGTCAAACACGGTAGGCATTAGGGAAATAAAGGAAAAAATTATGACATCGGAACAGCAAAGTGAAACAGAGATGCAGAAAGAAAATTTAAAAAGCGAGGGCACTAAGGAACGACAAGAAATAATTTTAAAAACCCAGCAAAGGGCATAAAAGTGGGCGTCGAAAGAACATGTAAAAAGCGTGGGGGATTTGGGAAAGGAAGAGAAAAATGAGGAAATAGGGACCGCGAACTAAAAGAGACGTAGAAAGAGAATTTAAAAAACGACTGCGCTGAGGAAAGACGAGAAATAATTAAAAGAAGAGACAGCGAAATAAAGACAGCGAACGGGATGGACGTAGAAAATGTAAAAAGCAATGGGGATTAGGGAAAGAAACCAAAAGAATTTAAAAGCCGGGACAGCGAACTGAAAGAGATGTAGAAAGAAAATTTGAAAAGCCACGGCGCTAATAATGACAAGAAATAACTAAAAAATAAAGACAGCGAACGGAATAAAAGCAGACGGAAAATTTTAGAAGCAAATAGGATTAGGGAAATAAGGAAGAAATTGAAGCGTAGCAACATTGACCTAAAACAGGTAGGTAGGGAAAAAATCTAAAAAGCGATGGCACTGAGGCAAACCAAGAAAAAATAACTGAAAAGACAGCAAACAGAGTAAAAGTAGACAGAAAAGTTAAAAAGCAACTAAGGGCACTAAGGAAAAACAAGAAAAAATACTTTAAAAATAAAGAATGTGAATGAGATAGAGGTAGAAAATTTAAAAAGCCAAGAGATTAATAGAGGAAAGAACTGGACGAGAGGGAAAGCAAACTGAAACTCAGACATGGACAGAAAATCTAAAAGGCAACGGCACTAAGGAAAGACAAGAAATAATTAGAAGGAAAGACATCGAAGGGAAAAAAAGGAGGCGTAGAAAACACATTTTAAAAGCGATGGGAATTGGGCGGGGGAAAGGGGGGGAAAAAAAAAACCAAACAGGGAGAGGAAACTAAAACAGAGGTTGAGAGAAAAATTTAAAAGCGGCGGCACTAAGGAAAGAGAAGAAATCATTAAAGAATAAAGGCAGTGAACGGCATAAAAGTCAAACAGAAAGTGTTAAAAGCAGCGGGGATTAAAGAAATGAGGAAAAAATTTAAAAGTGGCGACGGCGAACTAAAACGGAGACGTCGACAGAAAATCTAAAAAGCCACGGCACTAAGGAAAGCCAAGGAAAAATAATTAAAAACTAAAGACAGCGAACGAGATAAACGTAGAAAATTTTCAAAGCAAGGGGGATGAAGGAAATAAGGAAAAACTTTAAAACATAGCGACGGCAAACTACAACAAAGACGCGGAAAGAAGCTCTAAAAAGCAATGGCACAGAAGGCAGAGAAGAAATAATGGGAAAAAAAAGACAGCAAAGGGAATAAAAGTAGGCACAGAAAGAACATTTCAAGAGCAGACAGAGACAGAAAATTCAAAAAGCGAGGGCACGAAGGAAAGACAAGAAATAATTAAAAAAGAAAGGCAGACAAAAAAAAGACTGCAAACGGGATGGAAGTAGACAGCAAATTTTAAAAGCAACGGTGATTAAGGAAATAGGGAAAAAGATTTACAAAATAGCGACGGCAAACTACAACAGAGACCTAGAAAGAAAACCTATACAGCGATGGCACAGAAGGCAGAGAAGAAATAGTAAAAAAGGACAGCAAAGGGAATAAAAGCAGGCATAGAAACAACTTGTCAAACACGGTAGGCATTAGGGAAATAAAGGAAAAAATTATGACATCGGAACAGCAAAGTGAAACAGAGATGCAGAAAGAAAATTTAAAAAGCGAGGGCACTAAGGAACGACAAGAAATAATTTTAAAAACCCAGCAAAGGGCATAAAAGTGGGCGTCGAAAGAACATGTAAAAAGCGTGGGGGATTTGGGAAAGGAAGAGAAAAATGAGGAAATAGGGACCACAAACTAAAAGAGACGTAGAAAGAGAATTTAAAAAACGACTGCGCTGAGGAAAGACGAGAAATAATTAAAAGAAGAGACAGCGAAATAAAGACAGCGAACGGGATGGACGTAGAAAATGTAAAAAGCAATGGGGATTAGGGAAAGAAACCAAAAGAATTTAAAAGCCGGGACAGCGAACTGAAAGAGATGTAGAAAGAAAATTTGAAAAGCCACGGCGCTAATAATGACAAGAAATAACTAAAAAATAAAGACAGCGAACGGAATAAAAGCAGACGGAAAATTTTAGAAGCAAATAGGATTAGGGAAATAAGGAAGAAATTGAAGCGTAGCAACATTGACCTAAAACAGGTAGGTAGGGAAAAAATCTAAAAAGCGATGGCACTGAGGCAAACCAAGAAAAAATAACTGAAAAGACAGCAAACAGAGTAAAAGTAGACAGAAAAGTTAAAAAGCAACTAAGGGCACTAAGGAAAAACAAGAAAAAATACTTTAAAAATAAAGAATGTGAATGAGATAGAGGTAGAAAATTTAAAAAGCCAAGAGATTAATAGAGGAAAGAACTGGACGAGAGGGAAAGCAAACTGAAACTCAGACATGGACAGAAAATCTAAAAGGCAACGGCACTAAGGAAAGACAAGAAATAATTAGAAGGAAAGACATCGAAGGGAAAAAAAGGAGGCGTAGAAAACACATTTTAAAAGCGATGGGAATTGGGGGGGGGGGAAAGGAGGGGAAAAAAAAAACCAAACAGGGAGAGGAAACTGAAACAGAGGTTGAGAGAAAAATTTAAAAGCGGCGGCACTAAGGAAAGAGAAGAAATCATTAAAGAATAAAGGCAGTGAACGGCATAAAAGTCAAACAGAAAGTGTTAAAAGCAGCGGGGATTAAAGAAATGAGGAAAAAATTTAAAAGTGGCGACGGCGAACTAAAACGGAGACGTCGACAGAAAATCTAAAAAGCCACGGCACTAAGGAAAGCCAAGGAAAAATAATTAAAAACTAAAGACAGCGAACGAGATAAACGTAGAAAATTTTCAAAGCAAGGGGGATGAAGGAAATAAGGAAAAACTTTAAAACATAGCGACGGCAAACTACAACGAAGACGCGGAAAGAAGCTCTAAAAAGCAATGGCACAGAAGGCAGAGAAGAAATAATGGAAAAAAAAAGACAGCAAAGGGAATAAAAGTAGGCACAGAAAGAACATTTCAAGAGCAGACAGAGACAGAAAATTCAAAAAGCGAGGGCACGAAGGAAAGACAAGAAATAATTAAAAAAGAAAGGCAGACAAAAAAAAGACTGCAAACGGGATGGAAGTAGACAGCAAATTTTAAAAGCAACGGTGATTAAGGAAATAGGGGAAAAGATTTAAAAATAGCACCGGCAAACTACAACAGAGACCTAGAAAGAAAACCTATACAGCGATGGCACAGAAGGCAGAGAAGAAATAGTAAAAAAGGACAGCAAAGGGAATAAAAGCAGGCATAGAAACAACTTGTCAAACACGGTAGGCATTAGGGAAATAAAGGAAAAAATTATGACATCGGAACAGCAAAGTGAAACAGAGATGCAGAAAGAAAATTTAAAAAGCGAGGGCACTAAGGAACGACAAGAAATAATTTTAAAAACCCAGCAAAGGGCATAAAAGTGGGCGTCGAAAGAACATGTAAAAAGCGTGGGGGATTTGGGAAAGGAAGAGAAAAATGAGGAAATAGGGACCGCGAACTAAAAGAGACGTAGAAAGAGAATTTAAAAAACGACTGCGCTGAGGAAAGACGAGAAATAATTAAAAGAAGAGACAGCGAAATAAAGACAGCGAACGGGATGGACGTAGAAAATGTAAAAAGCAATGGGGATTAGGGAAAGAAACCAAAAGAATTTAAAAGCCGGGACAGCGAACTAAAAGAGATGTAGAAAGAAAATTTGAAAAGCCACGGCGCTAATAATGACAAGAAATAACTAAAAAATAAAGACAGCGAACGGAATAAAAGCAGACGGAAAATTTTAGAAGCAAATAGGATTAGGGAAATAAGGAAGAAATTGAAGCGTAGCAACATTGACCTAAAACAGGTAGGTAGGGAAAAAATCTAAAAAGCGATGGCACTGAGGCAAACCAAGAAAAAATAACTGAAAAGACAGCAAACAGAGTAAAAGTAGACAGAAAAGTTAAAAAGCAACTAAGGGCACTAAGGAAAAACAAGAAAAAATACTTTAAAAATAAAGAATGTGAATGAGATAGAGGTAGAAAATTTAAAAAGCCAAGAGATTAATAGAGGAAAGAACTGGACGAGAGGGAAAGCAAACTGAAACTCAGACATGGACAGAAAATCTAAAAGGCAACGGCACTAAGGAAAGACAAGAAATAATTAGAAGGAAAGACATCGAAGGGAAAAAAAGGAGGCGTAGAAAACACATTTTAAAAGCGATGGGAATTGGGCGGGGGAAAGGGGGGGAAAAAAAAAACCAAACAGGGAGAGGAAACTAAAACAGAGGTTGAGAGAAAAATTTAAAAGCGGCGGCACTAAGGAAAGAGAAGAAATCATTAAAGAATAAAGGCAGTGAACGGCATAAAAGTCAAACAGAAAGTGTTAAAAGCAGCGGGGATTAAAGAAATGAGGAAAAAATTTAAAAGTGGCGACGGCGAACTAAAACGGAGACGTCGACAGAAAATCTAAAAAGCCACGGCACTAAGGAAAGCCAAGGAAAAATAATTAAAAACTAAAGACAGCGAACGAGATAAACGTAGAAAATTTTCAAAGCAAGGGGGATGAAGGAAATAAGGAAAAACTTTAAAACATAGCGACGGCAAACTACAACGAAGACGCGGAAAGAAGCTCTAAAAAGCAATGGCACAGAAGGCAGAGAAGAAATAATGGGAAAAAAAAAGACAGCAAAGGGAATAAAAGTAGGCACAGAAAGAACATTTCAAGAGCAGACAGAGACAGAAAATTCAAAAAGCGAGGGCACGAAGGAAAGACAAGAAATAATTAAAAAAGAAAGGCAGACAAAAAAAAGACTGCAAACGGGATGGAAGTAGACAGCAAATTTTAAAAGCAACGGTGATTAAGGAAATAGGGAAAAAGATTTACAAAATAGCGACGGCAAACTACAACAGAGACCTAGAAAGAAAACCTATACAGCGATGGCACAGAAGGCAGAGAAGAAATAGTAAAAAAGGACAGCAAAGGGAATAAAAGCAGGCATAGAAACAACTTGTCAAACACGGTAGGCATTAGGGAAATAAAGGAAAAAATTATGACATCGGAACAGCAAAGTGAAACAGAGATGCAGAAAGAAAATTTAAAAAGCGAGGGCACTAAGGAACGACAAGAAATAATTTTAAAAACCCAGCAAAGGGCATAAAAGTGGGCGTCGAAAGAACATGTAAAAAGCGTGGGGGATTTGGGAAAGGAAGAGAAAAATGAGGAAATAGGGACCGCGAACTAAAAGAGACGTAGAAAGAGAATTTAAAAAACGACTGCGCTGAGGAAAGACGAGAAATAATTAAAAGAAGAGACAGCGAAATAAAGACAGCGAACGGGATGGACGTAGAAAATGTAAAAAGCAATGGGGATTAGGGAAAGAAACCAAAAGAATTTAAAAGCCGGGACAGCGAACTAAAAGAGATGTAGAAAGAAAATTTGAAAAGCCACGGCGCTAATAATGACAAGAAATAACTAAAAAATAAAGACAGCGAACGGAATAAAAGCAGACGGAAAATTTTAGAAGCAAATAGGCTTAGGGAAATAAGGAAGAAATTGAAGCGTAGCAACATTGACCTAAAACAGGTAGGTAGGGAAAAAATCTAAAAAGCGATGGCACTGAGGCAAACCAAGAAAAAATAACTGAAAAGACAGCAAACAGAGTAAAAGTAGACAGAAAAGTTAAAAAGCAACTAAGGGCACTAAGGAAAAACAAGAAAAAATACTTTAAAAATAAAGAATGTGAATGAGATAGAGGTAGAAAATTTAAAAAGCCAAGAGATTAATAGAGGAAAGAACTGGACGAGAGGGAAAGCAAACTGAAACTCAGACATGGACAGAAAATCTAAAAGGCAACGGCACTAAGGAAAGACAAGAAATAATTAGAAGGAAAGACATCGAAGGGAAAAAAAGGAGGCGTAGAAAACACATTTTAAAAGCGATGGGAATTGGGCGGGGGAAAGGGGGGGAAAAAAAAAACCAAACAGGGAGAGGAAACTAAAACAGAGGTTGAGAGAAAAATTTAAAAGCGGCGGCACTAAGGAAAGAGAAGAAATCATTAAAGAATAAAGGCAGTGAACGGCATAAAAGTCAAACAGAAAGTGTTAAAAGCAGCGGGGATTAAAGAAATGAGGAAAAAATTTAAAAGTGGCGACGGCGAACTAAAACGGAGACGTCGACAGAAAATCTAAAAAGCCACGGCACTAAGGAAAGCCAAGGAAAAATAATTAAAAACTAAAGACAGCGAACGAGATAAACGTAGAAAATTTTCAAAGCAAGGGGGATGAAGGAAATAAGGAAAAACTTTAAAACATAGCGACGGCAAACTACAACAAAGACGCGGAAAGAAGCTCTAAAAAGCAATGGCACAGAAGGCAGAGAAGAAATAATGGGAAAAAAAAGACAGCAAAGGGAATAAAAGTAGGCACAGAAAGAACATTTCAAGAGCAGACAGAGACAGAAAATTCAAAAAGCGAGGGCACGAAGGAAAGACAAGAAATAATTAAAAAAGAAAGGCAGACAAAAAAAAGACTGCAAACGGGATGGAAGTAGACAGCAAATTTTAAAAGCAACGGTGATTAAGGAAATAGGGAAAAAGATTTACAAAATAGCGACGGCAAACTACAACAGAGACCTAGAAAGAAAACCTATACAGCGATGGCACAGAAGGCAGAGAAGAAATAGTAAAAAAGGACAGCAAAGGGAATAAAAGCAGGCATAGAAACAACTTGTCAAACACGGTAGGCATTAGGGAAATAAAGGAAAAAATTATGACATCGGAACAGCAAAGTGAAACAGAGATGCAGAAAGAAAATTTAAAAAGCGAGGGCACTAAGGAACGACAAGAAATAATTTTAAAAACCCAGCAAAGGGCATAAAAGTGGGCGTCGAAAGAACATGTAAAAAGCGTGGGGGATTTGGGAAAGGAAGAGAAAAATGAGGAAATAGGGACCACAAACTAAAAGAGACGTAGAAAGAGAATTTAAAAAACGACTGCGCTGAGGAAAGACGAGAAATAATTAAAAGAAGAGACAGCGAAATAAAGACAGCGAACGGGATGGACGTAGAAAATGTAAAAAGCAATGGGGATTAGGGAAAGAAACCAAAAGAATTTAAAAGCCGGGACAGCGAACTGAAAGAGATGTAGAAAGAAAATTTGAAAAGCCACGGCGCTAATAATGACAAGAAATAACTAAAAAATAAAGACAGCGAACGGAATAAAAGCAGACGGAAAATTTTAGAAGCAAATAGGATTAGGGAAATAAGGAAGAAATTGAAGCGTAGCAACATTGACCTAAAACAGGTAGGTAGGGAAAAAATCTAAAAAGCGATGGCACTGAGGCAAACCAAGAAAAAATAACTGAAAAGACAGCAAACAGAGTAAAAGTAGACAGAAAAGTTAAAAAGCAACTAAGGGCACTAAGGAAAACCAAGAAAAAATACTTTAAAAATAAAGAATGTGAATGAGATAGAGGTAGAAAATTTAAAAAGCCAAGAGATTAATAGAGGAAAGAACTGGACGAGAGGGAAAGCAAACTGAAACTCAGACATGGACAGAAAATCTAAAAGGCAACGGCACTAAGGAAAGACAAGAAATAATTAGAAGGAAAGACATCGAAGGGAAAAAAAGGAGGCGTAGAAAACACATTTTAAAAGCGATGGGAATTGGGGGGGGGGGGAAAGGAGGGGAAAAAAAAAACCAAACAGGGAGAGGAAACTGAAACAGAGGTTGAGAGAAAAATTTAAAAGCGGCGGCACTAAGGAAAGAGAAGAAATCATTAAAGAATAAAGGCAGTGAACGGCATAAAAGTCAAACAGAAAGTGTTAAAAGCAGCGGGGATTAAAGAAATGAGGAAAAAATTTAAAAGTGGCGACGGCGAACTAAAACGGAGACGTCGACAGAAAATCTAAAAAGCCACGGCACTAAGGAAAGCCAAGGAAAAATAATTAAAAACTAAAGACAGCGAACGAGATAAACGTAGAAAATTTTCAAAGCAAGGGGGATGAAGGAAATAAGGAAAAACTTTAAAACATAGCGACGGCAAACTACAACGAAGACGCGGAAAGAAGCTCTAAAAAGCAATGGCACAGAAGGCAGAGAAGAAATAATGGAAAAAAAAAGACAGCAAAGGGAATAAAAGTAGGCACAGAAAGAACATTTCAAGAGCAGACAGAGACAGAAAATTCAAAAAGCGAGGGCACGAAGGAAAGACAAGAAATAATTAAAAAAGAAAGGCAGACAAAAAAAAGACTGCAAACGGGATGGAAGTAGACAGCAAATTTTAAAAGCAACGGTGATTAAGGAAATAGGGGAAAAGATTTAAAAATAGCACCGGCAAACTACAACAGAGACCTAGAAAGAAAACCTATACAGCGATGGCACAGAAGGCAGAGAAGAAATAGTAAAAAAGGACAGCAAAGGGAATAAAAGCAGGCATAGAAACAACTTGTCAAACACGGTAGGCATTAGGGAAATAAAGGAAAAAATTATGACATCGGAACAGCAAAGTGAAACAGAGATGCAGAAAGAAAATTTAAAAAGCGAGGGCACTAAGGAACGACAAGAAATAATTTTAAAAACCCAGCAAAGGGCATAAAAGTGGGCGTCGAAAGAACATGTAAAAAGCGTGGGGGATTTGGGAAAGGAAGAGAAAAATGAGGAAATAGGGACCACAAACTAAAAGAGACGTAGAAAGAGAATTTAAAAAACGACTGCGCTGAGGAAAGACGAGAAATAATTAAAAGAAGAGACAGCGAAATAAAGACAGCGAACGGGATGGACGTAGAAAATGTAAAAAGCAATGGGGATTAGGGAAAGAAACCAAAAGAATTTAAAAGCCGGGACAGCGAACTAAAAGAGATGTAGAAAGAAAATTTGAAAAGCCACGGCGCTAATAATGACAAGAAATAACTAAAAAATAAAGACAGCGAACGGAATAAAAGCAGACGGAAAATTTTAGAAGCAAATAGGATTAGGGAAATAAGGAAGAAATTGAAGCGTAGCAACATTGACCTAAAACAGGTAGGTAGGGAAAAAATCTAAAAAGCGATGGCACTGAGGCAAACCAAGAAAAAATAACTGAAAAGACAGCAAACAGAGTAAAAGTAGACAGAAAAGTTAAAAAGCAACTAAGGGCACTAAGGAAAAACAAGAAAAAATACTTTAAAAATAAAGAATGTGAATGAGATAGAGGTAGAAAATTTAAAAAGCCAAGAGATTAATAGAGGAAAGAACTGGACGAGAGGGAAAGCAAACTGAAACTCAGACATGGACAGAAAATCTAAAAGGCAACGGCACTAAGGAAAGACAAGAAATAATTAGAAGGAAAGACATCGAAGGGAAAAAAAGGAGGCGTAGAAAACACATTTTAAAAGCGATGGGAATTGGGCGGGGGAAAGGGGGGGAAAAAAAAAACCAAACAGGGAGAGGAAACTAAAACAGAGGTTGAGAGAAAAATTTAAAAGCGGCGGCACTAAGGAAAGAGAAGAAATCATTAAAGAATAAAGGCAGTGAACGGCATAAAAGTCAAACAGAAAGTGTTAAAAGCAGCGGGGATTAAAGAAATGAGGAAAAAATTTAAAAGTGGCGACGGCGAACTAAAACGGAGACGTCGACAGAAAATCTAAAAAGCCACGGCACTAAGGAAAGCCAAGGAAAAATAATTAAAAACTAAAGACAGCGAACGAGATAAACGTAGAAAATTTTCAAAGCAAGGGGGATGAAGGAAATAAGGAAAAACTTTAAAACATAGCGACGGCAAACTACAACAAAGACGCGGAAAGAAGCTCTAAAAAGCAATGGCACAGAAGGCAGAGAAGAAATAATGGGAAAAAAAAGACAGCAAAGGGAATAAAAGTAGGCACAGAAAGAACATTTCAAGAGCAGACAGAGACAGAAAATTCAAAAAGCGAGGGCACGAAGGAAAGACAAGAAATAATTAAAAAAGAAAGGCAGACAAAAAAAAGACTGCAAACGGGATGGAAGTAGACAGCAAATTTTAAAAGCAACGGTGATTAAGGAAATAGGGAAAAAGATTTACAAAATAGCGACGGCAAACTACAACAGAGACCTAGAAAGAAAACCTATACAGCGATGGCACAGAAGGCAGAGAAGAAATAGTAAAAAAGGACAGCAAAGGGAATAAAAGCAGGCATAGAAACAACTTGTCAAACACGGTAGGCATTAGGGAAATAAAGGAAAAAATTATGACATCGGGGAACAGCAAAGTGAAACAGAGATGCAGAAAGAAAATTTAAAAAGCGAGGGCACTAAGGAACGACAAGAAATAATTTTAAAAACCCAGCAAAGGGCATAAAAGTGGGCGTCGAAAGAACATGTAAAAAGCGTGGGGGATTTGGGAAAGGAAGAGAAAAATGAGGAAATAGGGACCGCGAACTAAAAGAGACGTAGAAAGAGAATTTAAAAAACGACTGCGCTGAGGAAAGACGAGAAATAATTAAAAGAAGAGACAGCGAAATAAAGACAGCGAACGGGATGGACGTAGAAAATGTAAAAAGCAATGGGGATTAGGGAAAGAAACCAAAAGAATTTAAAAGCCGGGACAGCGAACTAAAAGAGATGTAGAAAGAAAATTTGAAAAGCCACGGCGCTAATAACGACAAGAAATAACTAAAAAATAAAGACAGCGAACGGAATAAAAGCAGACGGAAAATTTTAGAAGCAAATAGGATTAGGGAAATAAGGAAGAAATTGAAGCGTAGCAACATTGACCTAAAACAGGTAGGTAGGGAAAAAATCTAAAAAGCGATGGCACTGAGGCAAACCAAGAAAAAATAACTGAAAAGACAGCAAACAGAGTAAAAGTAGACAGAAAAGTTAAAAAGCAACTAAGGGCACTAAGGAAAAACAAGAAAAAATACTTTAAAAATAAAGAATGTGAATGAGATAGAGGTAGAAAATTTAAAAAGCCAAGAGATTAATAGAGGAAAGAACTGGACGAGAGGGAAAGCAAACTGAAACTCAGACATGGACAGAAAATCTAAAAGGCAACGGCACTAAGGAAAGACAAGAAATAATTAGAAGGAAAGACATCGAAGGGAAAAAAAGGAGGCGTAGAAAACACATTTTAAAAGCGATGGGAATTGGGCGGGGGAAAGGGGGGGAAAAAAAAAACCAAACAGGGAGAGGAAACTGAAACAGAGGTTGAGAGAAAAATTTAAAAGCGGCGGCACTAAGGAAAGAGAAGAAATCATTAAAGAATAAAGGCAGTGAACGGCATAAAAGTCAAACAGAAAGTGTTAAAAGCAGCGGGGATTAAAGAAATGAGGAAAAAATTTAAAAGTGGCGACGGCGAACTAAAACGGAGACGTCGACAGAAAATCTAAAAAGCCACGGCACTAAGGAAAGCCAAGGAAAAATAATTAAAAACTAAAGACAGCGAACGAGATAAACGTAGAAAATTTTCAAAGCAAGGGGGATGAAGGAAATAAGGAAAAACTTTAAAACATAGCGACGGCAAACTACAACGAAGACGCAGAAAGAAGCTCTAAAAAGCAATGGCACAGAAGGCAGAGAAGAAATAATGGGAAAAAAAAGACAGCAAAGGGAATAAAAGTAGGCACAGAAAGAACATTTCAAGAGCAGACAGAGACAGAAAATTCAAAAAGCGAGGGCACGAAGGAAAGACAAGAAATAATTAAAAAAGAAAGGCAGACAAAAAAAAGACTGCAAATGGGATGGAAGTAGACAGCAAATTTTAAAAGCAACGGTGATTAAGGAAATAGGGAAAAAGATTTACAAAATAGCGACGGCAAACTACAACAGAGACCTAGAAAGAAAACCTATACAGCGATGGCACAGAAGGCAGAGAAGAAATAGTAAAAAAGGACAGCAAAGGGAATAAAAGCAGGCATAGAAACAACTTGTCAAACACGGTAGGCATTAGGGAAATAAAGGAAAAAATTATGACATCGGAACAGCAAAGTGAAACAGAGATGCAGAAAGAAAATTTAAAAAGCGAGGGCACTAAGGAACGACAAGAAATAATTTTAAAAACCCAGCAAAGGGCATAAAAGTGGGCGTCGAAAGAACATGTAAAAGCGTGGGGGATTTGGGAAAGGAAGAGAAAAATGAGGAAATAGGGACCACAAACTAAAAGAGACGTAGAAAGAGAATTTAAAAACGACTGCGCTGAGGAAAGACGAGAAATAATTAAAAGAAGAGACAGCGAAATAAAGACAGCGAACGGGATGGACGTAGAAAATGTAAAAAGCAATGGGGATTAGGGAAAGAAACCAAAAGAATTTAAAAGCCGGGACAGCGAACTAAAAGAGATGTAGAAAGAAAATTTGAAAAGCCACGGCGCTAATAATGACAAGAAATAACTAAAAATAAAGACAGCGAACGGAATAAAAGCAGACGGAAAATTTTAGAAGCAAATAGGCTTAGGGAAATAAGGAAGAAATTGAAGCGTAGCAACATTGACCTAAAACAGGTAGGTAGAAGGGAAAAAATCTAAAAAGCGATGGCACTGAGGCAAACCAAGAAAAAAATAACTGAAAAGACAGCAAACAGAGTAAAAGTAGACAGAAAAGTTAAAAAGCAACTAAGGGCACTAAGGAAAAACAAGAAAAAATACTTTAAAAATAAAGAATGTGAATGAGATAGAGGTAGAAAATTTAAAAAGCCAAGAGATTAATAGAGGAAAGAACTGGACGAGAGGGAAAGCAAACTGAAACTCAGACATGGACAGAAAATCTAAAAGGCAACGGCACTAAGGAAAGACAAGAAATAATTAGAAGGAAAGACATCGAAGGGAAAAAAAGGAGGCGTAGAAAACACATTTTAAAAGCGATGGGAATTGGGGGGGGGGGGAAAGGAGGGGAAAAAAAAAACCAAACAGGGAGAGGAAACTGAAACAGAGGTTGAGAGAAAAATTTAAAAGCGGCGGCACTAAGGAAAGAGAAGAAATCATTAAAGAATAAAGGCAGTGAACGGCATAAAAGTCAAACAGAAAGTGTTAAAAGCAGCGGGGATTAAAGAAATGAGGAAAAAATTTAAAAGTGGCGACGGCGAACTAAAACGGAGACGTCGACAGAAAATCTAAAAAGCCACGGCACTAAGGAAAGCCAAGGAAAAATAATTAAAAACTAAAGACAGCGAACGAGATAAACGTAGAAAATTTTCAAAGCAAGGGGGATGAAGGAAATAAGGAAAAACTTTAAAACATAGCGACGGCAAACTACAACGAAGACGCGGAAAGAAGCTCTAAAAAGCAATGGCACAGAAGGCAGAGAAGAAATAATGGAAAAAAAAAGACAGCAAAGGGAATAAAAGTAGGCACAGAAAGAACATTTCAAGAGCAGACAGAGACAGAAAATTCAAAAAGCGAGGGCACGAAGGAAAGACAAGAAATAATTAAAAAAGAAAGGCAGACAAAAAAAAGACTGCAAACGGGATGGAAGTAGACAGCAAATTTTAAAAGCAACGATGATTAAGGAAATAGGGGAAAAGATTTAAAAATAGCACCGGCAAACTACAACAGAGACCTAGAAAGAAAACCTATACAGCGATGGCACAGAAGGCAGAGAAGAAATAGTAAAAAAGGACAGCAAAGGGAATAAAAGCAGGCATAGAAACAACTTGTCAAACACGGTAGGCATTAGGGAAATAAAGGAAAAAATTATGACATCGGAACAGCAAAGTGAAACAGAGATGCAGAAAGAAAATTTAAAAAGCGAGGGCACTAAGGAACGACAAGAAATAATTTTAAAAACCCAGCAAAGGGCATAAAAGTGGGCGTCGAAAGAACATGTAAAAAGCGTGGGGGATTTGGGAAAGGAAGAGAAAAATGAGGAAATAGGGACCGCGAACTAAAAGAGACGTAGAAAGAGAATTTAAAAAACGACTGCGCTGAGGAAAGACGAGAAATAATTAAAAGAAGAGACAGCGAAATAAAGACAGCGAACGGGATAGACGTAGAAAATGTAAAAAGCAATGGGGATTAGGGAAAGAAACCAAAAGAATTTAAAAGCCGGGACAGCGAACTGAAAGAGATGTAGAAAGAAAATTTGAAAAGCCACGGCGCTAATAATGACAAGAAATAACTAAAAAATAAAGACAGCGAACGGAATAAAAGCAGACGGAAAATTTTAGAAGCAAATAGGCTTAGGGAAATAAGGAAGAAATTGAAGCGTAGCAACATTGACCTAAAACAGGTAGGTAGGGAAAAAATCTAAAAAGCGATGGCACTGAGGCAAACCAAGAAAAAATAACTGAAAAGACAGCAAACAGAGTAAAAGTAGACAGAAAAGTTAAAAAGCAACTAAGGGCACTAAGGAAAAACAAGAAAAAATACTTTAAAAATAAAGAATGTGAATGAGATAGAGGTAGAAAATTTAAAAAGCCAAGAGATTAATAGAGGAAAGAACTGGACGAGAGGGAAAGCAAACTGAAACTCAGACATGGACAGAAAATCTAAAAGGCAACGGCACTAAGGAAAGACAAGAAATAATTAGAAGGAAAGACATCGAAGGGAAAAAAAGGAGGCGTAGAAAACACATTTTAAAAGCGATGGGAATTGGGGGGGGGGAAAGGGGGGGAAAAAAAAAACCAAACAGGGAGAGGAAACTAAAACAGAGGTTGAGAGAAAAATTTAAAAGCGGCGGCACTAAGGAAAGAGAAGAAATCATTAAAGAATAAAGGCAGGGAACGGCATAAAAGTCAAACAGAAAGTGTTAAAAGCAGCGGGGATTAAAGAAATGAGGAAAAAATTTAAAAGTGGCGACGGCGAACTAAAACGGAGACGTCGACAGAAAATCTAAAAAGCCACGGCACTAAGGAAAGCCAAGGAAAAATAATTAAAAACTAAAGACAGCGAACGAGATAAACGTAGAAAATTTTCAAAGCAAGGGGGATGAAGGAAATAAGGAAAAACTTTAAAACATAGCGACGGCAAACTACAACAAAGACGCGGAAAGAAGCTCTAAAAAGCAATGGCACAGAAGGCAGAGAAGAAATAATGGGAAAAAAAAGACAGCAAAGGGAATAAAAGTAGGCACAGAAAGAACATTTCAAGAGCAGACAGAGACAGAAAATTCAAAAAGCGAGGGCACGAAGGAAAGACAAGAAATAATTAAAAAAGAAAGGCAGACAAAAAAAAGACTGCAAACGGGATGGAAGTAGACAGCAAATTTTAAAAGCCACGGTGATTAAGGAAATAGGGGAAAAGATTTACAAAATAGCGACGGCAAACTACAACAGAGACCTAGAAAGAAAACCTATACAGCGATGGCACAGAAGGCAGAGAAGAAATAGTAAAAAAGGACAGCAAAGGGAATAAAAGCAGGCATAGAAACAACTTGTCAAACACGGTAGGCATTAGGGAAATAAAGGAAAAAATTATGACATCGGAACAGCAAAGTGAAACAGAGATGCAGAAAGAAAATTTAAAAAGCGAGGGCACTAAGGAACGACAAGAAATAATTTTAAAAACCCAGCAAAGGGCATAAAAGTGGGCGTCGAAAGAACATGTAAAAAGCGTGGGGGATTTGGGAAAGGAAGAGAAAAATGAGGAAATAGGGACCGCGAACTAAAAGAGATGTAGAAAGAGAATTTAAAAAACGACTGCGCTGAGGAAAGACGAGAAATAATTAAAAGAAGAGACAGCGAAGTAAAGACAGCGAACGGGATAGAAGTAGAAAATGTAAAAAGCAATGGGGATTAGGGAAAGAAACCAAAAGAATTTAAAAGCCGGGACAGCGAACTGAAAGAGATGTAGAAAGAAAATTTGAAAAGCCACGGCGCTAATAATGACAAGAAATAACTAAAAAATAAAGACAGCGAACGGAATAAAAGCAGACGGAAAATTTTAGAAGCAAATAGGCTTAGGGAAATAAGGAAGAAATTGAAGCGTAGCAACATTGACCTAAAACAGGTAGGTAGGGAAAAAATCTAAAAAGCGATGGCACTGAGGCAAACCAAGAAAAAATAACTGAAAAGACAGCAAACAGAGTAAAAGTAGACAGAAAAGTTAAAAAGCAACTAAGGGCACTAAACAAGAAAAAATACTTTAAAAATAAAGAATGTGAATGAGATAGAGGTAGAAAATTTAAAAAGCCAAGAGATTAATAGAGGAAAGAACTGGACGAGAGGGAAAGCAAACTGAAACTCAGACATGGACAGAAAATCTAAAAGGCAACGGCACTAAGGAAAGACAAGAAATAATTAGAAGGAAAGACATCGAAGGGAAAAAAAGGAGGCGTAGAAAACACATTTTAAAAGCGATGGGAATTGGGGGGGGGGGAAAGGAGGGGAAAAAAAAAACCAAACAGGGAGAGGAAACTGAAACAGAGGTTGAGAGAAAAATTTAAAAGCGGCGGCACTAAGGAAAGAGAAGAAATCATTAAAGAATAAAGGCAGTGAACGGCATAAAAGTCAAACAGAAAGTGTTAAAAGCAGCGGGGATTAAAGAAATGAGGAAAAAATTTAAAAGTGGCGACGGCGAACTAAAACGGAGACGTCGACAGAAAATCTAAAAAGCCACGGCACTAAGGAAAGCCAAGGAAAAATAATTAAAAACTAAAGACAGCGAACGAGATAAACGTAGAAAATTTTCAAAGCAAGGGGGATGAAGGAAATAAGGAAAAACTTTAAAACATAGCGACGGCAAACTACAACGAAGACGCAGAAAGAAGCTCTAAAAAGCAATGGCACAGAAGGCAGAGAAGAAATAATGGAAAAAAAAGACAGCAAAGGGAATAAAAGTAGGCACAGAAAGAACATTTCAAGAGCAGACAGAGACAGAAAATTCAAAAAGCGAGGGCACGAAGGAAAGACAAGAAATAATTAAAAAAGAAAGGCAGACAAAAAAAAGACTGCAAACGGGATGGAAGTAGACAGCAAATTTTAAAAGCAACGGTGATTAAGGAAATAGGGAAAAAGATTTACAAAATAGCGACGGCAAACTACAACAGAGACCTAGAAAGAAAACCTATACAGCGATGGCACAGAAGGCAGAGAAGAAATAGTAAAAAAGGACAGCAAAGGGAATAAAAGCAGGCATAGAAACAACTTGTCAAACACGGTAGGCATTAGGGAAATAAAGGAAAAAATTATGACATCGGAACAGCAAAGTGAAACAGAGATGCAGAAAGAAAATTTAAAAAGCGAGGGCACTAAGGAACGACAAGAAATAATTTTAAAAACCCAGCAAAGGGCATAAAAGTGGGCGTCGAAAGAACATGTAAAAAGCGTGGGGGATTTGGGAAAGGAAGAGAAAAATGAGGAAATAGGGACCGCGAACTAAAAGAGACGTAGAAAGAGAATTTAAAAAACGACTGCGCTGAGGAAAGACGAGAAATAATTAAAAGAAGAGACAGCGAAATAAAGACAGCGAACGGGATGGGCGTAGAAAATGTAAAAAGCAATGGGGATTAGGGAAAGAAACCAAAAGAATTTAAAAGCCGGGACAGCGAACTAAAAGAGATGTAGAAAGAAAATTTGAAAAGCCACGGCGCTAATAATGACAAGAAATAACTAAAAAATAAAGACAGCGAACGGAATAAAAGCAGACGGAAAATTTTAGAAGCAAATAGGATTAGGGAAATAAGGAAGAAATTGAAGCGTAGCAACATTGACCTAAAACAGGTAGGTAGGGAAAAAATCTAAAAAGCGATGGCACTGAGGCAAACCAAGAAAAAATAACTGAAAAGACAGCAAACAGAGTAAAAGTAGACAGAAAAGTTAAAAAGCAACTAAGGGCACTAAGGAAAAACAAGAAAAAATACTTTAAAAATAAAGAATGTGAATGAGATAGAGGTAGAAAATTTAAAAAGCCAAGAGATTAATAGAGGAAAGAACTGGACGAGAGGGAAAGCAAACTGAAACTCAGACATGGACAGAAAATCTAAAAGGCAACGGCACTAAGGAAAGACAAGAAATAATTAGAAGGAAAGACATCGAAGGGAAAAAAAGGAGGCGTAGAAAACACATTTTAAAAGCGATGGGAATTGGGGGGGGGGGAAAGGAGGGGAAAAAAAAAACCAAACAGGGAGAGGAAACTGAAACAGAGGTTGAGAGAAAAATTTAAAAGCGGCGGCACTAAGGAAAGAGCAGAAATCATTAAAGAATAAAGGCAGTGAACGGCATAAAAGTCAAACAGAAAGTGTTAAAAGCAGCGGGGATTAAAGAAATGAGGAAAAAATTTAAAAGTGGCGACGGCGAACTAAAACGGAGACGTCGACAGAAAATCTAAAAAGCCACGGCACTAAGGAAAGCCAAGGAAAAATAATTAAAAACTAAAGACAGCGAACGAGATAAACGTAGAAAATTTTCAAAGCAAGGGGGATGAAGGAAATAAGGAAAAACTTTAAAACATAGCGACGGCAAACTACAACGAAGACGCGGAAAGAAGCTCTAAAAAGCAATGGCACAGAAGGCAGAGAAGAAATAATGGAAAAAAAAGACAGCAAAGGGAATAAAAGTAGGCACAGAAAGAACATTTCAAGAGCAGACAGAGACAGAAAATTCAAAAAGCGAGGGCACGAAGGAAAGACAAGAAATAATTAAAAAAGAAAGGCAGACAAAAAAAAGACTGCAAACGGGATGGAAGTAGACAGCAAATTTTAAAAGCAACGATGATTAAGGAAATAGGGGAAAAGATTTAAAAATAGCACCGGCAAACTACAACAGAGACCTAGAAAGAAAACCTATACAGCGATGGCACAGAAGGCAGAGAAGAAATAGTAAAAAAGGACAGCAAAGGGAATAAAAGCAGGCATAGAAACAACTTGTCAAACATGGTAGGCATTAGGGAAATAAAGGAAAAAATTATGACATCGGAACAGCAAAGTGAAACAGAGATGCAGAAAGAAAATTTAAAAAAAGAGAGGGCACTAAGGAACGACAAGAAATAATTTTAAAAACCCAGCAAAGGGCATAAAAGTGGGCGTCGAAAGAACATGTAAAAAGCGTGGGGGATTTGGGAAAGGAAGAGAAAAATGAGGAAATAGGGACCGCGAACTAAAAGAGACGTAGAAAGAGAATTTAAAAAACGACTGCGCTGAGGAAAGACGAGAAATAATTAAAAGAAGAGACAGCGAAATAAAGACAGCGAACGGGATGGACGTAGAAAATGTAAAAAGCAATGGGGATTAGGGAAAGAAACCAAAAGAATTTAAAAGCCGGGACAGCGAACTAAAAGAGATGTAGAAAGAAAATTTGAAAAGCCACGGCGCTAATAATGACAAGAAATAACTAAAAAATAAAGACAGCGAACGGAATAAAAGCAGACGGAAAATTTTAGAAGCAAATAGGATTAGGGAAATAAGGAAGAAATTGAAGCGTAGCAACATTGACCTAAAACAGGTAGGTAGGGAAAAAATCTAAAAAGCGATGGCACTGAGGCAAACCAAGAAAAAATAACTGAAAAGACAGCAAACAGAGTAAAAGTAGACAGAAAAGTTAAAAAGCAACTAAGGGCACTAAGGAAAAACAAGAAAAAATACTTTAAAAATAAAGAATGTGAATGAGATAGAGGTAGAAAATTTAAAAAGCCAAGAGATTAATAGAGGAAAGAACTGGACGAGAGGGAAAGCAAACTGAAACTCAGACATGGACAGAAAATCTAAAAGGCAACGGCACTAAGGAAAGACAAGAAATAATTAGAAGGAAAGACATCGAAGGGAAAAAAAGGAGGCGTAGAAAACACATTTTAAAAGCGATGGGAATTGGGGGGGGGGGAAAGGAGGGGAAAAAAAAAACCAAACAGGGAGAGGAAACTGAAACAGAGGTTGAGAGAAAAATTTAAAAGCGGCGGCACTAAGGAAAGAGAAGAAATCATTAAAGAATAAAGGCAGTGAACGGCATAAAAGTCAAACAGAAAGTGTTAAAAGCAGCGGGGATTAAAGAAATGAGGAAAAAATTTAAAAGTGGCGACGGCGAACTAAAACGGAGACGTCGACAGAAAATCTAAAAAGCCACGGCACTAAGGAAAGCCAAGGAAAAATAATTAAAAACTAAAGACAGCGAACGAGATAAACGTAGAAAATTTTCAAAGCAAGGGGGATGAAGGAAATAAGGAAAAACTTTAAAACATAGCGACGGCAAACTACAACGAAGACGCGGAAAGAAGCTCTAAAAAGCAATGGCACAGAAGGCAGAGAAGAAGTAATGGAAAAAAAAGACAGCAAAGGGAATAAAAGTAGGCACAGAAAGAACATTTCAAGAGCAGACAGAGACAGAAAATTCAAAAAGCGAGGGCACGAAGGAAAGACAAGAAATAATTAAAAAAGAAAGGCAGACAAAAAAAAGACTGCAAACGGGATGGAAGTAGACAGCAAATTTTAAAAGCCACGGTGATTAAGGAAATAGGGGAAAAGATTTAAAAATAGCACCGGCAAACTACAACAGAGACCTAGAAAGAAAACCTATACAGCGATGGCACAGAAGGCAGAGAAGAAATAGTAAAAAAGGACAGCAAAGGGAATAAAAGCAGGCATAGAAACAACTTGTCAAACACGGTAGGCATTAGGGAAATAAAGGAAAAAATTATGACATCGGAACAGCAAAGTGAAACAGAGATGCAGAAAGAAAATTTAAAAAGCGAGGGCACTAAGGAACGACAAGAAATAATTTTAAAAACCCAGCAAAGGGCATAAAAGTGGGCGTCGAAAGAACATGTAAAAAGCGTGGGGGATTTGGGAAAGGAAGAGAAAAATGAGGAAATAGGGACCGCGAACTAAAAGAGACGTAGAAAGAGAATTTAAAAAACGACTGCGCTGAGGAAAGACGAGAAATAATTAAAAGAAGAGACAGCGAAATAAAGACAGCGAACGGGATGGACGTAGAAAATGTAAAAAGCAATGGGGATTAGGGAAAGAAACCAAAAGAATTTAAAAGCCGGGACAGCGAACTAAAAGAGATGTAGAAAGAAAATTTGAAAAGCCACGGCGCTAATAATGACAAGAAATAACTAAAAAATAAAGACAGCGAACGGAATAAAAGCAGACGGAAAATTTTAGAAGCAAATAGGATTAGGGAAATAAGGAAGAAATTGAAGCGTAGCAACATTGACCTAAAACAGGTAGGTAGGGAAAAAATCTAAAAAGCGATGGCACTGAGGCAAACCAAGAAAAAATAACTGAAAAGACAGCAAACAGAGTAAAAGTAGACAGAAAAGTTAAAAAGCAACTAAGGGCACTAAGGAAAAACAAGAAAAAATACTTTAAAAATAAAGAATGTGAATGAGATAGAGGTAGAAAATTTAAAAAGCCAAGAGATTAATAGAGGAAAGAACTGGACGAGAGGGAAAGCAAACTGAAACTCAGACATGGACAGAAAATCTAAAAGGCAACGGCACTAAGGAAAGACAAGAAATAATTAGAAGGAAAGACATCGAAGGGAAAAAAAGGAGGCGTAGAAAACACATTTTAAAAGCGATGGGAATTGGGGGGGGGGGAAAGGAGGGGAAAAAAAAAACCAAACAGGGAGAGGAAACTGAAACAGAGGTTGAGAGAAAAATTTAAAAGCGGCGGCACTAAGGAAAGAGAAGAAATCATTAAAGAATAAAGGCAGTGAACGGCATAAAAGTCAAACAGAAAGTGTTAAAAGCAGCGGGGATTAAAGAAATGAGGAAAAAATTTAAAAGTGGCGACGGCGAACTAAAACGGAGACGTCGACAGAAAATCTAAAAAGCCATGGCACTAAGGAAAGCCAAGGAAAAATAATTAAAAACTAAAGACAGCGAACGAGATAAACGTAGAAAATTTTCAAAGCAAGGGGGATGAAGGAAATAAGGAAAAACTTTAAAACATAGCGACGGCAAACTACAACGAAGACGCGGAAAGAAGCTCTAAAAAGCAATGGCACAGAAGGCAGAGAAGAAGTAATGGAAAAAAAAGACAGCAAAGGGAATAAAAGTAGGCACAGAAAGAACATTTCAAGAGCAGACAGAGACAGAAAATTCAAAAAGCGAGGGCACGAAGGAAAGACAAGAAATAATTAAAAAAGAAAGGCAGACAAAAAAAAGACTGCAAACGGGATGGAAGTAGACAGCAAATTTTAAAAGCCACGGTGATTAAGGAAATAGGGGAAAAGATTTAAAAATAGCACCGGCAAACTACAACAGAGACCTAGAAAGAAAACCTATACAGCGATGGCACAGAAGGCAGAGAAGAAATAGTAAAAAAGGACAGCAAAGGGAATAAAAGCAGGCATAGAAACAACTTGTCAAACACGGTAGGCATTAGGGAAATAAAGGAAAAAATTATGACATCGGAACAGCAAAGTGAAACAGAGATGCAGAAAGAAAATTTAAAAAAAGAGAGGGCACTAAGGAACGACAAGAAATAATTTTAAAAACCCAGCAAAGGGCATAAAAGTGGGCGTCGAAAGAACATGTAAAAAGCGTGGGGGATTTGGGAAAGGAAGAGAAAAATGAGGAAATAGGGACCGCGAACTAAAAGAGACGTAGAAAGAGAATTTAAAAAACGACTGCGCTGAGGAAAGACGAGAAATAATTAAAAGAAGAGACAGCGAAATAAAGACAGCGAACGGGATGGACGTAGAAAATGTAAAAAGCAATGGGGATTAGGGAAAGAAACCAAAAGAATTTAAAAGCCGGGACAGCGAACTGAAAGAGATGTAGAAAGAAAATTTGAAAAGCCACGGCGCTAATAATGACAAGAAATAACTAAAAAATAAAGACAGCGAACGGAATAAAAGCAGACGGAAAATTTTAGAAGCAAATAGGATTAGGGAAATAAGGAAGAAATTGAAGCGTAGCAACATTGACCTAAAACAGGTAGGTAGGGAAAAAATCTAAAAAGCGATGGCACTGAGGCAAACCAAGAAAAAATAACTGAAAAGACAGCAAACAGAGTAAAAGTAGACAGAAAAGTTAAAAAGCAACTAAGGGCACTAAGGAAAAACAAGAAAAAATACTTTAAAAATAAAGAATGTGAATGAGATAGAGGTAGAAAATTTAAAAAGCCAAGAGATTAATAGAGGAAAGAACTGGACGAGAGGGAAAGCAAACTGAAACTCAGACATGGACAGAAAATCTAAAAGGCAACGGCACTAAGGAAAGACAAGAAATAATTAGAAGGAAAGATATCGAAGGGAAAAAAAGTAGGCGTAGAAAACACATTTTAAAAGCGATGGGAATTGGAGGGGGGGAAGGGGGAAAAAAAGAAACCAAACAGGGAGAGCAAACTAAAACAGAGGTTGAGAGAAAAATTTAAAAGCGGCAGCACTAAGGAAAGAGAAGAAATCATTGACGAATAAAGGCAGGGAACGGCATAAAAGTCAAACAGAAAGTGTTAAAAGCAGCGGGGATTAAAGAAATGAGGAAAAAATTTAAAAGTGGCGACGGCGAACTAAAACGGAGACGTCGACAGAAAATCTAAAAAGCCATGGCACTAAGGAAAGCCAAGGAAAAATAATTAAAAACTAAAGACAGCGAACGAGATAAACGTAGAAAATTTTCAAAGCAAGGGGGATGAAGGAAATAAGGAAAAACTTTAAAACATAGCGACGGCAAACTACAACGAAGACGCGGAAAGAAGCTCTAAAAAGCAATGGCACAGAAGGCAGAGAAGAAGTAATGGAAAAAAAAGACAGCAAAGGGAATAAAAGTAGGCACAGAAAGAACATTTCAAGAGCAGACAGAGACAGAAAATTCAAAAAGCGAGGGCACGAAGGAAAGACAAGAAATAATTAAAAAAGAAAGGCAGACAAAAAAAAGACTGCAAACGGGATGGAAGTAGACAGCACATTTTAAAAGCATCGTTGATTACGGACATAGGGAAAAAGATTTAAAAATAGCAACGGCAAACTACAACAGAGACCTAGAAAGAAAACCTATACAGCGATGGCACAGAAGGCAGAGAAGAAATAGTAAAAAAGGACAGCAAAGGGAGTAAAAGCAGGCATAGAAACAACTTGTCAAACACGGTAGGCATTAGGGAAATAAAGGAAAAAATTATGACATCGGAACAGCAAAGTGAAACAGAGATGCAGAAAGAAAATTTAAAAAGCGAGGGCACTAAGGAACGACAAGAAATAATTTTAAAAACCCAGCAAAGGGCATAAAAGTGGGCGTCGAAAGAACATGTAAAAAGCGTGGGGGATTTGGGAAAGGAAGAGAAAAATGAGGAAATAGGGACCGCGAACTAAAAGAGACGTAGAAAGAGAATTTAAAAAACGACTGCGCTGAGGAAAGACGAGAAATAATTAAAAGAAGAGACAGCGAAATAAAGACAGCGAACGGGATAGAAGTAGAAAATGTAAAAAGCAATGGGGATTAGGGAAAGAAACCAAAAGAATTTAAAAGCCGGGACAGCGAACTGAAAGATATGTAGAAAGAAAATTTGAAAAGCCACGGCGCTAATAATGACAAGAAATAACTAAAAAATAAAGATAGCAAACGGAATAAAAGCAGACGGAAAATTTTAGAAGCAAATAGGATTAGGGAAATAAGGAAGAAATTGAAGCGTAGCAACATTGACCTAAAACAGGTAGGTAGGGAAAAAATCTAAAAAGCGATGGCACTGAGGCAAACCAAGAAAAAATAACTGAAAAGACAGCAAACAGAGTAAAAGTAGACAGAAAAGTTAAAAAGCAACTAAGGGCACTAAGGAAAAACAAAAAAAAAAATACTTTAAAAATAAAGAATGTGAATGAGATAGAGGTAGAAAATTTAAAAAGCCAAGAGATTAATAGAGGAAAGAACTGGACGAGAGGGAAAGCAAACTGAAACTCAGACATGGACAGAAAATCTAAAAGGCAACGGCACTAAGGAAAGACAAGAAATAATTAGAAAGAAAGATATCGAAGGGAAAAAAGTAGACGTAGAAAACACATTTTAAAAGCGATGGGAATTGGGGGGGGGAAAGGGGGGAAAAAAAAAAAACCAAACAGGGAGAGCAAACTAAAACAGAGGTTGAGAGAAAAATTTAAAAGCGGCGGCACTAAGGAAAGAGAAGAAATCATTAAAGAATAAAGGCAGGGAACGGCATAAAAGTCAAACAGAAAGTGTTAAAAGCAGCGGGGATTAAAGAAATGAGGAAAAAATTTAAAAGTGGCGACAGCGAACTAAAACGGAGACGTCGACAGAAAATCTAAAAAGCCATGGCACTAAGGAAAACCAAGGAAAAATAATTAAAAACTAAAGACAGCGAACGAGATAAACGTAGAAAATTTTCAAAGCAAGGGGGATGAAGGAAATAAGGAAAAACTTTAAAACATAGCGACGGCAAACTACAACGAAGACGCAGAAAGAAGCTCTAAAAAGCGATGGCACAGAAGGCAGAGAAGAAATAATGGGAAAAAAAGACAGCAAAGGGAATAAAAGTAGGCACAGAAAGAACATTTCAAGAGCAGACAGAGACAGAAAATTCAAAAAGCGAGGGCACGAAGGAAAGACAAGAAATAATTAAAAAAGAAAGGCAGACAAAAAAAAGACTGCAAACGGGATGGAAGTAGACAGCAAATTTTAAAAGCAACGGTGATTAAGGAAATAGGGAAAAAGATTTAAAAATAGCACCGGCAAACTACAACAGAGACCTAGAAAGAAAACCTATACAGCAACTGCACATAAGAAAGAGAAAAAATAGTAAAAAAGGACAGCAAAGGGAATAAAAGCAGGCATAGAAACAAGTTGTCAAACGCGGCAGGCATTAGGGAAACGCGGTTGGCGTAAAGGGAAAAAAAATATGCTTGCTGGCAGGGCAGGGTGAGGAGCAGAGCAGCCCTTGACGCTGGGCAAGCGCTGCTCAGCTGTAACTAACACATCTCCCTGTGCTATCAATGCTGTCTTCAGCACAACCCCAAAACGTAGCCCCTTACCAGCTACTGTGAAGAAAACTAACTCTATCCCATCCAAAACCAGCACACACAGAAATAAATTTTAACAAGTTGTGCTACAGGGAACACAGGAAAAAAAAAAAATTAAAAAGGGGGACCGAAAACTAGATAAACAGAGGCGTAGAAAGAAAGTTTAAAAAGTGATGGGGTACCGGAGAGACAGGAACACAATGAAAAACAGGCACAGCAAACATAATAAATGTTGATATAGAAAGAAAATGTAATAAGCGATGGCGTTAAGAAAGACAAGAGAAAAACTTAAAAATAAGGATAGGGTAAAAAAAAAAATTAGAGACTCACATGGAAAGAAAATTTTTTTGAAGTGACGTGGAACACGACAGACAGGAATAAATTCAAACATGTGGATAGGGAGCTTGATAAAAGTAGACATAGAATGGAAACTGAAAAAGCAATGGGGTTCCGGACAGACAGGAAAAAAATTAAAAATAAAAAGACAGTGAATTGGTTGAAGTAGGCACAGAAAGAAAATTTTAAAAGCCACTGGGTAAAGGACAACCAGGGGGAAAAAAAAAAATTGAAACAAAAAATTGGGTCAAAGTTGACATGGCAAGAAAGTTTCAAAAGCAAAGGCAATAAAGACAGACCAGAAAAAAAATTGTAAAATAGGGGTAGGGTGATGAGAGGGAGACACAGGAAGAAAATTATAAAAGCAAAGGCATTAAGGAAAGACAAGAACAAGTTACAAAATAGAAAAGGGAGAAATACACAGAGAGACATAGAAAACTTCAAAAGCAATGGGGTACACGACAGACAGGAAACAAATAAAAAAGACAGACAGTGAATTGGTTAAAGTAGACATGGAAAGAAAATTTCAAAAGCGACGAGGTACAGGATAAACAGGACGACATAAAAAATAGGGAGAGCAAAGTGGATAAACTTTGACATAGAAAGAAAACTTAGAATGCAACGGCTTTAAGGAAAGACAAGAATAAATAGAAAATAAGAACACGGGGAAAAAAAGAGACATGCATAAAAGTAAATTTGAAAAGCAACGGGATACATGACACAGGAAAGGATTAAAAAATATGGATGGGGAGCTTGACAAAAGTAGACATAGAAAGAAAATTGAAGCAGCAACAGAGTACAGGACAGACAGGAGAGAATTAGACAATAAAGATGGTGGTCTGGACAAAAGTGGCCACAGAAACAAAACTTAAAATTGACAGAGTATAGTATAGATGGCAAAAAATTAAAAGAGAAGGACAGGAAACTAAATAAATGGAGACCTAGAAAGAAAATATTTAAAGCAACCGGGTACGGGACCAAGAGGGAGGAATTAAAAAATAGGGACAGGGAATCAGATAGAGGGAGGCAGAAAGAAATTTTAAAAAAGTGACGGGCTACAAGAAACACAGGAAATATAAGAACAGGGGGCAGAAGAGAAGGAAGTGTTGAAAGAAGATTTTAAAAGTGACAGGGTATATGGAAAAATGGGAGGAATTAAAATTTAGGGAAAGGGAACCCGATAAAGGCAATTGTTGAAAGAGAAATTAATGGAGGCACCAGAGGATGATAAGAGCACTCTGAGGCACTAACAAACCCGAGGAAGGGTTTCTGAGGGAACGAGAGAGGATCAAAGTCCGTGACGGAGCTAAAACAGGGCTGCAGTACACAAAGGTGGTCTCGGGAGACATGGTGACTGGGAGTGTTACCGTAAGTCGGCAAGATACGAACTTTCTAAGACTCAATTGGAAGTGTAGAAAGCAGGCACTTCTTTATTGCAGCACTGGACGCACAGGGGATCGCTCCACCTAGTGTGCGTGCTTACTTTCTCCACTGTAGTAATTATACACAATCAAAATAGACATATTCACCGTATTTCCAAGAAATGATTATCATATTCATATGATTTCCAGAAACTCATTAATATACGTAAATACTCGTGACACATGCGCCTTCAGGTACACAGGTGGTCGTCTGAGGTCCTCTGGTGGTCGTCCATAGTCTTCCTCATGGTGTCCGCTAGTTGAATCCGATCTTTGCGCATGCTCAGCTCAGTTGCAAAGGCCCATTCTTGGAATCTTGTAAAGTTTTTCTCAGTTTACTGACCAGGCCTACAACCTACCACCCTCTTGACAAGCGAATCCTGCTCCTTCACAATGCCACATTGTTCAACAGTTAGTTTATAATTAAACCAGATATATAAATCATACCTAGTTACCGTTACACAAAATACATGGTTTTATTTTCCTTAATTGCTCTCTTATACAATTCTATCAATATCTACACTTAAATGAATCATTTATCATGTCTATTAATATCTACTGATTGGCATCCTTGATTCTTTAATCAAGATGGGAAGGGTGAAAGGATTTCCAAGCAGCATCACTGGTGCATAACAGGTTCCTATAATTGCAGAACTCAACAAAACTTTCTCTATTCAATTCTTCATTGTTTCATCCTTGACCCGAAACAGAGACTACTTGGTAAGGGTCCTATGGTTGCAAGTTTCAGAACAAACAACATTCTAACATTCTACTTCTATCCTAACTAAATTTAGTGATTTTACAACAGGAGCAGAGAGGTCATGAAAGGCTCGGAGACATAAGAGAGATTAAAAGGGAGGCAGAGTGCTACCACAATGCTGTGGAGCACAAGGAAGGTCTCGGGAGGCATCCTAGATGGCAGAGAGAAGAAAAAGAATGCTCTCTTTTGAGAGCAGAGTTCTTAGGAGAGGTGCGATTGCAACAGAACGGGTCCAAAGGGGGCTTAGAGAGCTAAAAGTGTGCTGCAGAGAACATCAGGAGGCATCGTGACAGTAGCAGAGGGGTTCTGAGAGGGATAGACAAAAGAAGGCTTGAGGACATGATGAAGAAGTCCAGAGGGGATTTGAACAGACTACAGATATCCTCAGGGGACCAGGGACTGAACAGAGATATCCTAGCAAGCACAGAAGACAACATGAGTGTTCTGGAGATGAAAGACGGCATCGGGAAAGGTTCCCAGGGAGCGAGAAGGGCACCAAGTGTGCTACAGAGCCAAAAGAGAGCTGTGGGGCACGAGGCTGTGCTCGGGAGACACGATGACGGCAGGAGAAGGGTGCCGAGAGTGAAAGAGAAAGTGACTCTGGGACACGATGCCAAACTTAAGAAGGTGTCCCAGCAACGTACAGATGTGCTCAGGGGATGAGCGACGGAATGGAGACAACCTAGATGGCGTTGAATAAGGTAAAAGAGCCGTGGGGCACAGAGACAGCCTGAGGAAGGGTTCTGCCTGAACAGGAGAGCTACAAAGAGGGCTGCAGAGCTCCAGGGGTGCCGTGGGGCACGAGGACAGTCTCGGGAGGCGTCGCGACAGGAACGAGAGGGCTGGGGGCGCGGCTGAGCATGGACAGAGAGACAAGCAAAGGATTGCTGACACAATGAGGTACTCCAGAGGGGATCTGAACAGAGTACAGACGTACTCAGGGGACCAGGGACCAAACGGAGGCATCGGACATGGCAGAGGGGAAGGTGAGAAAGTGCTCTGGGGCAAAATGAAAGCCTGAGGAGGAGTTGTCTCTGGATAAGCAAGACACAACGCCTGCTGCAGAACTGAAGGATGGCCATGGAGTGCAAGGACGCTCACAGGAAGCATTGTGACAGAGATAGAGGGGTGCTGAGGCGGCCAGAGAGAAGGCTCGAGGGCACAAAGGGACTCGGGAGGGGATTTGAACAGAGTACAGATGTTGTGAGGGAGACACTGACCCATTGGAGGCTGTCGAGATGGAGGAGAGGACAAAAACACTACTCTGAGGAAGAAGGATAACCTGAGATGTTCTAACAAACCAAGGGGGTACGAATTACACTCCAGAAATAAAAGCGTGCCGAGGAGACCGTCTAAAGCCTCGGGATGAACTGAGAGAAGAGAAAAAAAAAATAAGACACAAAGAAGATTTAAAAGGCGACAAGGTATGTGACAAACAAAAAAGAATTAAAAGCCAGGGATGTACAGTTTGTTAAAGGTAGACATAGAAAGAAAATTTTAAAAGCAAAATGGGACAAGGCAGAGGAGAAAAAAAATGTAAAAATAGGGACAGAAAGCTAGATAAAAGTAGGCATAGAAAAAAAATTGAAAAATGAAGGCATTAAAGGAGGAAAAAGTTAAAAAATAGGGACAACAAACTAAATAAACAGTGACATAGAAAGAAAACCTATACAGCGATGGTACATAAGAAAGAGAAGAAATAGTAAAAAAAGACAGCAAAGGGAATAAAAGCAGGCATAGAAACAACTTGTCAAACGCGGTAGGCATTAGGGAAATAAAGGAAAATATTACAAAATCGGAACAGCACACTAAAACAGACGTAGAAAGAAAATTTAAAAAGCGACAGCACTAAGGAAAGACTAAGGAATTAAAATTTAGGGAAAGGGAACCCAATAAAGGGAATTGTTGAAAGAGACATTAAATTGCGATGGGGTACAAGAAATACAGGGAAGAATTAAAAAAAAAATTCAAGAAAAGGAGCCAGGTAGAGGGAGACGTAGAAGGAATTTTAAAAAGCAACTGAGTACAAGAAACATAGACAAGAATTAAAACATAGGGACAGGGAGATGGATGGAGGGCAAAGCAGACAGACTATTTTAACAGTGATCGGGTACAAGAAACACAGGAGTGTTAAAAAACCAGGGACTGGGAGGTGGATAGAAGGAAACATAGAAAGAAAATTTTAAAAGCGATGGGGACCAGGAGAGTGAAAGAAATTAAAAAATAGGGACAGGGTGTTGGAGAGAGGTAAACATAGAACGATAACTTAAAATGCAACGGGGTACAAGGAACACAGGAAAGCATTAAAAAGTAGGACGAGGGAGCTGCCGAGAGGAAAACAGAGAACAAAAAAATCGATAGGTGAAGTGCTACAGGGCAGAGTTGGCAGAAGAGTGACAAGTTTTGGGGAGGCAGACCGGCAGGTGGGCTGGCAGAGAGGGAGACAGAAGCAGGGACAGGCAGAGAGGCAGGCAGAGAGCCGGGGAAGGGCGGCAGAGGTGGGCCGGGACGCACACGAGGGAACATGTGACTCACTACAGCTCCTGGCACTGGCAGGAGACCTTCACCACCCCAAGGCTTTTCAGTCTGCCTCAGCAGCAGGCGCCTCGATGCTCCTCCGCCCTGAGGCTTCCCAGTGGCTCACACATGCAGCCAATGGAGGCACCGAGCTCCCAGCACTGTGTGCTGGTGGTGCGTTCTGTCAGGGACGGCTCGGTGAGATCCTTCATTGCTGCAGGGACTGGCCATGCCTGGCCAGAGGCACCTGCCTGCAGGGCCCCCTCAGATTCCCTCCTCAGCCAGCTCCCCTTTGGCAGCTCCCTCAGGAAGGCATGCCCTGGTGGCAGCCCCCTTTACAGCTAGAGCCCCTTCACACAGCAGGGCCAGCCCCACCCTCAGCCTCACTGGCCACACCTGGGACTGCCCCAGCTCCAGGCCCAGCTGGAGCCCATTGGCAACAGGGGCCCCTGCCAAAGCCCCCAGCACATCCCCCCCTCCCTGCACCTGTCCACAGCCACGAGCTCTGCACCCAGGGGCTGCAAACACATCCAGGGGCACAGAGGAGGCAGGAAAAGCGTATTCATTAAAGCACATCATAGGGAATCCCGGCAGTGAGCTGGCTCCAAGGCTCAGCGCCCCAAGGCAGCAGGACAGAGGGAAACAAGGGAAGCGGAAAGCGGAAGGAAGGTAGAGAAGAGGTGTGGGACAGGGAGCCAGAAAATGGGATGCTGGGAACAAAAAAAGAGGGACAGGGAGCCGCACGAGGGTGGAGAGAGAGAGAAATGGAGGGCAACAAGGAGGAGGAGGATGGAGAGATGGAGCACGAGAACCAGAGGAACAGGGAGATGGAGCCATAAACAAGAGGGGGAGGGAGCAGGGGTGAGAGATGGAAGGGTCTGAGCAGGACGACAGGACAGCAGAGAGGGACAGAGAGGAGGAGACACCCACAGGCAGGAGACAGAGAGGCGGAGGAGGGGGATTTTTCCACGGTAGGGAACTGGATAAGCCAAGGGATTAAGAGAGGGAAAAAATCAAAGGAGAGAGACAGTGATCAAAATAAACAGAGGCATAAGAAGAAAATTTATTAAGTGAAGCGCAGGCTGCAGGACAGACAGGAAAGAATTAACAAATCAACACATTGGATACAATAAAATTAGATATCGAAAAAACTAAAAAGCCACCTCTATTAGGAAAGACAAGAAAAAACTAAAAAATAAAGAAAGAGGGAGAGACACATACAAAGTACATTGAAAAAGCAACGGGGTACACAACATACTGAAAACTGCTGAAAAATACGGATAGGAAGCTTGACACAGAAAGACAATTATTTCAAAAGCAACTAGGTAGAGGACTAGCAGGAAACAATTGGGGAAAAAAAAAAAGACAGCAAACTAGATAAAAGTAGATAAAAGAAGCAAAACTTTCAAAGCCAAGGGACTAAGAGAGAAAAGCATTAAAAAAATAGCAACTGCAAACTAAACAAAGAGAGACCAAAATTGTAAAGAGCAACTGCACTAAGGAAAGACAAGAAACAATTAAAGAATAAAGACAGTGAATGGGATAAAGGTAGACAGAAAATTTTAAAAGCAACAGGGTTTAGGGAAATAGAGAAAAGAATTAAAAATAGGGACAGCAAACTAAGATGGTGACGTACGACGAAAATTTAAAAAGCGACGGTACTAATCAAAGGCAAGCAACAATTAAAACAGTAGACGGGATGAAAGTAGACTGAAAATCTTAAAAGCAATGGGGACTGAAGAAATGACGAAAAAATTTAAAAGAAGGGACGGTGAACTAAACCGGAGGTGTAGAAAGAAAATCTAAAAAGCAACGGCACTGAGGAAAGTAAAGAAATAATGAGAAATGAAGATAACGAAGGGAATAAAAGGAGGCCTAGAACTAACATTAAAAAAGCGAGGGGGATTAGGGAAATAAAGGGAAAAAATAAAAGATAGGGACAGTAAACTAAGAGAGATGTAGAAAAAAACTTTAAAAAGCAAGGGCACTAGGGAAAGAGAAGAAAAAATTAACAGAAAACGCAGCAAAATAAAGACAGCAAACATGATAAAAGTAGAAAATTTAAAAGCGAAGGGGATTACGGAAATAAATGGAAAAAAATTTAAAAACAGGAACAGCAAACTGAAACAGATGTAGCAAGAAAATTTATAAAGGGCCGGCACAAAGGAAAGCTAAGTAACAACTAAAAAATAAAGATGGCAAACAGGATAAAATTAGACAGAAAATTGTAAAAGCAACAGGGATTAAGGAAATAAGGGAAAAATTAAAACACAGCAACATTGAACTAAAATGGAGAAGTAGAAAGCAATTTTAAAAGCCTACAGCACAAAGGACAGACAAGACATAATTAAAAATAAAGACATCGAAGGGAAAAAAAGTAGGCGTAGAAAACACATTTTAAAAGCGATGGGAATTAGGGGGGGAAAGGGAAAAAAATCAAACAGCGACAGGAAACTAAAACAGAGGTTGAGAGAAAAATTTAAAAGCGACGGCACTAAGGAAAGAGAAGAAATCATTAAAGAATAAAGACGACGAAATAAAGACAGTAAACAGGATAGAAGTAGATAAAAGTAGATAAAAGCAGCGGGGATTAAAGAAATGAGGAAAAAATTTAAAAGTGGCGACGGCGAACTAAAACGGAGACGTCGACAGAAAATCTAAAAAGCCATGGCACTAAGGAAAACCAAGGAAAAATAATTAAAAACTAAAGACAGCGAACGAGATAAACGTAGAAAATTTTCAAAGCAAGGGGGATGAAGGAAATAAGGAAAAACTTCAAAAAATAGCGACGGAAAACTACAACGAAGACGCAGAAAGAATATCTAAAAAGCGATGGCACAGAAGAAAGAATGGAAAAAAAAGACAGCAAAGGGAATAAAAGTAGGCACAAAAAGAGCATTTAAAAAGTGAGGGGGATTAGGGAAATAAATGAAGTATTAAAAAAAGAGTAACAGTTGACTAAAACAGGTAGAAAAAAAAAATGTAAAAGCGAAGGCATTAAGGAAAGACAGGAAATAATTTTAAAAATGGAAGACAGTGAAATAAGGACCGCAGATGGGATAAGAGTAGACAGAAATTTTTAAAAGCAATGGTGATCAAGGAAATAAAGTAATAATAAAGACAGTGAATAGGTTAAAGTAGTATTAGAAAGAAAATGTAAAAAGCGTCAGGCTACACAGTAGCCGGGAAAGAATTAATAAACAGTGATACCCAGCTTGATAAAAGTAGACATAGAAGGACAATTTTAAAAGTGATTGGGTACAGGACAGACAGGAAAAATTAAGAAAATAGTGACAGTGAACTGAGAAATAGAAAGGAAACTTAGAAGCGATGGGGCACAGGACATAGAGGAACAAATTAAAAAATAAAGACAGTGGACTAGATGAAAATAGACATAGAAAGAAAATTTTAAAAGTGAGCGGGTACATGGGAGACTTTTTAAATATTTAAAATGTTTTAAAATATAAAAAAATATGTAAGTATTTTAAAAATAACAATATGCAGCTTCATAAAAGTAGACACAGCATCGTGGTTTCACCCTGGCTGGCAACTAAGCACCATACAGCTGGGATGGGGGGAGAACTGGAAGGGTAAACATGAGACAGACACTCCTGGGTTGATACAAAAACAGTGTAACAATTAAAAAAAAAATAATTAAAAAAACCCCAAGCAACAGAGAGGAAAATAAAACCCAAGAAGAACAAGTGATGCAAATTATAATTGCTCACCACCAACCGACCGATGCCCAGCCAGTCCCAAGCAGGGGCCCCCCACCCACCTCCACCCCCAGTTTTGTTGCTCGGTGGGATCCTTCATTGCTGCAGGGACTGGACATTCATTGCTGGAGCCACCTGCCTGCAGGACCCCCTCGGATTCCCTCCTCAGCCAGTTTTCCTACATCAGCTCCCTCAGGTATGCATGCCTGGGCAGACCCTTCCCCAGCTAAAGGGAAGAATTGAAAAATGGGGACAGTAAGCCGGATAGAGGGAGACATAGAAGTAAAAGTTAAAAAGCGACAGGGTACAGGACAGGTAGGAAAACATTAAGAAGTAAAGACAGGGAGACAGGTACAGGGATACATAGAAAGGGACACTAGAAAGCAGTGAGGTACAGGAAACACAGGGAAGAATTTTAAAACAGGGACAGGGAAGAAGATAGAAATAGAAAGAATATTCAAAAGGTGTCAGGGTACAATTCACACAGGCAAGAATTAAAAAATAAGACCAGGGAGCTGGAGAGAGAAATACATATAAAGAAAATTGTAAAACCAATGGGTAAAGGAAAGAAATAAGAAATAGGAAAAAGGAGCCCAATAGAGGGAAGCATAGAAAGGAAGTTTGAAAAGTGATGGGGTGCAGAGCAGAGGGAGGTATATATAAAATAGGGTCAGGGAGACATAGAAATGAAATTTAAAAAGTAATGGGGTACAAGGCAGTGCAGAAAAACTAAAAAATAGGGAGAGAGATGGTTAAAGAGAGACATAGAAAAAATTTAAGAGGCAGTGGGGTACTGGGCAGAGTTAGCAGAAGAACAACAAGGTTTTGGGAGCCATACAGGTAGGTGAGTGAGCAGAGATGGAGACAGAGAAAGGGAGGCAGGCAGACATTTGGAGAAGGGTGGCAGAGATGGGCCAGCACTCAGAGGATAGGATGCATGACTCACAGCATTTGCTTGTGCTGGCAGGAGACCTTCACCACCCTGAAGCTTCTCTCTCCGCCTCTGCCCCTTCCTCCTCCACAGTACCGCCTGCCCGACCTTCACCCACTCAGCAGCTCACAGCAGATGCCTTGATGGTCCTCACCACATGGCAGCTCATACACATAGCTGATGGAGGCACCAGGCTCCCAGCACCACATGCTGGGGTCAGCTTTGTCAGGGACAGCTTGGAGGGATCCTTCATTGCTGCAGGGACTGGCCATGCCTGGCCAGAGGCACCTGCCTGCAGAGCCCCCTTAGATTCCCTCCTCAGCCAGTTCCCCTTTGTCAGCTCCCTCAGGCAGGTGTGCTCAGGCAGCCCCATTTACAGCTGAAGTCCCTTTACACAGCAGGGCCAGCCCTATCCTCAGCCTCACTGGCCACACCTGGGGCTGCCCCAGCTGGAGCCCGTCAGGAATAGGGGCCATTAACAAAGCCCCCCAGAACATCACCCCCTCTCCTGCACCTGTCCACAGCCACAAGCTCTGTACCCAGGGGCTGCAAACACATCCAGGGGCACAGAGGAGGCAGGAAAAGTTTAATCATCAATGCGTGTAAGAAATCCCAGCAGTGAGTTGACTACAAGGCTCAGTGCCCAAAGGCAGCAAGACAGAGAGAAAAAAAGGCAAGAGAAAAGCAGGAGGAAGGACAGAGGGACATAGAGAAGAGGTGTGGAACAGGGAGACAGAAAATAGGATACTGGGAACAAGAGAGGGACGGGGAGCAGTACAACAGTGTAGAGAGAGGAGAAACTGAGAAAAAAAAAAAAAAAGGAGGAATAAGCAAGAGAGACAGGGAGTAGGAGACAGAGGCAGAAGGGACCAGCAGGGCAACAAGATAGAGACAAGACAAGGGATGGGGAAAAACTCTAAAGTGATGGGGGAAAGAAACATAGGCAAGAAATAAAAAATAGAAACAGGGAGCAAGATATAGATGTATGTAGAAAGAAAATTTCAAAGCGCAACAGGGTACAAGAAACATAGTCAAGAACTAAAAAAAAAAAATAGAGACGGGGCATAGAAAGAAAAATGTAAGAAGTGATGGAGTACAGGAGAGAGCGGGAATAATTCAGAATGAGAGACAGGGAGATGGATAGACAGAGACATAGAAAGAAAATTTTGAAAGCAACACGATACAAGAATTAAAAAATAGGTACACGGAGCTGCATAGAGGGAGACATAAAAAGAAAATTTGAAAAGCGATAGGGTCAAGAAACACAGGCAATAAGTTAAAATTAGGTCAGGGTGACATAAAGAGGGAAAGGTATCAAGAAAATTTAAAAGCCTACTGGGTTCAAGAAACATATGCAAGAATTAAAAAAATAGGGATGGAGAGGTAGAAAGAAAGTTTCAGAAGTGATGGGGTTCAAGAAACATAGGCAAGAATTAAAGAATAGGGCCAGGGAGGCTGATAAAAGGAAACTGTGGGGGGCTGACTTTGGCTGGCCACCGGATGCCCACCAATCCGCTCTATCACTCCCTCTCCTCAACAAGACAGGGGGACAAAATATAACAAAAAAGCTTGTAGGTCAAGATAAGGACAAAGAGATCACTCGCCAATCACTGTCACAAGCAAAACAGACTTGACTTTGGGAAATTAATTTATTGTCAATCAAAATCATAACAGGATAATGAGAAATAAGAATAAATCTGAAAAACACCTTCCCCCTGTGCCTCTCTTGTTTCCTGGGCTCATCTTCACTCCTGACTTCTCTACCTCCTCCCCGCAAGAAACAGCGGGGAACAGGAAGCAGGGCTATCAGTCAGTTCATCAGATCTTGTCTCTGTTGCTCCTTCTTGCTCATGCTCCTCTTCTCCTCCAGTATGGGGTCCCTCCCACAGGGCCATGGGGCCACAGGTCCTGCCAGAAAACCTGCTCCAGCACGGGCTCCTCTCCACTGGGTCACAGGTTGATTCAGGCACATGCACCTGCTCCGGCATGGGGTCCTCCATGTACTGCAGGTCCATGTCTGCTCCACCGTGGACCTCCATGCGCTGCATGGAGACAACCTGCATCACCATGCTCTTCACCACGGGCTGCAGTGGAAGTTCTGCTCCGGCACCTGGAGCACCTCCTCCCCTTCCTTCTTCATTGACCTTGGCGTGCCTAGCATGTCTCAGAGTGAGAGGCTGAAGGCCCTTCTAGCACCCCATCCCTCTAGCCTTGGCGTGTTGTCCCACAGCTTGTCACAAGCAAGCCTGACATTATGCCCTTCAAGTCTAGTTTAAAGCTCTGTCAACGAGCCCTGCTAGCCCATGAGCAAAGACCCTCTTTCCCTGTTGACAAAGGTGAATCCCATCCGACGCAAGCAGGCCTGGTGCCGTGTCGACCGTGCCGTTTTTGAAGGTGCTCTGATGGACTGCAAAATGAGAACAAAGGCCTGGGAGCAGGACAGAGGGAATAACAGGACAGCGAACTGGACAGGGAGACACTGTGAGGAACGATGGGATAGGCAGCGGTATGGAGATATACAGGCAAAAAGTTAGGGGGAGGACAGAGGACAGAGAATAAGAGAAAAGAGACAGGGAGCAGGGCAGAGATGGAGAAAGAAACATTAGAGACATAGGGAGAAGGAGAGTGACAGGACCAAGGCAGAGAGATGGAGAAAGAAAAAAAAAAACCAACCCACAAAAAACCCAACAGCAATGGGTAGCAGGCCAGAGGAACAAGGAAAGACAGGAAGATGGACAGAGGGATATAGAAAACAGGTGAGGGACCGGGAGCAGGACACTGGGATAGAGAGCCAACGAGAGCAACAGAGAGAATGGCAGAGAAATGGAACGAGAGAAAAAACAGGGACAGCGAGCAGGACAGAGAGGTGAAGCAATAAAGAAGAGAACCAGGCAGCAGCCCAAAGGGTCAGAGAGAGTAAGAGATGAATAGGAAGGAGGACAGGGACAGTGAGATGCAGAATGAGAAAAAAAACAGTGACAGTGAGCAAGACAAAGGCAGGGGGGAGAGAGAGAGAAAGAAAAGGAAACAGGGCAAACGATAGGAGGGCAGGGACATGGAACGGCCCATACGGGCGCAGAGACAAAAAGAATGCCAGGCAGCAAGCCGGAGAAATTCTGGGGAAAAAGAGAGAAAGATAGAGATCAGGACACAGAGATGGAAAAGCAAACAACAGCGCTGGGCTGCAGGACAGAGACAGAGGATGATAAAAAAAAAAAGAGGGAGAGGGAGCAGGACAAAAGCGCAGAGAGAAATATAAAAGGGAGCAGCAGAACAAGAGAGAGGAAGAAGGAGCAGGACAGAAAAATGAAGAGGTACAGGGAATTGGGGGGGGGGGGGGGGGGAAATATCATCACAGCATCATGGGAAAGAGAGGGACCAGGATGCAGAAGAAGGGTGACGGGGCCCCAAGGGCCTGGGACTCACCACAGCTCTCACTCGAGACTGTGACAGTTTCAGACGCTTCTTTCTCCTTCCCTCCTCCTGTTATAGAGCATCTTGAAACACAAGGTCAAAAATAGGTTAAAAGAATGGAAAGAATGTAAACAACATACTTTGTAATGAATGCACCTGGTATTTAGACATCCTAAAGATAAAAACCTCTCTCCACTAACTAAAACCAAGGATTAACACAAGGACGAATTCTAGGAAAATAGAATAGAGTGCCAAAATAGTGTCCTGAGGCTGACCTGCTTCATTATAACATGAAAACCACACCTCCTAGCTAGAAGACGCCTCCAACCCAAATAAGCCCCCTACTTTCTGGGCATGCGTAGTGAATTAAAAGAGAACTGTATCTTTAAGCTGAAGTGAGAAAGGTACTGACCACTAGTTAGTTAAGGGGTGCGACCAGTAGGTGTAACAAACTTTGTTAAGTGTTTTAAATACTTGTCATTACTTCAACCCGGTGTGCATGCTAGGAGGAGAAATCCCCCATGCACCCAGCACTGCAATAAACCAATGTCGGCTTTCTAAACTATCATTTGGTTTGGAGAGTTTTCTTGGCTACGATTTTCGGCAGCAGAAATTTGGCAACCCAGAAGGGACAAGTTCTCTGGAGTCTCGACAGACCGCAGGAATCGTGAGGACTCCAATGCGCCAGGAGTATTTTCAGGGAGGCCCTCCGATTCCCTGGTCAGGTGAGTTTCTACGATGGCTACCTGGGAGATTAATGACATTGGTTATAAGTATTGGTAGTGGCTGCTTACAAGGAAGTCATATCTGAACTAAGTGCACGTTGTTGAGCTATTGGTAGTGGAAGTGCACTATTGTGTAACCTGTACGCTGCCACGGGGACACCCGGAGTCTGGATTTTGGTTTGGGTACGCGTACGTGGTAACTTTTTATAATCCTGGGAAATATTTACCTTGTGTAAGGTGGCATTGGGAAAGTTGCGCAACAAAGAATATTTCACCCTATATAAGGCGCTAACGGGTAGCACATTAGGGATAATTTTGTTCCCACACTCTGGTCTGGTTTCTGGTTTATTGAGCGTACGCAATATTAAAAATTAGTGTGGAAACACTGGTTTGATTTTCAGTACCAAAATGGGTTTAACTGCTTCTCAGGAAACACCCACTTGTTCCCCTGTAGGATGCATCCTGAAATTTTGGAATAAATTTGGGGGAGGGGGTGTCCCACGACTAAGGATAAATTGAAAAGATATTGTAATCAATGGTGGCCACAATTTCAATTAGAAGATGGCAAAGAATGTCCTGAAAATGGATCTTTAACCTAAAATACTATTCTGCAACTGATGTTGTTTTGTAGAACTGATAAATGGGATGAGATTCCATATGTAGATTTGGGGTTTTTTGCTTTAAGTAATGGTTGGGAAAACAAAGAAATGCGGTTTAGTGGATTTTAAATATCAGAATGGGATATAATTAGTGGAATTCTTAAGTGCCCTTGGGTTGTATATTAAAATATTGGAGCAAGTTTGGGGGTGACCCCCTCACTCAGAAGAAGCTGGTAGACTATTGCAATTATTGGTGGCCCTTGTATACTCTGGATGATCAGGAGAAATAGCCTAAGAACAGAAGTATAAACTACAATACTGTGTTGCAATTAACATTGTTTTGTAGACACAAAGGAAAATGGGATGACATGCCGTACATGAATTTGTTCTTTGCGTTACGGGATAATTATGATATACGTAATGAGCGTGGTTTGATTGCAAGTGAATGAAAGTGGCATATTAGCACTAGAGGCAGAAAATAAGAAAGCACCTAAGCATTCTTGTTCAGCACGTAGCATCAGCAGGCGATGCAACAAATATAAAGAGAAATGGGAAGAAGAGGAGGATGTTGAGATTTTGGTTGGACCGAGAAGGGATAATGGAGCAAGGAGAAATGAGCAGGATATGGCAGAGCAGGTTGAAAGGGGGGCGAGCCAAAGGAAAAGGGAACAAAGAAATAGCGATTCAGATAATTTGGATGAGGAAGGAGGATTCCCAGTGGAGCACAAAGGGCCAGAATACCATTGGAGAAAGATCAGTATGCTTTCTGCAAGTACAAAGGACACTAGAAAAGGGAGTGTCCACAGTTAAGTCGGCAGGGCCTTGAGGAAATGCCGAGGCAGGCTGATAACATGATGACGTTAGATTAAGGTTGAGGGGGGACTGGGGGAAGAATCGGAACCCTCCTCAACAGAACCCCTGGTTATAGTAAAGTTGGGGAATGAGAAAGTAAAATTTTTTAGTAGATACGGGGGCTACTTATTCAGTATTGAATACATGCAAGAATAACTTGAGTAGTCAAGCACGTCAGTTGTTGGTGCCACAGGGCGGATAGAAAATGGGCCGGTTTTCCAGCCTTTGAGGTTTGGAATTGGGAAAAGGGTGCTAACCCATCAATTCCTCTATATTCCAGATTGCCCTATGATGTTGCCAATAGGACAAGATATAATAAGTAAAGTGAAAGCACAAATTACTTTTTAAAAACGAAAAATCCAAATCCATATTCCTGAAAATAAAGCTTTGGATGCCCATGTTTTTATGTTACAGAAGGAAGCCGAGTTATAGGAGATACCAGAAGAAGCTGAAAAGGCTGTTAACACCTCTACTATGGGCTTCAGGAACACCAGAACAATCCAAGAGGCAGAATCGGTAATCATCCAGTTGAAACCAGATGCCAGACCAGTGAGCTGGAAACAATATCCAATTAAATTAGAGGCAAGAAAAGGATAAATTTGGGGGTATTAAAAGAATGCCAATCAGAATACAACACCCCGATCTTACCAATTAAAAAATGGCATTCGGAAGAGGATAACACAAGTGCTAAGAATATGAATGACTGTCCACAGCCAGTAAGCGCTCCGCCTGTCCCTTTTCGCCCCGACACCACAAGGAGAGCAAGGCCGGGCAGAGACAACCCACGCAAGCCTGAGGCGGGTGTAGTCAACAGCATCCCCGAGGGAGGAATGGACAACCATGTCCTCAGCACAGCCTCTGAAAGAGGGAAAGAACAAGTAGCAACCATTATTACTGTAGCTCCCCTCCAGACAGATTACCTGAAAAGGGGTTGTGGTGAGGTGGGTGTTGGGTCTCTTCTCCCATGTAACTAGCGAACAAGAAGAAATGGCATCAGGGGAGATTTAGACTGGATATTAGGAAAAATTTCTTTAATGAGAGAGTGGTCAAACATTGGAAAAGGCTGCTCAGGGAGATGGTTGAGTCACCATCCCTGGATATATTAAAAAAAAAAAAAAGTAGACATGGCAACCTTAATGATTCTGTGACTCCTAGAGATGCTGACCCTTCCCAGCACAGCTGCTAACGGCACCTGCGTTAAGGGAGAATCAAGCACGTTCGAGGGCCACCTTGCCACCATTGTAACAGGGCTTGGGGGGGGCCTGGGGCTACAGGACAGGCTTCAGGGGAAATGCTGGTGCCGGGCGTGATACCAGTACCAATTCAGGCAGTCCGGCAGTTAGAGCTATTGCTCAATAGATGTAACCAAAACAGAAGGGAAATCTTCGTAACTTAGAAATAGTTAGAATAGTTGTAAGATAGGGAGCTCGAGAGTAATCTCACTTTAGACAGCTTGGCCTTAGAAGAACAGATGCACAGAACCATAAAAATAAGCAAGCTGCAAGATGAGTACAAAACCAGCCTTGAAAGACATGGTATACATGACTCCAGGACTAAGCTCGCACAGAAATAGAGATCAGTTGGCGAACACAGTAAAGAAGAGTATGAGCCTTCATCTGAAGACCCCCGACGCACACCCGGATGCACCAACAAGCATGCACGAAGGACACAAGCATACGTTAGTAAGTTCTCAAAAATAAGATGAATACGTATAACAATACCAGGAAACCAAACGCATATGTATGTAATAGGCCAATATAAGCTACAAACTAACACTATTCAGGTATGCATGCTAGATAGAATTATCCCCTGTGCATCCAGCGCCACAATAAAGACGACCTGCTTTCTAACATACAAAGAAGTGTCAGGGAGTTCTTTTAGGACCGACTTTTCTGATAACAGGGGCAGCTGCACAAGGTGCAGCTGCGGGGCAGGGGGAGGTCTGGCGAGTTGGGGGGGCAGCTGGTGGCTGCGCCTGGGCCGGTGTCCGCCTCCCTCCCCTCTTCCCTTCTCCCAGCTCTCGGCTGGCTCCCGGGGGCTGCCCGGACCCGGCCCGCCTCCAGCTGAGCGGCAGCCTGCCGCACCAGGCGGTTCGCAGCCTCCCGCCCCGCCACCCCCGGGCACCGGCGGGCAGGAGATACCCCGGCACACGCCCAAGGCCTCGCTCCTCACCGTTGGCCTTGGCCCTCGCCCACCACCGGGAGGCGGCGTCACTGCTGCACGCCTGCCTGGCACCGGCGCCGCGCCCAGCACCCGCCGACAGCGCGCACGTCGGGCGGCAGCGGCGTTTCCTTACCGGGGGGCAGCACCCGCGGCTCCCCGCCTGCAGTACCCGCTTGTGTACGCCAGACGGCAGCAGTGAGCATGGGCGAGCGCTCCACCGCGCATGCGCAAAGTCGGACTGAGCGGGACCGACTTGCGGTCGCCAGGCAACAGCAACGCACGGTGCTCCGCACCAGCGCGCATGCGTGGCGCGCGGGCCCAGACGCCGGGCGACACCCCACCGCGCATGCGCTACCGCGGCACCGCTTACCGAGAAGCAGGCAGAGCTTGAAGCCTGCAGAAAACCACACGAAACCGACAACAAAAACGACACCTCGCGCCGCGCAGCGGGGGCCCCGCCGGTAGCAAGGACTACGCCTCCCCGCACGCGCACGAGAGCAATGCGGCTGCCCGGCAACGGAGTCCGCAAAAACTACACCTCCCGGCATGCACTGGCAAACACAGCATGGCCGCCCGGCAGCCCCCTGCCGGAAGACTACGCCTCCCGGCGTGCTCCGGGAACCACCCCCGCCGATACGCAGCTCCCGGCATGCCGCCGGAGGCAGCCCGCCATGCTTTCTGACCCTGCAGGGACACCGTACCCGCCCTCCGCCGCACCCGGAAGCCCCACCGTGGCGGGAGCGCAGCCCCGCGCTCGCCAGCGCTGCTTCGGGCAGTCCCCGCCGCCACCTCCGACAAGGCACGGCCCCCCGCCAGGCTCCGGACAGCCGCCGCCGCCTCCGAGCCGGCCCCGCCGCCACCGCCCCATGCATCCGACACGGCCCCTGCCGACCCCGCACCTTCCTCGGGGCTTTCCTCAGGACCCGCCGGTCCACTGCGCAGCCCCGCCACCAGACCCAGTGCCCCTCCCTCCGCAGGGGCTCCCTGGCCCCCAGCGAACCCCCCGCCCCGGCACTCGGCAGAGGCGCCCCCCCCACCCCCGGGGCCACCACCGCCTGGGACGTTCGGGGTCCAAAAGGGACGCCCTGCCCCGCTCACCTTTTCTCCCGCGCTGCAGCCGCAGCCTGGCCACGCTCGGCAACCCCTCCGCTCCGCTCTTCCTGCGGCTCACACCGACCCTGCCACAGCCACCCGGGGCAGGGCAGCACCGGCGGCAGCCCCTCCCCAGCAGCCCCTTTACAGGGAGGGGCCATCACCAGCAGCCTCACTGGCCCCACCTGGGGCACCAGTAGCCTCACTGGCCCCACCTGGGGCACCAGCAGCCCCAGCCCCCAGTCCCCAGCCGGAAGGAGCCCAGCGGGAACAGGGGCCATGGCCCCACCCTCACGGCATGTCACCTCGTCCCCGGGGCTCTGTCGCAGGCCCTCAGCCAGTGCAAAGGGAGTGCAAAGGCGGCCGGGAGTGCAAAGGAGATGGCGAGGGTTTATCCGGTCACGCACATACCCAGTCCCGGGAGCCAGTCTGCTCCGGGCCCCCACCACTCCCCCTGCCCTGGGACACCTCGGCAGTCGTTTCGGGAGCCACACTCATCACCCAGCAGGGAAGAGACCGTCAGTCGGTCTACCGGCTCCTGGGCAGAGGTGAAGGCCGCCAAAGAGGAGGAGCGGGGTGCGGGACGCTAGAAGCCGGGGGAGGGTGGCGTGAGAAAAGCGGCAGCCGGCTGGGCAGCGGGGGTGTAGCGAGAAAGCGTGAGGCAGGACTGGGCCAGCGACAGAAAGACAGGGAGCCCAACAGGGATGGAGAAAGAAGCGGCAGGCAGAGAGGAAGAGAGGCAGCAGAAAGAGGGAGAGGGAGCAGGACAGGGACCGACAAAGAAGGACGGGGAGCAGGACGGAGATGCAGAAAAAAACCCGGGACAGGCAGCATGACAGAGAGGGAGGAAAAAAGAAGAGGGACAGGGAGCTGGACAGAGAGAGAGAGAGAAAAAGAGAAAGACAAAAAAGCAACAAAGAACAGGGCAGGGAGGGAGGAATGAAACAACAGGGACAGGGAGCCGGGACAACGAACGATGGGGCGGGGGTGGACAGGGACGCATAGCTACACACCGTCTGCAGGCCTGTTTCACGCTCACGTTTTCTCTATCACAGCTTCTGTGCAGCATTTTTTAGCCCTTCTTAAATACGTCATCCCAGAGGGGCTACCGGCGTTGCTGATGCAACTCGAGGCCGTTTCCTCTCGTCCTACCGCTTGTCACTTGGGAGAAGAGACCAACACCCACCTCACCACAACCCCCTTTTCAGGCAGTTGTAGAGAGCGATAAAGTCTCCCCTCAGCCTCCTCTTCTCCAGCCTGAACAACCCCAGCTCCCTCAGCCGCTCCTCATGAGGCTCGTGCTCCAGACCCCTCACCAGCTTCACGGCCCTTCTCTGGGCACGCTCCAGCACCTCAGTGTCCTTCTTGTAGTGAGGGGCCCAAAACGGAACACAGCATTCGAGGTGCGGCCTCACCAGGGCCGAGTACAGGGGCACGATCGCTTCTCTCTTGCCCTTTAGTTTGACCAGCAGGCCTCGACTCACCCACGCCTGTCTCCCGCCTTCCTTTCCCGATTGCTTACCCCTGGGGATCGAGAGCTCTCGCACTCTTTGGAAAGCGTCCTTAAAGATCCGCCAGCCCTGTTCCGCTCCCTTGTCCCCGTGGGCAGTTGCCCAGAGGATCCTATTGACTAACTGCTTGAACAGCTGGAAGTTTGCTTTCCTACAGCGCAGGGTCCTGACTTCACTCCTTGCCTGTCCCACATCCCTCAGGACCGAGAACTCCACCAGTGCATGATCGCTGCAGCCCAGGCTGCCTCCCACCGTGACATCGCTGACTAGCTCGTTCGCGCTGGTGACCGTCAGGCCCAGCCTCGCGCGTCCCCTCTGGTAGGGCCGTCTATTACCTGGCTTAAGAAGTTGTCCTTCGCGCGCTCCAGGAGTCTCCTGCGTTGCCTACAGCTCGCCATGTAACTCTTCCAGCAGATGTCGGGGTGGCTGAAGTCCCCCGGCGGGGCGAGAGCCCGCGAGCGCGACGCCTCCTCCCGCAGCCGGAGCGAGAAGGGCTCGCCTGTAGGAAACACCAGCGACGAGGCTCCCTTTGTCCCCTCAGTCTCTCATTCTTACCCCTAAGCTTTCACCCTGCTCGTGGCTCTTAGTCAGAGACAGCTCTTCACAGTCGATCCATTTCTTGACGTGGAGGGCAACCCCTCCGCCCCTCCTTCCTCGCCTGCCCCTTCTGAACAGCCGGCGGCCATCGACAGCCGCGCTCCAGTCACGGGATTCGTCCCGCCAAGTTTCAGTAACGGCCACGAGGTCGTAGCTTTCTAGCGGCGCGGTGGCTGGCGGCTCCTCCCGTTTGCCGCCCGTGCTGCGCGCATTGGGGTAGAGGCACTTCAGCTGGGCTATCGGCTGTGTCGCCTTCTCGGAGGAACACCCCTTAACTCCCTTCAGGTACTCCACCCGTGTTTCCCTGTTGGCTCCTACTACCCGAGGAGCCCCGGCTCACCTCCGTAAGACTTCAAGCGCGCTCCAGTGTACCCGGCACGTCCCAGAGCAACCGGCTGAAGGCCCTCGCTAGCAGCCCGTCCCTCTAGCCTTGGCGCGTCGTCCCACAGCTTGTCCCGAGCAAGCCTGACATTAAATCCCTCCCCCCGCCTCAAGCCTAGTTTGAAGGTAGGTCTGCCAATGAGCCCCGCTAGCCCACGAGCAAAGACCCTCTTCCCACTCTGAGAAAGGCGAATCCCACCCGATGCCAGCAGGCCTGCTGCCGCGGAGAGCGTGCCGTTATTGAAGGTGGTCTGACGGACTGCAGAATGAGAACAAAGGCCCGGGAGCAGGACAGAGGGGAATAACGGGACAGCGAGCTGGACAGGGGGACACAGCGAGGAACGACGGGATAGGCAGCGGTACGGAGATAACACAGGAGGAAGTCAGGGGGAGGACGGAGGACGGACAGAATAAGAGAAGAGAGACAGGGAGCGGGGCAGAGGTGGAGAAAGAAACATTAGAGACAGAGAGAGAAGGAGAGTGGCAGGACCAAGGCAGAGAGATGGAGAAAGAAAAGGAAAGAAAAAACCCCATAAAAAAACCCGACGGTAGCAGGCCAGAGGGACAAGGAAAGACAGGGGGAAGGACAGAGGGATATCGAAAACAGGTAAGGGACAGGGACCCAGGAAGCAGGATACCGCGGAAGGGAGAGGGACAGGGAGCAGGACGCGGGGATAGAGAGCCCACGAGAGCCACAGAGAGAATGGCAGAGAAATGGAACGAGAGAAAAAACAGGGACAGCAAGCGGGACAGAGAAGTGAAGCAATAAGTAAGAGGACCGGGGAGCAGCCCAAAGGGTCAGAGAGAGTAAGAGATGAATAGGAAGGAGGACAGGGACAGCGAGATGCAGAATGAGAAAAAAAAAAAACAGTGACAGGGAGGAAGACAAAGGCCGGGGGGAGAGAGAGCGAGAGAAAGAAAAGGAAAGAGGGCGAAAGATAGGAGGGCAGGGACACGGAGCGGCACGTACGGGCATAGAGAGGAAAAGAAGGCCAGGGAGCAAGCAAGAGAAATTCTGGGGAGAAAAAAAGAGGCAGACGCAGATCAGGACAAAGGGATGGAAAAAGAAACGACAGCGCTGGGCTGGAGGACAGAGACGACAGAGGATGAAAAAAGGAGGGAGAGGGAGCAGGACAGAAGCGCAGAGAGAAAAAGAAAAGGGAGCGGCAGAGCAAGAGAGAGGAAGAAGGGGCAGGACAGAAAAAGAGAGAGAAGAGGTACAGGGAAGCAGGGGGGAAAAAAAAAAAAAATCACAGCAGCACGGGAAAGAGAGGGACCGGGACACAGAAGATGAAAAATGGAGGGAGAGGGAGCAGGACAGAAGCGCAGGGAGAAAAAGAAAAGGGAGCGGCAGAGCAAGAGAGAGGAAGAAGGGGCAGGACAGAAAAAGAGAGAGAAGAGGTACAGGGAAGCGGGGGGGGGGGGGGGGGAGGGGGGAAGAAAAGAAAAAATATCACAGCAGCACGGGAAAGAGAGGGACCGGAACACAGAAGAGGGGCGACAGGGCCCCGAGGGCCCGGGACTCACTGCAGCTCTCGCTCTAGGCGCTGCCGGGAGAGTCGGACAGTTCAGACGCTTCCTTCTCCTTCTCTCCTCCCTTCTTCTCCTGTACCTTTCTCTGGCCTCTCCGGCTTCAGCCGCAGCAACCCCTGCCCACAGCCAGTAAGCGCTCTGCCTGTCCCTTCGTCACCCCACCACCCCCCTGACGCCACGAGGAGAGCGAGGCCGGGCAGAGACAACCCACGCAAGCCGGAGGCGGGCACAGTCAAGGGCATCCCCAGGAGAGGAACGGACAACCCTACCCTCGGCGCAGACTCTGGGAGAGGGAAAGAAGCAGCAGCGACCATTATTACCGTAGCTACTTCCCCGCACAGCCGGAGCCCCTCCTTCCACAGGGACTTCTCCCACGTGACAAGTGATAGGACAAGAGGAAACGGCCACAAGTCACGTCAGGGGAAGTTTAGGCTGGACAGTAGGAAAAATTTCTTCACCGAAAGGGTTGTCGGACCCTGGAACAGGCTGCCCAGGGAGCTGGTTGAGTCCCCATCCCCGGAGGTTTTTAAAAGACGTGTGGATGAGGCGCTTTGGGACATGGTTTAGCGGTGGACTTAGCAGGATTAGTTTAACGGTTGGACTCGATGACTTTAAAGGTCTTTTCCAAGCTGAAAGAGCCTGCGATTCCATGACTTCTGGAGACCCCGCTCCTTCCCTGCATGGCTGCTAACGGCACCTGCCTCCTTTAGGGAGAACCAAGCGCATTCGAGGGCCAGCTTGCCGCCGCCGGGACAGGGCTTGGGGGTGGCCTGGAGCTACGGGACAGGCCTCAGGGGAGGTGCCGGCACTGGGGGCAGCTGCACGGGGGGCAGCTGCGGGGCTGGGGGAGGCTCAGGGGCAGGCCTGGTGAGCTGGAGGGGCAGCCGGGGGCTGCGCCTGGGCGGCCGTCCGCCTCCTTCCCCTCTGCCCTTCCACCAGCCCTCTCCTGGCTCCCTGGGGCTGTCCGGACCCGGCCCGCCTCCAGCGGAGCAGGAGCCTGCCGCAGCGGGCTGTTCGCAGCCTCCCGCCCCGCCACCCCCGGGCGGCCGGCGGGCAGGAGACACCCCCGAAGGCGCCCAAGGCCTCGCACCTTGCCAGCGGCCTCGGCCCTCGCCCACCACCAGGAGGCGGCAGCAGCAGCAGCACTGCCGCACGCCTGCCTGGCACCGGTGCCGTGCCCAGCACCCGCCGACAGCGCACACGTCGGGCGGCAGCGGCGTTTCCTTACCGGGGGGCAGCACCTCGCAGCACCTTACCGGCACGCGGCCGCACACCCGCGGCGCCCCGCCTGCAGTACCGGCTGTGTTTGCCAGACGGCAGCAGTGAGCACGGGCGAGCGACCCACTAGGCATGCGCGACGTGGGTCCCGCGGGGCCGGAAGGCGCACCACCGCGCATGCGCTACCGAGGCAGGGGGCGGCACCGCTTGTCCGCAAAAACTACACCTCCCGGCATGCACTGGCAAACACAGCATGGCCGCCCAGCAGCCCCCTGCCAGAAGACTACGCCTCCCGGCATGCTCCGGGAAACACGCCAGCCGACAGGACGCTCCCGGCATGCCGCCAGAGGCAGCCCACCATGCTTTCTGACCCTGCAGGGACACCGTACCTGCCCCCGCAGCCCCTAGAAGCCCCGCCGCAGCCCCCCCGCCACGGCTCCGGCTCCGGCCTGGCCCTGCTGCCCCGGCTTCGACACGGCACGGCAACGCCACTTCCCCGCCGCCCCTTGCATCCGAGACCGCCCCCGCCACCTTCCTCGGGGCTTTCCCCGGGTCCTGCCGGTCCATTGCGCAGCCCCGCCACCGGACTTAGTGCCCCTCCCTCCGCAGGGGCTCCCTGGCCCCCAGCGAGACCCCAGCGCCCGCCCTGACCCCGGCACTCGTCAGAGGCGCCCCCCACCCCCGGGGCCCCCACCGCCTGGGACGTTCGGGGTCCAAAAGGGACGCCCTGCCCCGCTCACCTTTTCTCCCACGCTGCAGCCGCAGCTGCAGCCTGGCCACGCTCGGCGACCGCTCTGCTCCTCCCGTGGCTCACACCGACCCCGCCACGGCCACCCGGGGCAGGGCAGCACCGGCGGCAGCCCCTCCCCAGCAGCCCCTTTACAGGGAGGGGCCATCACCAGCAGCCTCACTGGCCCCACCTGGGGCTCCCCCAGCCCGCAGCTGCAGCCGCAGCCCCTTACAGCCACTCTATCACCTGCTCCCCTGGACTCTGTGACAGCCGCTCACCAAGTACACAGCCCTACAGCCACAGCCGGGACTGCAAAGGACACGGCGAGTGTTTATTCATTAAGGCATAGAAGTCCCGAGGGCGACTGTGCTTCGGGGCTCGGTGCCGGTACACTGCCCCTTCCCCGGGCTTCCCGGATGCAGCGCATGCGCGGTGGCTGCTTCTCGTCGCTCTCTGCTGCCACCTGGTGATAGTGGTGCGGTACTGCAGTCCGAGCGATCCGCATGCGCAGTGTTGCTTTTTTTGCCGCGCTCGCTGCTTCTCTCATGTGACCAAAGTCCGGTACTGCAGACGGGCTCCGCGCATGCGCAGTGGCTGGGCTTTTTTTACAGCGCTCGCTGCCGCCACCCTGTGACCAACGCGCGGTACTGCAGCCCGAGCGTCGCGCATGCGCAGTGTGTCCTTTCTGAATGCTCTCGCTGCTGCCACCCTGTGACCAAAATGCGGTACTGCAGCCCGAGTGCTCCGCATGCGCAGTGGCCGCTTTTTTTGCAGCCCTCAGTGCTGCCGCCCTGTGACCAAAGCTCGGTACTGCAGGCCTCGCGCACGCATGCGCAGTGGCGAGGTTTTTGCCGCGTTTGCTGCTGCCGCCCTGTGACCAAATTGCGGTACTGCAGCCCGAGTGCTACGCATGCGCAGTGGCCGCTTTTTTGCTGCGCTCAGTGCTGCCGCCCTGTGACCAAAGCCCGGTACTGCAGGCTGGGCGCCGCGCATGCGCAGTGGCGGGGTTTTGCCGCCCTCGCTGCTGTCACCCTGTGACCAGAAGGCAGTACTGCAGTCGGACGCCGCGCATGCGCAGTGGCGGGCTGTTCTCCGAGCTCGCTGCTGCCACCCTGTGACCAACGTCCGGTACTGCAGCCTGGCCCGCGCATGCGCAGTGGTGAGGTTTTCGCCATGCTCGCTGCTGCCACCGTGTGACCAAAGCCTGGTACTGCACGCCGAGTCCTGCGCATGCGCAGTGGCCGCCTTTTTGCCGCGCTCAGTGGTGCCGCCCTGTGACCAAAACCCGGTACTGCAGCCCGGGGGCCGCACATGCGCGGTGGCCTTCCCTGGAGCCCAAAATTAAGCCCTTTTTGCCCCAAAATTATTTCCCCCCCCCCCTTTTTTTTTTTTCCTCCCCATGGCAAACTCAGAATCAGGGGGTTGGGGTATTTTCATGCCATGGGGGCAGGTCCCGTCCCGTCCCCCCACCCACGTGCACAGCCCCTTTTAAAAGTCTGGTGCATCACAGACGTTGACACTCACGGAGCTGTTGACACACAGCCCCCACCTATGGAATGTGTTTATGTTGTATACAGCATCTATTGCCACTGGGGTATCCCTTTAGAGATACAGGTCTTGACACAGAGAACTATTTACACTTCTCTACAACACGTTTAGACTGACAAAAGTGTAAGTAGAGATAACAGAGCTCCGTTTAGACCCTGCCTCTTGACACTACACGGGAGTACCTATTCAGACACCTGCTAACACTTACGTGTTTAGACCATGCAAGTTTAGACTTACGTATTTTGACACCCAAGTATCTTTACAGACCTCGCTATTTACACTTGTATCTGGTTACACGGCTGTACACTCAGATCTCCGTTTACGCTTCTACCTCTTTAGACTTACCAGGTAACACGTAGCAAGTGCAGCCAGCTCTGCTCAGAGCTGTTTTCTATTTTAAACACCTCTGTGTTGTCAAGCATGTCTTTTTTTTTTTTTTTTTTAGCATTTTAAGGTCCTTTATTTAATTTCTACATACACGAGTTATTTTTGTATTTTAAAACCCTGTCTCTCTCTATTTAGAATTTTCTATATTCCAAATTCCCTTTTATAATATAGTAGATAGAGGGTTTTATTTTTAAATCCTTTTATATATAAATATACATATTAAATGAGCTTTTTTTTTTAGTAACTACAAAACCAAGACTTTTCTCTATTTCAATGCCTCACACCCATATTTAGAGTTTTTAGTTTTTTTTTTTTTTTTCCCCCTCTCCACTCAACCCCATGAATTTTCAGGCATTTTTGGGCTGGGACCCCCCTTTTTTGGCAGGACCCCCCCTATGACCCACCAACCCCCACTCACCTGCTCCTCCACAGCATCATCACACCCACCCACCCACCCCCCCCCACCTCTGGTGTCATTTGGGGCACCTCATCACACCCCCCAGACCCCTCCAACCCCACCCTTTTTATTCACACCCCCCCCCCAAAAAAAAAAAAAAAGACACAAAACAAGGGAAACTGCCCCAACCAGCAGCTCATTCCTTTAATAATGTCATTCACGTATGTACATGCCCCCAGGCCCCCCAAGGGGGGCTCTGCTAGACAAATAAAGGGGGGGGGGTGGCCCCCCCAAATGGTTGCAGTCCCCTCAGACCCCGTCCCCCAGGCCGGCAGCTGCCCCACGGAGCGTGCCAGAGGATGGTGCCACGTCTCTTGCTCGGGCTCTGCTCCGCGATGCTCCACCTCCGTTCCAGCACCGGGACGGGCTGCCCTGGACCACAAACGTCCCCGGCCCCGCTTGGCCCCGGACTCTCCCCCAGACAGCCCTGGCCGCCCCACCTGTGGGCACCCACTGGAGACAGAGCCAGGAGCCCCCAGACACAGGGCTGGCCGCTTACCCTCAGTACGCATAACGACCGGCAGGCAAACCTGGGCTGGGGGGTGCCCGCTGAGCACCACGACACCCTTACAGCAACGCACCGGGGCAACAGAAACCCCAAATTCTATTTCAGCACATTAAAAGAACAACACAGAAGAAAGGAGACAAATTCGGTCAGGATAAGGGACAGGATAGTTGTCGTCGCGCTAAAGGAGGACTCTACGTAAACAGGTCAGTTCAAGGTACAACCCATCCTTTAAACGCTAGAGCGATTTGGACTCTTAAAATCGGTATCAAGGCTAACCGATAGGATTTTGAACACATCCCCAGCATAGAAGTAAACACCTCTCCTGGCGCTGGAAAGCGTCTCGTCCCTTCCTTACGGCACTGCTGCAGGGAGGTAACCCCGTGAGGCTGCGGGACGAGGTTGCGCCGTAATACGAATCTACGCTTACAGATCCAGCACGACACCTACAGCCCTTGCCCTGCTGCTGCACATCCTGCTTGCTCGGCCAATAAAATTGGAAGTGAAGGGTAAAACTTCAAAAAGAGGAAAATAAAAAGAATAAATTTCAGTAATTCACTTGATAACAGAAGGTGTGTGGATGTTTACATACGTCCAGGAAAAATACGTATACTGCAATGCAAAAGGAAAATCAAATACTTTTAATTTGTCTCGCATCGCTGTGAATTGATACCATTAAACTGTCTAGCCGCAAAATGCACACAGTTTGACTAGGGCTTTTTTCTCTGTGCGTCACACAATTAGGAGGGACATCTGGCCAGCTGCACTGCCCGAGAGACGCTACTGAACTGCCAGGGAAACGCGTCACTGAAAGCGAGACGGACACAAAGTGCTTCAGAGCGCTCCGTCAAAATACTGGCAAAGAGCCCCGTAACCTTCTACGGCCTCTCTTTTTAAAGATTTAGAACAAACACCTACCTGCTTAAATACACCTAGTAAATCGTATGCTACAGCTATTTGGCACTTACGATTTAAACAATCCAAGTCAGTTTTTAAACGATACAACTGTAACTTTTTTTTTAAAAAAAAAGTTTCACTTATGACAGAAAAATCGGCGAGATAAGAAGTCACCCATACGGTTTCGCTTTTGAAAAGGAAAAATTAAATCCCCAGTGCTTCAATACATAAGGCTACCGAAAAGGACTGGCGGATTTGCCAATGCTTTTGGCTGCACCGAAGCATGCGGAGGAACACGTTTTTATGGTATCTCGACTGTTACAACTGAGAACCTGCAGAACAGCGACACCATCAACTTTTGGAAGCCGTGCTACTACGCTCAGGTCTCTGGAAGAAAATGGACCTTTTTTGGGGGGGTTTTGGGTTTTTTGGTTGGGGTTTTTTTTTTTTTTTTTTTTGGAAGAGAATGAAAAGTCTTGTTGCTGATGACTTCTACTGCCAAGCACAACACCTCTGAAGTTCCACTCCGAGAGGAAGTTCATAAAATGCAACTTCTTTGAACGAGAAAGATTTCGATGCCGGAAAATCTCTTTCCGACCGAGGCAAAGAAATTACATGCCGTAGGCGAAGGAAAAAGGACGTCACTGAAGCAGTAACTCACCAAAAGCGCATCAGGACTCGCTGTCACTAGTTGCAAGGCTGCTAATGCTTCTTGGGAAAGCCTGGAAAACCCACGGAAGCGACGCCGATTTGTCTGCGTCTCCTCTTTGACCTCGACCGCTTTTAGTACGGATGCCCACATCTCAGTAAGGTTTACCAGTACTACTACAAGATACTTTAAAAACTTACTGACTGAAAAAGCCTAAAGCTTTTATCATTAAAACAAAGTCCGTCTCCTCCAAACATCTGAACTCTTACGAACAGCTTCTTTCCTCTTTTGGTACAAAATTATTTTCACGGTTATCATTTCATAGTAAGCACACAGAAACAGACGATTACGCTTTCAGCAAGAGAAAATAAAGGGAGGGAAGCAAGCTTTGCATAGGCGTAATATGCTCCAGAACAGACCTTCTTGTTAGTACTCGCGTTAAAACTTTTAACGCAAAAACTATAGGAGGAGAGTTGGTACTTTCTTAACGTCAACCTTAAAGCGCATACTACAAATACCTTAGGAACAACGCAGACACACGTCGTAGACGTACCTTGTACTTGCAGACCACTGTGAATTCTTTCCATCTGTCTTGTACTTCCACAGCATAGCGAAGACTTCCTCACCCTATACATCCCAAGCGGAATATTTTTGTTAAAAGAGTACAGCAACACAGCTGTCCTTGTCAGCTGCCTCGTTGAAAAAAAGGAATGATTTTGTCCCGGCCGTTTCTCCAAACGGTCACGATCTTTTAAAGCTGCGCTTGTGCCACCAAACCTGCTTAGGGTCCCTCCCAGCTTTTGACTGTCCTTAGATCTAAAGGCACACACTCTATTCCATCGTCCCACAGCAAAAATACAAAGACCCAGAGCACGACCCTGTGGATGTCCACACACTTCGCTGTTTTCACGAGGAGCCGCTGAGCATTCCTGCGAGCGCAGCTGCACGTGCCGGATTAGTTGCACCTACGCCGGGAGTCGCCGATGACGCTTTCTGAACCCTTAAACCGAAAACTGCATCTTGACATTTCGCCACCGCAGAAACGATCTGCAACGAGAACTGTACAAACACGCAGTAACACAAATTGCAAGCCCGCAGCAGCGACAGCCGCAGCAACATTTAGGCCAGGAACAAGGGAGAAAAATAAAACAGCTTCATCTCATGCACAGGAAAGCAGCAGACAGAGGAAAGGGCCAGCATTCACAGCCCTTACAGAAAACAGGCATTCTCCTCCCATTCCTAAACCCATCTCTTAGGTCTAAATATCACAACGCCACTACAGCAATATCGAGAGTACGGAAGAACAGCCCTGCCACTGGACATCCCATTGACTGATGCGATTTACATAGCGGGACACAGACAGAAGCACGTGTTTTTCCACGCACAACCCTGAATTCCCAGAAAGTTTAGGCTTACCAAAAATAGCCACTTGGAACATACTGCCAAACAACACTGGGCAATAAACCTTTGAGGTGTCGGACAGGCGCAAGTTGCTGGTAACTTGCTCTTTGCTTCCCGTCGTCGTCGTTCTTCCTTCAGAAATTCTGCCTGTAGCCAAGTTACCCACTACCGGTTCAAGCATTTACCTTCCTGGTAGCACCAGCACATTTACACAGGCAAGTAACTTAATTGCTCTTCTAAAATTATCCAAACGAAAATTACAGCCATGAAAGAGGAGCAAAAGAGAAGTAAAGGAGAGATCAGGCAGCAAAAGAGCTCTGCAGGCCGGCACCAGTCAACACCGCGCTCTTAAAAAGACCCAGAAAACCCCAACCAACCAACAACAAAACGAAACCACGACCTTGCGGTTGGTTGCTTTGTTTTCTGTCGGCGCTCATTCCCAGCATACTGTCTTGTCAGAGCATGAAGCGCAGATGGTCTGTATCCCAATGACCTTTGCACGCGACAAATACGGGTTGAGAAATAGTCCAAATCTCTAAGACCGGTGTCATCTTTATGGTTTTAATGAACATAACTCCATCTTACTGACCTATGCCTCGCTGAGGAAACTAATTAGCTTTTAAGCATAGCCTATCTTGGGGGGGCGGGAAACAAAATGTGTTAAGAGACTGAAAAAAAATTACGATTCACAGCTCCCAACCATGAGGGAGTAGTGGGGAAATTAATGAATGAACAGCAGCAACATTAAGTGAAATTTGGCTTTAATTCTGATCACGTACTTAAGCGACTCTCCAAGTCTATACCTCAATCCTATGAAAGACCAGTCCTTTTTTGGAAGGACAAACTTTTTAACTGAGAAGTCCTAGATTGAAGACTCCACTGAATAGAATGAGGATTGAGCCACGGGACAGCATGCCATCAACACTCTATAGTGTGGGGGGGGGGGGGGGGCGGGATTTCAAAAAAGAAAAAAAAAAAAAAAAAAAAATCGAGCTTAAGTATCAGTTTCCATCATGTTTCATTCATGACATTTCTACTGGCATCTAGGTGCTCAAAAATTAACTATACTGACACCACGTGTTACTGAAAATTTAGTTATGCTTATAAAAATAAAAGGCTATTTCCAACTTGCCCATAAAATCAGCACGAACAAACAGAAGAGAAAGACTCGACCCTAAAGAAGGTAACGTGCAGCTCTTAATGTATCGTAGATGAAAGTCCATTCTTTTACCTGAAAGGAAAACATTCTTAACTACCCAGGGACCAATTCAGGAGCGAGGCGTGCTCTGTTAACCGCCCATTTTTCCTCAGCTTTTCTGCACTGGCAGCAAATTTGCCTTTTCTCTGGGTTTGATGCAAAATATCTGTAGTGCCCTTGAACGAACTCGCAAGAGTTTCTCCCCGCTCCCCCAGCCCCACGCGCGCGATTACCTGAGCAGCAAGCGGAATCAACCACGTGGGACTTTCTCCACGTGACACAGAAGGCAGCGCTGGGAAAAGAGGAGGCAGAAAATGAACTTGTTTGTCGCACCCAGCCAATGGTGAAAACACAGGGGAGGATTCTGCCAGAGGGGCTGCGTGGGGCTGGGCGGTGCACCCCGGGAGCTCCGACCGGCCGGTTTCTCTCCCCTTTGCCAGGTACCAGGGAGACGAGGATGCCTCGTGCTGCCGCCTCACCCTCGCCCCCTCACAGCGGGGCTGCCCTGGAAGAGCAAGGGGACCCCCCCCACCACACTTTTGCCCTCGGGGAACCTGGGACAGGAGAGACCCTCCAGGCAGAGAGAGGTGCGTGGTGTGGATTTAACCCCCGAGGGAAGAGGCCGGGCCCGCTGGCAGAAGGATGACTTGCCTCCCTGCGGCTCGGAGCTCCTCACTGGAGTCAGCCCTGCCTGCGCCTGGCTGCTCCTCAGCCGCGCTGGGAGTGCCATCCAGCCGATGGATGCTCCGGCGAATAGACGCTCCAGCTAACTGCAGCTCCTACTCATTACAGCTGCAGGTAATTTTGGCTCTGGCTTTAACGCACACTCCAGGCAGCGGACACCCCGTCTCGTTCCAGCTCCTGCTTGCTATGGTTCCGGCTAATTGAAGCTTCAGCTCTGCACTGAAGCTCCAGTTGATTTCAGCTCCTTCTCCTTACAAGCTCCAGCTAGTTGCAGCAGTCTGGGCTTCTGGCAAGGTTGTAAATCAATTGCTGTCAAAACTTGAGCATTAGAATTAAACACCATCCTTGTACGTTGTATAAATATTAATTAGTTTGTATTATTCATTAGCGAATAACTATACTAAGCGGCGTACAAAGAAGAGCTGGACTCAAAGAGGGCGTGCGGGGTCTGAAAAGCACCCTTCCCGCCCGAGACCACCTCAAACATTGAGTTCAGCCTGGTGCACGCCAGCCTGCCGAACTTCAGGCTCCGACACTACCAGACCCCCACCTCCAGGGAGGGCCCACGCACCTTGTCCACCCCCTGCTTTCCTCTGCAGCCCCCAATGCCCTCCCACCCCCTCTGCCTCTCACCCACCCACCTGCAAAACCAGCCAAACTGGCTTCTGCTTTTGGCCCCCAAACCAGTTGGCTTAGTGCCCGTTTAAATGTCAAATGTTCCGAATTACACCTGCTTCAAGACTCCTTTCATAGAGCTCCCTGCCTTTGATATTCAGAGGTGCTTTTGAAAGACCTTCTTCAATAAGAAGCATCTCGGCAGGCTTTTAGTCTCCATTTACTAACTCTTACCGAAACCGAACATCTTCTGAAGTTGAGGGGGTGTTTCATACCAGTATTTTTTGTAAGTTGGTGTAAGTTTGTAAGTTTTGTAAGCTGTTACACAGATTATTTCCCCCAACACGCTTCCTTAGCGGAAGTGCGCAAAACATCAAAGTAAATGCTTGCACAGATTCTTAAGTTCAGCCGCTCTTTGTGGCTTATGAGACGAGGCTTCCTAGACGCGTAGCCTCGCTCACTCACGCGCTACACGGCCGTACCGTGCTTTTGGTGAGGCGTACAGACCCTGTGGCGCACACCGGCGGTCTGGTCTCCCGTGGACTACAAAGAGGGATCCTTCCACACGGGGAGAGGCAGGGTCTCTCCTGCCTGCAGCGGGAGAGGCAGCTGCCAGCCGGACGGCACTCGATTTCTTCCCTTTTACCTTTCTCCGGCCTCTCCGGCTTCAGCCACAGCAGCCCCTGCCCACAGCCAGTAAGCGCTCCGCCCGTCCCTTTTCCACGCCGCGAGGAGAGCGAGGCCGGGCAGAGACAACCCACGCAAGCTGGAGGCGGGCACAGTCAAGGGCATCCCCAGGAGAGGAACGGACAACCCTGCCCTCGACGCAGAGTCTGGGAGAGGGAAAGAAGCAGCAGCGACCGTTATTACCGTAGCTCCTTCCCCGCACAGCCGGAGGCCCTCCTTCCGCAGGGACTTCTGGAGACCCCGCTCCTTCCCTGCATGGCTGCTAACGGCACCCGCCTCCTTAAGGGAGAACCAAGCGCATTCGAGGGCCAGCTTACTGCCGCCGGGACAGGGCTTGCTGGTGGCCTAGGGCTACGGGACAGCCGGGGGCTGCGCCTGGGCAGCTGTCCGCCAGAGGCCGCCCGCCATGCTTTCTGACCCTGCAGGGACACCGTACCCGCCCTCCGCCGCACGCGGAAGACCCGCCGAGACGCGAGCGCAGCCCCGCGCTCGCCAGCGCCGCTCCGGGCTGCCCCCCGCTCCCGGGCCGCCCCGCCCCGGCTCCGGCACGGCGCGGCCCCCCCGGATCCGGATCCGGCTCCGGCACGGCGCGGCCCCCCCAGCCGCCCCGGCTCCGGCTCCGGCACGGCGCGGCCCCCCCGGATCCGGCTCCGGCACGGCGCGGCGCGGCCCCCCCAGCCGCCCCGGCTCCGGCTCCGGCACGGCGCGGCCCGCCCCCCCCTTCAGCCGCCGCGGCCCCGCCGCTTCCCCTTGCATCCGACATGGCCCCCGCCGGCCCCGCCACCTTCCTCGGGGCTTTCCCCGGGAACCGCCGGTCCACTGCGCAGCCCCGCCACCAGACCCAGTGCCCCTCCCTCCGCAGGGGCTCCCTGGCCCCCAGCGAACCCCCCGCACCCGCCCCGGCACTCGGCAGAGGCGCCCCCCCCACCCCCGGGGCCACCACCGCCTGGGACGTTCGGGGTCCAAAAGGGACGCCCTGCCCCGCTCACCTTTTCTCCCGCGCTGCAGCTGCAGCCGCAGCCTGGCCACGCTCGGCCACCGCTCCGCTCCGCTCTTCCTGCGGCTCATACCGACCCTGCCACAGCCACCCGGGGCAGGGCAGCACCGGCGGCAGCCCCTCCCCAGCAGCCCCTTTACAGGGAGGGGCCATCACCAGCAGCCTCACTGGCCCCACCTGGGGCACCAGTAGCCTCACTGGCCCCACCTGGGGCACCAGCAGCCCCAGCCCCCAGTCCCCAGCCGGAAGGAGCCCAGCGGGAACAGGGGCCATGGCCCCACCCTCACGGCATGTCACCTCGTCCCCGGGGCTCTGTCGCAGGCCCTCAGCCAGTGCAAAGGGAGTGCAAAGGCGGCCGGGAGTGCAAAGGAGATGGCGAGGGTTTATCCGGTCACGCACATACCCAGTCCCGGGAGCCAGTCTGCTCCGGGCCCCCACCACTCCCCCTGCCCTGGGACACCTCGGCAGTCGTTTCGGGAGCCACACTCATCACCCGGCAGGGAAGAGACCGTCAGTCGGTCTACCGGCTCCTGGGCAGAGGTGAAGGCTGCCAAAGAGGAGGAGCGGGGTGCGGGACGCTAGAAGCCGGGGGAGGGTGGCATGAGAAAAGCGGCAGCCGGCTGGGCAGCGGGGGTGTAGCAAGAAAGCGTGAGGCAGGACTGGGCCAGCGACAGAAAGACAGGGAGCCCAACAGAGATGGAGAAAGAAGCGGCAGGCAGAGAGGAAGAGAGGCAGCAGAAAGAGGGAGAGGGAGCAGGACAGGGACCGACAAAGAAGGACGGGGAGCAGGACGGAGATGCAGAAAAAAACCCGGGACGGGCAGCATGACAGAGAGGGAGGAAAAAAGAAGAGGGACAGGGAGCTGGACAGAGAGAGAGAGAGAAAAAGAGAAAGACAAAAAAGCAACAAAGAACAGGGCAGGGAGGGAGGAATGAAACAACAGGGACAGGGAGCCGGGACAACGAACGATGGGGCAGGGGTGGACAGGGACACAACACAAACCAAACCACATAGCTACACACCGTCTGCAGGCCTGTTTCACACTCATGTTTTCTCTATCGCAGCTTCTGCGCAGTATTTTTTAGCCCTTCTTAAATACGTCATCCCAGAGGGGCTACCGGCGTTGCTGATGCAACTCGAGGCCGTTTCCTCTGGTCCTACCGCTTGTCACTTGGGAGAAGAGACCAACACCCACCTCACCACAACCCCCTTTTCAGGCAGTTGTAGAGAGCGATAAGGACTCCCCTCAGCCTCCTCTTCTCCAGACTGGAACAACCCCAGCTCCCTCAGCCGCTCCTCGTGAGGCTCGTGCTCCAGACCCCTCACCAGCTTCACGGCCCTTCTCTGGGCACGCTCCAGCACCTCAGTGTCCTTCTTGTAGTGAGGGGCCCAAAACGGAACACAGCATTCGAGGTGCGGCCTCACCAGGGCCGAGTACAGGGGCACGATCGCTTCTCTCTTGCCCTTTAGTTTGACCAGCAGGCCTCGACTCACCCACGCCTGTCTCCCGCCTTCCTTTCCCGATTGCTTACCCCTGGGGATCGAGAGCTCTCGCACTCTTTGGAAAGCATCCTTAAAGATCCGCCAGCCCTGTTCCGCTCCCTCGTCCCCGTGGGCAGTTGCCCAGAGGATCCTATTGACTAACTGCTTGAACAGCTGGAAGTTTGCTTTCCTACAGCGCAGGGTCCTGACTTCACTCCTCGCCTGTCCCACATCCCTCAGGACCGAGAACTCCACCAGTGCACGATCGCTGCAGCCCAGGCTGCCTCCCACCGTGACATCACTGACTAGCTCGTTCGCGCTGGTGACCGTCAGGCCCAGCCTCGCGCATCCCCTCTGGTAGGGCCGTCTATTACCTGGCTTAAGAAGTTGTCCTCCGCGCGCTCCAGGAGTCTCCTCCGTTGCCTACAGCTCGCCGTGTAACTCTTCCAGCAGATGTCGGGGTGGCTGAAGTCCCCCGGCGGGGCGAGAGCCCGCGAGCGCGACGCCTCCTCCTGCAGCCGGAGCGAGAAGGGCTCCCCTTGATCTGGCGGCCTGTAGGAAACACCAGCGACGAGGCTCCCTTTGTCCCCTCAGTCTCTCATTCTTACCCCTAAGCTTTCACCCTGCTCGTGGATCTTAGTCAGAGACAGCTCTTCACAGTCGATCCATTTCTTGACGCGGAGGGCAACCCCTCCGCCCCTCCTTCCTCGCCTGCCCCTTCTGAACAGCCGGCGGCCATCGACAGCCGCGCTCCAGTCACGGGATTCGTCCCGCCAAGTTTCAGTAACGGCCACGAGGTCGTAGCTTTCTAGCGGCGCGATGGCTGGCGGCTCCTCCCGTTTGCCGCCCGTGCTGCGCGCATCGGGGTAGAGGCACTTCAGCTGGGCTGTCGGCCGTGTCGCCTTCTCGGAGGAACGCCCCTTAACTCCCTTCAGGTACTCCACCCGTGTTTCCCTGTTGGCTCCTACTACCCGAGGAGCCCCCGGCTCACCTCCGTAAGACTTCAAGCGCGCTCCAGTGTACCCGGCACATCCCAGAGCAACCGGCTGAGGGCCCTCGCTAGCAGCCCGTCCCTCTAGCCTTGGCGCGTCGTCCCACAGCTTGTCCCGAGCAAGCCTGACATTAAATCCCTCCCCCCACCTCAAGCCTAGTTTGAAGGTAGGTCTGCCAACGAGCCAACGAGCCTCTTCCCACTCTGAGAAAGGCGAATCCCACCCGACGCCAGCAGGCCTGCTGCCGCAGAGTGCGTGCCGTTATTGAAGGTGGTCTGACGGACCACAGAATGAGAACAAAGGCCCTAGTGTGTCCGTCTCTATGGTCTTGGAGGCCTTCCGGATCCTAGAGTGTCCGTATCTATGGAATTAGAGGGCTTTTAGGTCCTAGATTGTCCATCTCTATGGTACTGGAGGCCTTCTGGATCCTAGAGAGTCCGTCTCTATGGTATTAGAGGGCTTCCGGGATCTAGAATGTCCATCTCTATGGTAATGGAGGCCGCCTGGATCCTAGAGAGTCTGTCTCTATGGTCTTGGAGGACTTCCGGATCCTAGTGTGTCCATCTCTATGGGACTGGTGCACGTCCGCATCCTAGACTGTCCATCTCTGTGCCCCTGGATGACTTCCGGATCCTAGAGTGTCCATCTCGATGGTATTAACGGACTTTTGGGTCCTAGAATGTCCATCTCTATGTTCCTGGAGGACTTCCGGATCCTACAGAGTCCATCTGTATGGTCTTGGAGTACTTCGAGGTCTAGAGTGTCCATCTCTATGGTACTGGAGGCCTTCCGGGTCCTAGAGAGTTCCTCTCTATGGCTCTGGAGGACTTCCGGATCCTAGAGTGACCGTCTCGATGGTATTAGAGTACTTTCGGGTCCTATAATGTCCGTCTCTATGGTACTAGAGGCCGTGCGGATCCTAGAGTGTCTGACTCTGTAGTATCGGAGGCCTTCCGGATCCTAGAGAGTCCGTCTCTATGGTACTGGAGGACTTCCAGATCCTACAGTGTCCGGCTCGATGGTATTAGAGGGCTTCCGGGTCCTAGAGTGGCCATCTCTATGGTACTGGAAAACGTCAGGGTCCTAGAGAGTTCCTCTCTATGGCCTTGGAGGACTTCCGGGTCCAGAGTGTTCGTCTCTATGGTACTAGAGGACTTCGGATCCTAGAGAGGCCAGCTCTATGGTCTTGGAGGCCTTCCGGATCCTAGAGTGTTCGTCTCTATGGTACTAGAGGCCGTGCGGATCCTAGAGTGTCCGACTCTGTGGTATTGGAGGACTCCTGTATCCTAGAGTGTCTGTCTCTATGGCCCTGGATGCCTTCTGTATCCTAGAGTGTCCATCTCTATGGTACTGGAGGACTTCCCGATCATAGAGTTTTCGGGATTGTTGGGGGTTGCGGTAGTTGTTATGGCGGTTTTTAAAATTTTGTTTGCTTGTTTGTTTCTGTGTTGTGATTCCTTTTTCTGTTTTTTAGTGTTTTAATTTGTTAGGTGTAGTTATTTGTTTAGGGAGCATGTTTGTGTAAGTTTTGATTCTGATTGGACAGTGGTGTGTTTTTCTTTTGGGTTAGCAGTGGGGTGAGTACGGTGTAGTTTAGGTTCTCATGAAATGGTAGTACAGGGAGAGAGGTGTAGTGGGAGGGGCGGGGTTCTAGAACAAATTGAAAAAAAAAATTCTCCCAGGGAGCAAACCGTTTTCTACTGCTGCACCAGAGTTCTTATTTTTTAAGTTTTGTTTCTTTTATTTTCGTTAGGCCCAGGCAGTATGCTATTTTCTACTGCTGGTTTAAGAGCCCTAAGCCTAACCGCTAAGCTTCAGCGGTTTCAGTAATAAATTAAATTTATTAATCTGAATATCGCTTCTAACAACAATATCTGCATGTTAAATGCGGAGCCTGGTATTTTTTTGTAAACAAAGCACCTAGCAGCAGGCTGTGACACTGTGGAAGCTGCAGAACCACACCTGCTTTCTAGCATGTTCCGCTCAGCTCTCGCCAGCAGCTGCTCCAGAGCTCTGAAATAGTGCAGTACAACTATGCAGCCTCCGCCCCTGTCCCTCATTTCACTGCTCCTGCATCTGCTGAAGCATGTTTATGAGTATAGGCTCTGAGAGCAAATTAAAAGCAAGTGCAGAATAAAACATGTACATAAAGAAGCCAAAGTGCAGCTATGCCTCCTTTTTCGCTTTTGAAAGGAATTTCTGCATCCTCTTGTTGGAGCAAATCTGCCGGACCAGGGGGTACCAGTACTCCCCCAGTGGAGCACTTCAAGACAGCCACCAGCTCTGCCCCACAATGTCAACTGAGGTATTGAAAAATAAGGCGGCTGGACAACACCTTGAGCTAGCCAAGAGTCCTCGTGGAAGCACCTGAGTCAAATACACAACCACCTCGTGACAGCAAGAGTTGCAACTGCTGTTGCAAAAGCAAAAAAAGGTGGAGCACAATCTTATGAGTAAAATGAAAAAAGGATATTGAAATTGCTATGAGTACAACACAGAGTTTGAAAAAGCATTTTATTGAGGACGCAGAAGGTTGAATAAGGGGAAAAAGGGAAGTCAGAGATGCATTTTCCTTTCTGTCCAGGAACAGCTTCTCCGGACGCTAGAGTCCAGCTGCATTCTCAGTTATAGAGAGGCTGCAATAAAAACATACATTTGAGACACAAAACACACCACAATCTAATCTAAAAGATAGCAAACAGCCTAAAAGAAACAGTTCTGCAGAAGAAACAACGTCCATCACACCAGCATATCCCATTGCCAGAGCTGCATATATGGTACAGAAAATTAGATGCAAAAGAAGCTCTCAGAAGGAACTCCCTGCACTGCAGTGTGTCTGACAACAACCCCCACCATCCCACAACACCCCTCCTACTTCAGCTTGTCTCACCCAAGCGACGCACAGCAGAGTCCCAGCCGGTGCTGGAGCTGGCCTCAGAGGCGGGCACCCTGGGCAAATGGAGCTGGGCATGCAAGGCAGCGGCCAAAGAGGCTGCACCCCTGCTTACAGGGGGCTCGAGCCGCTGCCTGGACTGCAAAGCGCCCGGGACTCCAGGGCACTGGCCGGGCCCTGACTTACAGGGCAGCCCTGGTCCCAAAGGCCCACGGAGGCTCCTTCTCTCCAGATTCAGGGGCACCCTGACCCGCACCCCGCTAACGGGGCGGTCACCCCACACAGGCTGCCAGCTGAGCACAAAGGCTCCCAGACCCAGACCCCGATTACAGGCAGGTCGACACCCAGGGAGCCAGAGAGCTCGGCCTTCCCCCGCAGCAACAGGAACGAGACTCAACAGCCAGGCAGTGGAGCCTCACGGCCAAAGGCTGGGGGGGCCGGGGCCCCAGCCCGGAGAACAGGGGGGGCACACACCCAGCCCCACGCAGCCTGGCCCCACGCCTCTGAAAGGCCGGGGCCAGGGGCACCCGCCTGCTTACAGGGGGTCCCTCCAAGCACGGGGGGCACGCGCAGCCCTGCTTACAGGGCGGTCCCCCTCAGCTCGGCACGCACTCCCAACAAGCCCCATGGAGCCCGAGACTCCGACCCGCGCCCGAGTTACGGGCTGGCCATCCTGGCTGCAGCACAACACCACATCTTCAGGAGCCCAGGGAGCGACCTCGACCCCAACCGCGGGGAGGTCGCCCCAGCCAAAAGCAGCGCCAAAGGCGGGACTGCGCCCTCCGGCACAGCGCTTCCTCAACCTGCACCCTCTAAAGGGCGAGGGAGGGCTCGTTCCTGTTGGCTGGCTAAAGGAGCCTCCCCGGCCCTGCTTACAGGGAGGTCGGGCTGCTCCTGGGGACAGAGGGCTCCACAGCTCGTGACACACGCCCCGACTCCAGGTGGTCACGCGGGCCAGGCCGCCAGCAGGCAGAAAGCCGCGGGGCCAGAGGAGGGGGACAGGGAAAGGGCCCTCCCCTGCTTACAGGGTGGGCTTGGGGTCCAGAGAGCTCCATTTCCCCCTCGGGTGCGGAGACGGTGGCTCTCACCCTCCTTACAGGGTTGCCACTCTCTCCAGGCAGCCAAAGGAGCAAGGTGCCAAAAGGCCAACAACAGCAAAAGCAAAGACCGAGCCCTGCTTACAGGGCGGTCGCCCAGCGCAACGCCAGCCAAGGGCACCCCAAAGGTGCCCGCGAGGCTCTTACGTGACCGCGCCCTGCTGACAGGGAGGTCCCTTTGCCCAGAGCGCCTTTCTCGTGCCCCCTCTTCAGCCCGACGCCGCTCCTCTTCTCGCTCACTCTTGCCTCGCCGTTCCACACGACGCCTCTTCTTTCTTCTCCGCCAGCTGCTGCCAAGGAAGGAGGACACAGTTAGGCCTGAGAAGCGCCAACTCCTCCGCCCAAAGGACACGGGGTCCCCTACCCCTGGAGGGAGCTCCTCAAGGCACAAACCCAGCAGCCACCCACCTGCCCACAGAGCCCCCACCTCCACAACACCCCTCCTACTTCAGCTTGTCTCACCCAAGCGACGCACAGCAGAGTCCCAGCCGGTGCTGGAGCTGGCCTCAGAGGCGGGCACCCTGGGCAAATGGAGCTGGGCATGCAAGGCAGCGGCCAAAGAGGCTGCACCCCTGCTTACAGGGGGCTCGAGCCGCTGCCTGGACTGCAAAGCGCCCGGGACTCCAGGGCACTGGCCGGGCCCTGACTTACAGGGCAGCCCTGGTCCCAAAGGCCCACGGAGGCTCCTTCTCTCCGCATTCAGGGGCACCCTGACCCGCACCCCGCTAACGGGGCGGTCACCCCACACAGGCTGCCAGCTGAGCACAAAGGCTCCCAGACCCAGACCCCGATTACAGGCGGGTCGACACCCAGGGAGCCAGAGAGCTCGGCCTTCCCCCGCAGCAACAGGAACGAGACTCAACAGCCAGGCAGTGGAGCCTCACGGCCAAAGGCCGGGGGGGCCGGGGCCCCAGCCCCGAGAACAGGGGGTCACACGCCCAGCCCCACACAGCCTGGCCCCACGCCTCTGAAAGGCCGGGGCCAGGGGCACCCGCCTGCTTACAGGGGGTCCCTCCAAGCACGGGGGGCACGCGCAGCCCTGCTTACAGGGCGGTCCCCCTCGGCTCGGCACGCACTCCCAACAAGCCCCACGGAGCCCGAGGCTCCGACCCGCGCCCGAGTTACGGGCTGGCCATCCTGGCTGCAGCACAACACCACATCTTCAGGAGCCCAGGGAGCGACCTCGACCCCAACCGCGGGGAGGTCGCCCCAGCCAAAAGCAGCGCCAAAGGCGGGACTGCGCCCTCCGGCACAGCGCTTCCCCAACCTGCACCCTCTAAAGGGCGAGGGAGGGCTCGTTCCTGTAGGCTGGCTAAAGGAGCCTCCCCGGCCCTGCTTACAGGGAGGTCGGGCTGCTCCTGGGGACAGAGGGCTCCACAGCTCGTGACACACGCCCCGACTCCAGGGGGTCACGCGGGCCAGGCCGCCAGCAGGCAGAAAGCCGCGGGGCCAGAGGAGGGGGACAGGGAAAGGGCCCTCCCCTGCTTACAGGGTGGGCTTGGGGTCCAGAGAGCTCCATTTCCCCCTCGGGTGCGGAGACGGTGGCTCTCACCCTCCTTACAGGGTTGCCACTCTCTCCAGGCAGCCAAAGGAGCAAGGTGCCAAAAGGCCAACAACAGCAAAAGCAAAGACCGAGCCCTGCTTACAGGGCGGTCGCCCAGCGCAACGCCAGCCAAGGGCACCCCAAAGGTGCCCGCGAGGCTCTTACGTGACCGCGCCCTGCTGACAGGGAGGTCCCTTTGCCCAGAGCGCCTTTCTCGTGCCCCCTCTTCAGCCCGACGCCGCTCCTCTTCTCGCTCACTCTTGCCTCGCCGTTCCACACGACGCCTCTTCTTTCTTCTCCACCAGCTGCTGCCAAGGAAGGAGGACACAGTTAGGCCTGAGAAGCGCCAACTCCTCCGCCCAAAGGACACGGGGTCCCCTACCCCTGGAGGGAGCTCCTCAAGGCACAAACCCAGCAGCCACCCACCCGCCCGCCCACCCACAGAGCCCCCACCTCCACAACACCCCTCCTACTTCAGCTTGTCTCACCCAAGCGACGCACAGCAGAGTCCCAGCCGGTGCTGGAGCTGGCCTCAGAGGCGGGCACCCTGGGCAAATGGAGCTGGGCATGCAAGGCAGCGGCCAAAGAGGCTGCACCCCTGCTTACAGGGGGCTCGAGCCGCTGCCTGGACTACAAAGCGCCCGGGACTCCAGGGCACTGGCCGGGCCCTGACTTACAGGGCAGCCCTGGTCCCAAAGGCCCACGGAGGCTCCTTCTCTCCGCATTCAGGGGCACCCTGACCCGCACCCCGCTAACGGGGCGGTCACCCCACACAGGCTGCCAGCTGAGCACAAAGGCTCCCAGACCCAGACCCCGATTACAGGCGGGTCGACACCCAGGGAGCCAGAGAGCTCGGCCTTCCCCCGCAGCAACAGGAACGAGACTCAACAGCCAGGCAGTGGAGCCTCACGGCCAAAGGCCGGGGGGGCCGGGACCCCAGCCCCGAGAACAGGGGGGGCACACGCCCAGCCCCACGCAGCCTGGCCCCACGCCTCTGAAAGGCCGGGGCCAGGGGCACCCGTCTGCTTACAGGGGGTCCCTCCAAGCCTGGGGGGCACGCGCAGCCCTGCTTACAGGGCGGTCCACCTCAGCTCGGCACGCACTCCCAACAAGCCCCACGGAGCCCGAGGCTCCGACCCGCGCCCGAGTTACGGGCTGGCCATCCTGGCTGCAGCACAACACCACATCTTCAGGAGCCCAGGGAGCGACCTCGACCCCAACCGCGGGGAGGTCGCCCCAGCCAAAAGCAGCGCCAAAGGCGGGACTGCGCCCTCCGGCACAGCGCTTCCTCAACCTGCACCCTCTAAAGGGCGAGGGAGGGCTCGTTCCTGTTGGCTGGCTAAAGGAGCCTCCCCGGCCCTGCTTACAGGGAGGTCGGGCTGCTCCTGGGGACAGAGGGCTCCACAGCTCGTGACACACGCCCCGACTCCAGGGGGTCACGCGGGCCAGGCCGCCAGCAGGCAGAAAGCCGCGGGGCCAGAGGAGGGGGACAGGGAAAGGGCCCTCCCCTGCTTACAGGGTGGGCTTGGGGTCCAGAGAGCTCCATTTCCCCCTCGGGTGCGGAGACGGTGGCTCTCACCCTCCTTACAGGGTTGCCACTCTCTCCAGGCAGCCAAAGGAGCAAGGTGCCAAAAGGCCAACAACAGCAAAAGCAAAGACCGAGCCCTGCTTACAGGGCGGTCGCCCAGCGCAACGCCAGCCAAGGGCACCCCAAAGGTGCCCGCGAGGCTCTTACGTGACCGCGCCCTGCTGACAGGGAGGTCCCTTTGCCCAGAGCGCCTTTCTCGTGCCCCCTCTTCAGCCCGACGCCGCTCCTCTTCTCGCTCACTCTTGCCTCGCCGTTCCACACGACGCCTCTTCTTTCTTCTCCGCCAGCTGCTGCCAAGGAAGGAGGACACAGTTAGGCCTGAGAAGCGCCAACTCCTCCGCCCAAAGGACACGGGGTCCCCTACCCCTGGAGGGAGCTCCTCAAGGCACAAACCCAGCCGCCACCCACCCGCCCGCCCGCCCACAGAGCCCCCACCTCCACAACACCCCTCCTACTTCAGCTTGTCTCACCCAAGCGACGCACAGCAGAGTCCCAGCCGGTGCTGGAGCTGGCCTCAGAGGCGGGCACCCTGGGCAAATGGAGCTGGGCATGCAAGGCAGCGGCCAAAGAGGCTGCACCCCTGCTTACAGGGGGCTCGAGCCGCTGCCTGGACTGCAAAGCGCCCGGGACTCCAGGGCACTGGCCGGGCCCTGACTTACAGGGCAGCCCTGGTCCCAAAGGCCCACGGAGGCTCCTTCTCTCCGCATTCAGGGGCACCCTGACCCGCACCCCGCTAACGGGGCGGTCACCCCACACAGGCTGCCAGCTGAGCACAAAGGCTCCCAGACCCAGACCCCAATTACAGGCGGGTCGACACCCAGGGAGCCAGAGAGCTCGGCCTTCCCCCGCAGCAACAGGAACGAGACTCAACAGCCAGGCAGTGGAGCTTCACGGCCAAAGGCCGGGGCCCCAGCCCCGAGAACAGGGGGGCACACGCCCAGCCCCACGCCTCTGAAAGGCCGGGGCCAGGGGCACCCGTCTGCTTACAGGGGGTCCCTCCAAGCACGGGGGGCACGCGCAGCCCTGCTTACAGGGCGGTCCCCCTCGGCTCGGCACGCACTCCCAACAAGCCCCACGGAGCCCGAGGCTCCGACCCGCGCCCGAGTTACGGGCTGGCCATCCTGGCTGCAGCACAACACCACATCTTCAGGAGCCCAGGGAGCGACCTCGACCCCAACCGCGGGGAGGTCGCCCCAGCCAAAAGCAGCGCCAAAGGCGGGACTGCGCCCTCCGGCACAGCGCTTCCTCAACCTGCACCCTCTAAAGGGCGAGGGAGGGCTCGTTCCTGTTGGCTGGCTAAAGGAGCCTCCCCGGCCCTACTTACAGGGAGGTCGGGCTGCTCCTGGGGACAGAGGGCTCCACAGCTCGTGACACACGCCCCGACTCCAGGGGGTCACGCGGGCCAGGCCGCCAGCAGGCAGAAAGCCGCGGGGCCAGAGGAGGGGGACAGGGAAAGGGCCCTCCCCTGCTTACAGGGTGGGCTTGGGGTCCAGAGAGCTCCATTTCCCCCTCGGGTGCGGAGACGGTGGCTCTCACCCTCCTTACAGGGTTGCCACTCTCTCCGGGCAGCCAAAGGAGCAAGGTGGCAAAAGGCCAACAACAGCAAAAGCAAAGACCGAGCCCTGCTTACAGGGCGGTCGCCCAGCGCAACGCCAGCCAAGGGCACCCCAAAGGTGCCCGCGAGGCTCTTACGTGACCGCGCCCTGCTGACAGGGAGGTCCCTTTGCCCAGAGCGCCTTTCTCGTGCCCCCTCTTCAGCCCGACGCCGCTCCTCTTCTCGCTCACTCTTGCCTCGCCGTTCCACACGACGCCTCTTCTTTCTTCTCCGCCAGCTGCTGCCAAGGAAGGAGGACACAGTTAGGCCTGAGAAGCGCCAACTCCTCCGCCCAAAGGACACGGGGTCCCCTACCCCTGGAGGGAGCTCCTCAAGGCACAAACCCAGCAGCCACCCACCCGCCCACAGAGCCCCCACCTCCACAACACCCCTCCTACTTCAGCTTGTCTCACCCAAGCGACGCACAGCAGAGTCCCAGCCGGTGCTGGAGCTGGCCTCAGAGGCGGGCACCCTGGGCAAATGGAGCTGGGCATGCAAGGCAGCGGCCAAAGAGGCTGCACCCCTGCTTACAGGGGGCTCGAGCCGCTGCCTGGACTGCAAAGCGCCCGGGACTCCAGGGCACTGGCCGGGCCCTGACTTACAGGGCAGCCCTGGTCCCAAAGGCCCACGGAGGCTCCTTCTCTCCGCATTCAGGGGCACCCTGACCCGCACCCCGCTAACGGGGCGGTCACCCCACACAGGCTGCCAGCTGAGCACAAAGGCTCCCAGACCCAGACCCCGATTACAGGCGGGTCGACACCCAGGGAGCCAGAGAGCTCGGCCTTCCCCCGCAGCAACAGGAACGAGACTCAACAGCCAGGCAGTGGAGCCTCACGGCCAAAGGCCGGGGGGGCCGGGGCCCCAGCCCCGAGAACAGGGGGTCACACGCCCAGCCCCACACAGCCTGGCCCCACGCCTCTGAAAGGCCGGGGCCAGGGGCACCCGCCTGCTTACAGGGGGTCCCTCCAAGCACGGGGGGCACGCGCAGCCCTGCTTACAGGGCGGTCCCCCTCGGCTCGGCACGCACTCCCAACAAGCCCCACGGAGCCCGAGACTCCGACCTGCACCCGAGTTACGGGCTGGCCATCCTGGCTGCAGCACAACACCACATCTTCAGGAGCCCAGGGAGCGACCTCGACCCCAACCGCGGGGAGGTCGCCCCAGCCAAAAGCAGCGCCAAAGGCGGGACTGCGCCCTCCGGCACAGCGCTTCCTCAACCTGCACCCTCTAAAGGGCGAGGGAGGGCTCGTTCCTGTTGGCTGGCTAAAGGAGCTTCCCCGGCCCTGCTTACAGGGAGGTCGGGCTGCTCCTGGGGACAGAGGGCTCCACAGCTCGTGACACACGCCCCGACTCCAGGGGGTCACGCGGGCCAGGCCGCCAGCAGGCAGAAAGCCGCGGGGCCAGAGGAGGGGGACAGGGAAAGGGCCCTCCCCTGCTTACAGGGTGGGCTTGGGGTCCAGAGAGCTCCATTTCCCCCTCGGGTGCGGAGACGGTGGCTCTCACCCTCCTTACAGGGTTGCCACTCTCTCCGGGCAGCCAAAGGAGCAAGGTGGCAAAAGGCCAACAACAGCAAAAGCAAAGACCGAGCCCTGCTTACAGGGCGGTCGCCCAGCGCAACGCCAGCCAAGGGCACCCCAAAGGTGCCCGCGAGGCTCTTACGTGACCGCGCCCTGCTGACAGGGAGGTCCCTTTGCCCAGAGCGCCTTTCTCGTGCCCCCTCTTCAGCCCGACGCCGCTCCTCTTCTCGCTCACTCTTGCCTCGCCGTTCCACACGACGCCTCTTCTTTCTTCTCCGCCAGCTGCTGCCAAGGAAGGAGGACACAGTTAGGCCTGAGAAGCGCCAACTCCTCCGCCCAAAGGACACGGGGTCCCCTACCCCTGGAGGGAGCTCCTCAAGGCACAAACCCAGCAGCCACCCACCCGCCCGCCCGCCCACAGAGCCCCCACCTCCACAACACCCCTCCTACTTCAGCTTGTCTCACCCAAGCGACGCACAGCAGAGTCCCAGCCGGTGCTGGAGCTGGCCTCAGAGGCGGGCACCCTGGGCAAATGGAGCTGGGCATGCAAGGCAGCGGCCAAAGAGGCTGCACCCCTGCTTACAGGGGGCTCGAGCCGCTGCCTGGACTGCAAAGCGCCCGGGACTCCAGGGCACTGGCCGGGCCCTGACTTACAGGGCAGCCCTGGTCCCAAAGGCCCACGGAGGCTCCTTCTCTCCGCATTCAGGGGCACCCTGACCCGCACCCCGCTAACGGGGCGGTCACCCCACACAGGCTGCCAGCTGAGCACAAAGGCTCCCAGACCCAGACCCCGATTACAGGCGGGTCGACACCCAGGGAGCCAGAGAGCTCGGCCTTCCCCCGCAGCAACAGGAACAAGACTCAACAGCCAGGCAGTGGAGCCTCACGGCCAAAGGCCAGGGGGGCCGGGACCCCAGCCCCGAGAACAGGGGGGGCACACGCCCAGCCCCACGCAGCCTGGCCCCACGCCTCTGAAAGGCCGGGGCCAGGGGCACCCGTCTGCTTACAGGGGGTCCCTCCAAGCCCGGGGGGCACGCGCAGCCCTGCTTACAGGGCGGTCCACCTCAGCTCGGCACGCACTCCCAACAAGCCCCACGGAGCCCGAGGCTCCGACCCGCGCCCGAGTTACGGGCTGGCCATCCTGGCTACAGCACAACACCACATCTTCAGGAGCCCAGGGAGCGACCTCGACCCCAACCGCGGGGAGGTCGCCCCAGCCAAAAGCAGCGCCAAAGGCGGGACTGCGCCCTCCGGCACAGCGCTTCCTCAACCTGCACCCTCTAAAGGGCGAGGGAGGGCTCGTTCCTGTTGGCTGGCTAAAGGAGCCTCCCTGGCCCTGCTTACAGGGAGGTCGGGCTGCTCCTGGGGACAGAGGGCTCCACAGCTCGTGACACACGCCCCGACTCCAGGGGGTCACGCGGGCCAGGCCGCCAGCAGGCAGAAAGCCGCGGGGCCAGAGGAGGGGGACAGGGAAAGGGCCCTCCCCTGCTTACAGGGTGGGCTTGGGGTCCAGAGAGCTCCATTTCCCCCTCGGGTGCGGAGACGGTGGCTCTCACCCTCCTTACAGGGTTGCCACTCTCTCCGGGCAGCCAAAGGAGCAAGGTGGCAAAAGGCCAACAACAGCAAAAGCAAAGACCGAGCCCTGCTTACAGGGCGGTCGCCCAGCGCAACGCCAGCCAAGGGCACCCCAAAGGTGCCCGCGAGGCTCTTACGTGACCGCGCCCTGCTGACAGGGAGGTCCCTTTGCCCAGAGCGCCTTTCTCGTGCCCCCTCTTCAGCCCGACGCCGCTCCTCTTCTCGCTCACTCTTGCCTCGCCGTTCCACACGACGCCTCTTCTTTCTTCTCCGCCAGCTGCTGCCAAGGAAGGAGGACACAGTTAGGCCTGAGAAGCGCCAACTCCTCCGCCCAAAGGACACGGGGTCCCCTACCCCTGGAGGGAGCTCCTCAAGGCACAAACCCAGCAGCCACCCACCCGCCCACAGAGCCCCCACCTCCACAACACCCCTCCTACTTCAGCTTGTCTCACCCAAGCGACGCACAGCAGAGTCCCAGCCGGTGCTGGAGCTGGCCTCAGAGGCGGGCACCCTGGGCAAATGGAGCTGGGCATGCAAGGCAGCGGCCAAAGAGGCTGCACCCCTGCTTACAGGGGGCTCGAGCCGCTGCCTGGACTGCAAAGCGCCCGGGACTCCAGGGCACTGGCCGGGCCCTGACTTACAGGGCAGCCCTGGTCCCAAAGGCCCACGGAGGCTCCTTCTCTCCGCATTCAGGGGCACCCTGACCCGCACCCCGCTAACGGGGCGGTCACCCCACACAGGCTGCCAGCTGAGCACAAAGGCTCCCAGACCCAGACCCCAATTACAGGCAGGTCGACACCCAGGGAGCCAGAGAGCTCGGCCTTCCCCCGCAGCAACAGGAACGAGACTCAACAGCCAGGCAGTGGAGCCTCACGGCCAAAGGCCGGGGCCCCAGCCCCGAGAACAGGGGGGGCACACGCCCAGCCCCACGCCTCTGAAAGGCCGGGGCCAGGGGCACCCGCCTGCTTACAGGGGGTCCCTCCAAGCACGGGGGGCACGCGCAGCCCTGCTTACAGGGCGGTCCCCCTCGGCTCGGCACGCACTCCCAACAAGCCCCATGGAGCCCGAGGCTCCGACCCGCGCCCGAGTTACGGGCTGGCCATCCTGGCTGCAGCACAACACCACATCTTCAGGAGCCCAGGGAGCGACCTCGACCCCAACCGCGGGGAGGTCGCCCCAGCCAAAAGCAGCGCCAAAGGCGGGACTGCGCCCTCCGGCACAGCGCTTCCTCAACCTGCACCCTCTAAAGGGCGAGGGAGGGCTCGTTCCTGTTGGCTGGCTAAAGGAGCCTCCCCGGCCCTGCTTACAGGGAGGTCGGGCTGCTCCTGGGGACAGAGGGCTCCACAGCTCGTGACACACGCCCCGACTCCAGGGGGTCACGCGGGCCAGGCTGCCAGCAGGCAGAAAGCCGCGGGGCCAGAGGAGGGGGACAGGGAAAGGGCCCTCCCCTGCTTACAGGGTGGGCTTGGGGTCCAGAGAGCTCCATTTCCCCCTCGGGTGCGGAGATGGTGGCTCTCACCCTCCTTACAGGGTTGCCACTCTCTCCGGGCAGCCAAAGGAGCAAGGTGCCAAAAGGCCAACAACAGCAAAAGCAAAGACCGAGCCCTGCTTACAGGGCGGTCGCCCAGCGCAACGCCAGCCAAGGGCACCCCAAAGGTGCCCGCGAGGCTCTTACGTGACCGCGCCCTGCTGACAGGGAGGTCCCTTTGCCCAGAGCGCCTTTCTCGTGCCCCCTCTTCAGCCCGACGCCGCTCCTCTTCTCGCTCACTCTTGCCTCGCCGTTCCACACGACGCCTCTTCTTTCTTCTCCGCCAGCTGCTGCCAAGGAAGGAGGACACAGTTAGGCCTGAGAAGCACCAACTCCTCCGCCCAAAGGACACGGGGTCCCCTACCCCTGGAGGGAGCTCCTCAAGGCACAAACCCAGCAGCCACCCACCCGCCCGCCCACCCACAGAGCCCCCACCTCCACAACACCCCTCCTACTTCAGCTTGTCTCACCCAAGCGACGCACAGCAGAGTCCCAGCCGGTGCTGGAGCTGGCCTCAGAGGCGGGCACCCTGGGCAAATGGAGCTGGGCATGCAAGGCAGCAGCCAAAGAGGCTGCACCCCTGCTTACAGGGGGCTCGAGCCGCTGCCTGGACTGCAAAGCGCCCGGGACTCCAGGGCACTGGCCGGGCCCTGACTTACAGGGCAGCCCTGGTCCCAAAGGCCCACGGAGGCTCCTTCTCTCCGCATTCAGGGGCACCCTGACCCGCACCCCGCTAACGGGGCGGTCACCCCACACAGGCTGCCAGCTGAGCACAAAGGCTCCCAGACCCAGACCCCGATTACAGGCGGGTCGACACCCAGGGAGCCAGAGAGCTCGGCCTTCCCCCGCAGCAACAGGAACGAGACTCAACAGCCAGGCAGTGGAGCCTCACGGCCAAAGGCCGGGGGGGCCGGGGCCCCAGCCCCGAGAACAGGGGGGGCACACGCCCAGCCCCACGCCTCTGAAAGGCCGGGGCCAGGGGCACCCGCCTGCTTACAGGGGGTCCCTCCAAGCACGGGGGGCACGCGCAGCCCTGCTTACAGGGTGGTCCCCCTCGGCTCGGCACGCACTCCCAACAAGCCCCATGGAGCCCGAGGCTCCGACCCGCGCCCGAGTTACGGGCTGGCCATCCTGGCTGCAGCACAACACCACATCTTCAGGAGCCCAGGGAGCGACCTCGACCCCAACCGCGGGGAGGTCGCCCCAGCCAAAAGCAGCGCCAAAGGCGGGACTGCGCCCTCTGGCACAGCGCTTCCTCAACCTGCACCCTCTAAAGGGCGAGGGAGGGCTCGTTCCTGTTGGCTGGCTAAAGGAGCCTCCCCGGCCCTGCTTACAGGGAGGTCGGGCTGCTCCTGGGGACAGAGGGCTCCACAGCTCGTGACACACGCCCCGACTCCAGGGGGTCACGCGGGCCAGGCCGCCAGCAGGCAGAAAGCCGCGGGGCCAGAGGAGGGGGACAGGGAAAGGGCCCTCCCCTGCTTACAGGGTGGGCTTGGGGTCCAGAGAGCTCCATTTCCCCCTCGGGTGCGGAGACGGTGGCTCTCACCCTCCTTACAGGGTTGCCACTCTCTCCGGGCAGCCAAAGGAGCAAGGTGCCAAAAGGCCAACAACAGCAAAAGCAAAGACCGAGCCCTGCTTACAGGGCGGTCGCCCAGCGCAACGCCAGCCAAGGGCACCCCAAAGGTGCCCGCGAGGCTCTTACGTGACCGCGCCCTGCTGACAGGGAGGTCCCTTTGCCCAGAGCGCCTTTCTCGTGCCCCCTCTTCAGCCCGACGCCGCTCCTCTTCTCGCTCACTCTTGCCTCGCCGTTCCACACGACGCCTCTTCTTTCTTCTCCACCAGCTGCTGCCAAGGAAGGAGGACACAGTTAGGCCTGAGAAGCGCCAACTCCTCCGCCCAAAGGACACGGGGTCCCCTACCCCTGGAGGGAGCTCCTCAAGGCACAAACCCAGCCGCCACCCACCCGCCCGCCCGCCCACAGAGCCCCCACCTCCACAACACCCCTCCTACTTCAGCTTGTCTCACCCAAGCGACGCACAGCAGAGTCCCAGCCGGTGCTGGAGCTGGCCTCAGAGGCGGGCACCCTGGGCAAATGGAGCTGGGCATGCAAGGCAGCGGCCAAAGAGGCTGCACCCCTGCTTACAGGGGGCTCGAGCCGCTGCCTGGACTGCAAAGCGCCCGGGACTCCAGGGCACTGGCCGGGCCCTGACTTACAGGGCAGCCCTGGTCCCAAAGGCCCACGGAGGCTCCTTCTCTCCGCATTCAGGGGCACCCTGACCCGCACCCCGCTAACGGGGCGGTCACCCCACACAGGCTGCCAGCTGAGCACAAAGGCTCCCAGACCCAGACCCCGATTACAGGCGGGTCGACACCCAGGGAGCCAGAGAGCTCGGCCTTCCCCCGCAGCAACAGGAACGAGACTCAACAGCCAGGCAGTGGAGCCTCACGGCCAAAGGCCGGGGGGGCCGGGACCCCAGCCCCGAGAACAGGGGGGGCACACGCCCAGCCCCACGCAGCCTGGCCCCACGCCTCTGAAAGGCCGGGGCCAGGGGCACCCGTCTGCTTACAGGGGGTCCCTCCAAGCCCGGGGGGCACGCGCAGCCCTGCTTACAGGGCGGTCCACCTCAGCTCGGCACGCACTCCCAACAAGCCCCACGGAGCCCGAGACTCCGACCCGCGCCCGAGTTACGGGCTGGCCATCCTGGCTGCAGCACAACACCACATCTTCAGGAGCCCAGGGAGCGACCTCGACCCCAACCGCGGGAAGGTCGCCCCAGCCAAAAGCAGCGCCAAAGGCGGGACTGCGCCCTCCGGCACAGCGCTTCCTCAACCTGCACCCTCTAAAGGGCGAGGGAGGGCTCGTTCCTGTTGGCTGGCTAAAGGAGCCTCCCCGGCCCTGCTTACAGGGAGGTCGGGCTGCTCCTGGGGACAGAGGGCTCCACAGCTCGTGACACACGCCCCGACTCCAGGGGGTCACGCGGGCCAGGCCGCCAGCAGGCAGAAAGCCGCGGGGCCAGAGGAGGGGGACAGGGAAAGGGCCCTCCCCTGCTTACAGGGTGGGCTTGGGGTCCAGAGAGCTCCATTTCCCCCTCGGGTGCGGAGACGGTGGCTCTCACCCTCCTTACAGGGTTGCTACTCTCTCCGGGCAGCCAAAGGAGCAAGGTGCCAAAAGGCCAACAACAGCAAAAGCAAAGACCGAGCCCTGCTTACAGGGCGGTCGCCCAGCGCAACGCCAGCCAAGGGCACCCCAAAGGTGCCCGCGAGGCTCTTACGTGACCGCGCCCTGCTGACAGGGAGGTCCCTTTGCCCAGAGCGCCTTTCTCGTGCCCCCTCTTCAGCCCGACGCCGCTCCTCTTCTCGCTCACTCTTGCCTCGCCGTTCCACACGACGCCTCTTCTTTCTTCTCCGCCAGCTGCTGCCAAGGAAGGAGGACACAGTTAGGCCTGAGAAGCGCCAACTCCTCCGCCCAAAGGACACGGGGTCCCCTACCCCTGGAGGGAGCTCCTCAAGGCACAAACCCAGCAGCCACCCACCCGCCCGCCCGCCCACAGAGCCCCCACCTCCACAACACCCCTCCTACTTCAGCTTGTCTCACCCAAGCGACGCACAGCAGAGTCCCAGCCGGTGCTGGAGCTGGCCTCAGAGGCGGGCACCCTGGGCAAATGGAGCTGGGCATGCAAGGCAGCGGCCAAAGAGGCTGCACCCCTGCTTACAGGGGGCTCGAGCCGCTGCCTGGACTGCAAAGCGCCCGGGACTCCAGGGCACTGGCCGGGCCCTGACTTACAGGGCAGCCCTGGTCCCAAAGGCCCACGGAGGCTCCTTCTCTCCGCATTCAGGGGCACCCTGACCCGCACCCCGCTAACGGGGCGGTCACCCCACACAGGCTGCCAGCTGAGCACAAAGGCTCCCAGACCCAGACCCCGATTACAGGCGGGTCGACACCCAGGGAGCCAGAGAGCTCGGCCTTCCCCCGCAGCAACAGGAACGAGACTCAACAGCCAGGCAGTGGAGCCTCACGGCCAAAGGCCGGGGGGGCCGGGACCCCAGCCCCGAGAACAGGGGGGGCACACGCCCAGCCCCACGACTCTGAAAGGCCGGGGCCAGGGGCACCCGCCTGCTTACAGGGGGTCCCTCCAAGCACGGGGGGCACGCGCAGCCCTGCTTACAGGGTGGTCCCCCTCGGCTCGGCACGCACTCCCAACAAGCCCCATGGAGCCCGGGGCGCGGGTCGGAGCCTGAGTTACGGGCTGGCCATCCTGGCTGCAGCACAACACCACATCTTCAGGAGCCCAGGGAGCGACCTCGACCCCAACCGCGGGGAGGTCGCCCCAGCCAAAAGCAGCGCCAAAGGCGGGACTGCGCCCTCTGGCACAGCGCTTCCTCAACCTGCACCCTCTAAAGGGCGAGGGAGGGCTCGTTCCTGTTGGCTGGCTAAAGGAGCCTCCCCGGCCCTGCTTACAGGGAGGTCGGGCTGCTCCTGGGGACAGAGGGCTCCACAGCTCGTGACACACGCCCGACTCCAGGGGGTCACGCGGGCCAGGCCGCCAGCAGGCAGAAAGCCGCAGGGCCAGAGGAGGGGGACAGGGAAAGGGCCCTCCCCTGCTTACAGGGTGGGCTTGGGGTCCAGAGAGCTCCATTTCCCCCTCGGGTGCGGAGACGGTGGCTCTCACCCTCCTTACAGGGTTGCCACTCTCTCCGGGCAGCCAAAGGAGCAAGGTGCCAAAAGGCCAACAACAGCAAAAGCAAAGACCGAGCCCTGCTTACAGGGCGGTCGCCCAGCGCAACGCCAGCCAAGGGCACCCCAAAGGTGCCCGCGAGGCTCTTACGTGACCGCGCCCTGCTGACAGGGAGGTCCCTTTGCCCAGAGCGCCTTTCTCGTGCCCCCTCTTCAGCCCGACGCCGCTCCTCTTCTCGCTCACTCTTGCCTCGCCGTTCCACACGACGCCTCTTCTTTCTTCTCCGCCAGCTGCTGCCAAGGAAGGAGGACACAGTTAGGCCTGAGAAGCGCCAACTCCTCCGCCCAAAGGACACGGGGTCCCCTACCCCTGGAGGGAGCTCCTCAAGGCACAAACCCAGCCGCCACCCACCCGCCCGCCCGCCCACAGAGCCCCCACCTCCACAACACCCCTCCTACTTCAGCTTGTCTCACCCAAGCGACGCACAGCAGAGTCCCAGCCGGTGCTGGAGCTGGCCTCAGAGGCGGGCACCCTGGGCAAATGGAGCTGGGCATGCAAGGCAGCGGCCAAAGAGGCTGCACCCCTGCTTACAGGGGGCTCGAGCCGCTGCCTGGACTGCAAAGCGCCCGGGACTCCAGGGCACTGGCCGGGCCCTGACTTACAGGGCAGCCCTGGTCCCAAAGGCCCACGGAGGCTCCTTCTCTCCGCATTCAGGGGCACCCTGACCCGCACCCCGCTAACGGGGCGGTCACCCCACACAGGCTGCCAGCTGAGCACAAAGGCTCCCAGACCCAGACCCCGATTACAGGCGGGTCGACACCCAGGGAGCCAGAGAGCTCGGCCTTCCCCCGCAGCAACAGGAACGAGACTCAACAGCCAGGCAGTGGAGCCTCACGGCCAAAGGCCGGGGGGGCCGGGACCCCAGCCCCGAGAACAGGGGGGGCACACGCCCAGCCCCACGCAGCCTGGCCCCACGCCTCTGAAAGGCCGGGGCCAGGGGCACCCGTCTGCTTACAGGGGGTCCCTCCAAGCCCGGGGGGGCACGCGCAGCCCTGCTTACAGGGCGGTCCACCTCAGCTCGGCACGCACTCCCAACAAGCCCCACGGAGCCCGAGACTCCGACCCGCGCCCGAGTTACGGGCTGGCCATCCTGGCTGCAGCACAACACCACATCTTCAGGAGCCCAGGGAGCGACCTCGACCCCAACCGCGGGAAGGTCGCCCCAGCCAAAAGCAGCGCCAAAGGCGGGACTGCGCCCTCCGGCACAGCGCTTCCTCAACCTGCACCCTCTAAAGGGCGAGGGAGGGCTCGTTCCTGTTGGCTGGCTAAAGGAGCCTCCCCGGCCCTACTTACAGGGAGGTCGGGCTGCTCCTGGGGACAGAGGGCTCCACAGCTCGTGACACACGCCCCGACTCCAGGGGGTCACGCGGGCCAGGCCGCCAGCAGGCAGAAAGCCGCGGGGCCAGAGGAGGGGGACAGGGAAAGGGCCCTCCCCTGCTTACAGGGTGGGCTTGGGGTCCAGAGAGCTCCATTTCCCCCTCGGGTGCGGAGACGGTGGCTCTCACCCTCCTTACAGGGTTGCCACTCTCTCCGGGCAGCCAAAGGAGCAAGGTGCCAAAAGGCCAACAACAGCAAAAGCAAAGACCGAGCCCTGCTTACAGGGCGGTCGCCCAGCGCAACGCCAGCCAAGGGCACCCCAAAGGTGCCCGCGAGGCTCTTACGTGACCGCGCCCTGCTGACAGGGAGGTCCCTTTGCCCAGAGCGCCTTTCTCGTGCCCCCTCTTCAGCCCGACGCCGCTCCTCTTCTCGCTCACTCTTGCCTCGCCGTTCCACACGACGCCTCTTCTTTCTTCTCCGCCAGCTGCTGCCAAGGAAGGAGGACACAGTTAGGCCTGAGAAGCGCCAACTCCTCCGCCCAAAGGACACGGGGTCCCCTACCCCTGGAGGGAGCTCCTCAAGGCACAAACCCAGCAGCCACCCACCCGCCCGCCCGCCCACAGAGCCCCCACCTCCACAACACCCCTCCTACTTCACGACGCACAGCAGAGTCCCAGCGGTGCTGGAGCTGGCTCAGAGGCGGGCACCCTGGCAAATGGAGCTGGGCATGCAAGGCAGCGGCCAAAGAGGCTGCACCCCTGCTTACAGGGGGCTCGAGCCGCTGCCTGGACTGCAAAGCGCCCGGGACTCCAGGGCACTGCCGGGCCCTGACTTACAGGGCAGCCCTGGTCCCAAAGGCCCACGGAGGCTCCTTCTCTCCGCATTCAGGGGCAACCCTGACCCGCACCCCGCTAACGGGGCGGTCACCCCACACAGGCTGCCAGCTGAGCACAAAGGCTCCCAGACCCAGACCCCGATTACAGGCGGGTCGACACCCAGGGAGCCAGAGAGCTCGGCCTTCCCCCGCAGCAACAGGAACGAGACTCAACAGCCAGGCAGTGGAGCCTCACGGCCAAAGCCGGGGGGCCGGGACCCCCAGCCCCGAGAACAGGGGGGGCACACGCCCAGCCCCACGCAGCTGGCCCCACGCCTCTGAAAGGCCGGGGCCAGGGGCACCCGTCTGCTTACAGGGGGTCCCTCCAAGCACGGGGGGCACGCGCAGCCCTGCTTACAGGGCGGTCCACCTCAGCTCGGCACGCACTCCCAACAAGCCCCACGGAGCCCGAGGCTCGACCCGCGCCGAGTTACGGGCTGGCCATCCTGCTGCAGCACAACACCACATCTTCAGGAGCCCAGGAGCGACCTCGACCCCAACCGCGGGGAGGTCGCCCCAGCCAAAAAGCAGCGCCAAAGCGGGACTGCGCCCTCCGGCACAGTGCTTCCTCAACCTGCACCCTCTAAAGGGCGAGGGAGGGCTCGTTCCTGTTGGCTGGCTAAAGGAGCCTCCCAGGCCCTGCTTACAGGGAGGTCGGGCTGCTCCTGGGGACAGAGGGCTCCACAGCTCTTGACACACGCCCCGACTCCAGGGGTCACGCGGGCCAGGCCGCCAGCAGGCAGAAAGCCGCGGGGCCAGAGGAGGGGGACAGGGAAAGGGCCCTCCCCTGCTTACAGGGTGGGCTTGGGGTCCAGAGAGCTCCATTTCCCCCTCGGGTGCGGAGACGGTGGCTCTCACCCTCCTTACAGGGTTGCCACTCTCTCCGGGCAGCCAAAGGAGCAAGGTGGCAAAAGGCCAACAACAGCAAAAGCAAAGACCGAGCCCTGCTTACAGGGCGGTCGCCCAGCGCAACGCCAGCCAAGGGCACCCCAAAGGTGCCCGCGAGGCTCTTACGTGACCGCGCCCTGCTGACAGGGAGGTCCCTTTGCCCAGAGCGCCTTTCTCGTGCCCCCTCTTCAGCCCGACGCCGCTCCTCTTCTCGCTCACTCTTGCCTCGCCGTTCCACACGACGCCTCTTCTTTCTTCTCCGCCAGCTGCTGCCAAGGAAGGAGGACACAGTTAGGCCTGAGAAGCGCCAACTCCTCCGCCCAAAGGACACGGGGTCCCCTACCCCTGGAGGGAGCTCCTCAAGGCACAAACCCAGCAGCCACCCACCCGCCCGCCCACCCACAGAGCCCCCACCTCCACAACACCCCTCCTACTTCAGCTTGTCTCACCCAAGCGACGCACAGCAGAGTCCCAGCCGGTGCTGGAGCTGGCCTCAGAGGCGGGCACCCTGGGCAAATGGAGCTGGGCATGCAAGGCAGCGGCCAAAGAGGCTGCACCCCTGCTTACAGGGGGCTCGAGCCGCTGCCTGGACTGCAAAGCGCCCGGGACTCCAGGGCACTGGCCGGGCCCTGACTTACAGGGCAGCCCTGGTCCCAAAGGCCCACGGAGGCTCCTTCTCTCCGCATTCAGGGGCACCCTGACCCGCACCCCGCTAACGGGGCGGTCACCCCACACAGGCTGCCAGCTGAGCACAAAGGCTCCCAGACCCAGACCCCGATTACAGGCGGGTCGACACCCAGGGAGCCAGAGAGCTCGGCCTTCCCCCGCAGCAACAGGAACGAGACTCAACAGCCAGGCAGTGGAGCCTCATGGCCAAAGGCCGGGGGGGCCGGGACCCCAGCACTGAGAACAGGGGGTCACACGCCCAGCCCCACGCAGCCTGGCCCCACGCCTCTGAAAGGCCGGGGCCAGGGGCACCCGCCTGCTTACAGGGGGTCCCTCCAAGCACGGGGGGCACGCGCAGCCCTGCTTACAGGGCGGTCCCCCTCGGCTCGGCACGCACTCCCAACAAGCCCCATGGAGCCCGAGGCTCCGACCCGCGCCCGAGTTACGGGCTGGCCATCCTGGCTGCAGCACAACACCACATCTTCAGGAGCCCAGGGAGCGACCTCGACCCCAACCGCGGGGAGGTCGCCCCAGCCAAAAGCAGCGCCAAAGGCGGGACTGCGCCCTCCGGCACAGCGCTTCCTCAACCTGCACCCTCTAAAGGGCGAGGGAGGGCTCGTTCCTGTTGGCTGGCTAAAGGAGCCTCCCCGGCCCTGCTTACAGGGAGGTCGGGCTGCTCCTGGGGACAGAGGGCTCCACAGCTCGTGACACACGCCCCGACTCCAGGGGGTCACGCGGGCCAGGCCGCCAGCAGGCAGAAAGCCGCGGGGCCAGAGGAGGGGGACAGGGAAAGGGCCCTCCCCTGCTTACAGGGTGGGCTTGGGGTCCAGAGAGCTCCATTTCCCCCTCGGGTGCGGAGACGGTGGCTCTCACCCTCCTTACAGGGTTGCCACTCTCTCCGGGCAGCCAAAGGAGCAAGGTGCCAAAAGGCCAACAACAGCAAAAGCAAAGACCGAGCCCTGCTTACAGGGCGGTCGCCCAGCGCAACGCCAGCCAAGGGCACCCCAAAGGTGCCCGCGAGGCTCTTACGTGACCGCGCCCTGCTGACAGGGAGGTCCCTTTGCCCAGAGCGCCTTTCTCGTGCCCCCTCTTCAGCCCGACGCCGCTCCTCTTCTCGCTCACTCTTGCCTCGCCGTTCCACACGACGCCTCTTCTTTCTTCTCCGCCAGCTGCTGCCAAGGAAGGAGGACACAGTTAGGCCTGAGAAGCGCCAACTCCTCCGCCCAAAGGACACGGGGTCCCCTACCCCTGGAGGGAGCTCCTCAAGGCACAAACCCAGCAGCCACCCACCCGCCCACAGAGCCCCCACCTCCACAACACCCCTCCTACTTCAGCTTGTCTCACCCAAGCGACGCACAGCAGAGTCCCAGCCGGTGCTGGAGCTGGCCTCAGAGGCGGGCACCCTGGGCAAATGGAGCTGGGCATGCAAGGCAGCGGCCAAAGAGGCTGCACCCCTGCTTACAGGGGGCTCGAGCCGCTGCCTGGACTGCAAAGCGCCCGGGACTCCAGGGCACTGGCCGGGCCCTGACTTACAGGGCAGCCCTGGTCCCAAAGGCCCACGGAGGCTCCTTCTCTCCGCATTCAGGGGCACCCTGACCCGCACCCCGCTAACGGGGCGGTCACCCCACACAGGCTGCCAGCTGAGCACAAAGGCTCCCAGACCCAGACCCCGATTACAGGCGGGTCGACACCCAGGGAGCCAGAGAGCTTGGCCTTCCCCCGCAGCAACAGGAACGAGACTCAACAGCCAGGCAGTGGAGCCTCACGGCCAAAGGCCGGGGGGGCCGGGACCCCAGCCCCGAGAACAGGGGGGGCACACGCCCAGCCCCACGCAGCCTGGCCCCACACCTCTGAAAGGCCGGGGCCAGGGGCACCCGTCTGCTTACAGGGGGTCCCTCCAAGCACGGGGGGCACGCGCAGCCCTGCTTACAGGGCGGTCCCCCTCAGCTCGGCACGCACTCTCAACAAGCCCCACGGAGCCCGAGGCTCCGACCCGCGCCCGAGTTACGGGCTGGCCATCCTGGCTGCAGCACAACACCACATCTTCAGGAGCCCAGGGAGCGACCTCGACCCCAACTGCGGGGAGGTCGCCCCAGCCAAAAGCAGCGTCAAAGGCGGGACTGCGCCCTCCGGCACAGCGCTTCCTCAACCTGCACCCTCTAAAGGGCGAGGGAGGGCTCGTTCCTGTTGGCTGGCTAAAGGAGCCTCCCCGGCCCTGCTTACAGGGAGGTCGGGCTGCTCCTGGGGACAGAGGGCTCCACAGCTCGTGACACACGCCCCGACTCCAGGGGGTCACGCGGGCCAGGCCGCCAGCAGGCAGAAAGCCGCGGGGCCAGAGGAGGGGGACAGGGAAAGGGCCCTCCCCTGCTTACAGGGTGGGCTTGGGGTCCAGAGAGCTCCATTTCCCCCTCGGGTGCGGAGACGGTGGCTCTCACCCTCCTTACAGGGTTGCCACTCTCTCCGGGCAGCCAAAGGAGCAAGGTGGCAAAAGGCCAACAACAGCAAAAGCAAAGACCGAGCCCTGCTTACAGGGCGGTCGCCCAGCGCAACGCCAGCCAAGGGCACCCCAAAGGTGCCCGCGAGGCTCTTACGTGACCGCGCCCTGCTGACAGGGAGGTCCCTTTGCCCAGAGCGCCTTTCTCGTGCCCCCTCTTCAGCCCGACGCCGCTCCTCTTCTCGCTCACTCTTGCCTCGCCATTCCACACGACGCCTCTTCTTTCTTCTCCGCCAGCTGCTGCCAAGGAAGGAGGACACAGTTAGGCCTGAGAAGCGCCAACTCCTCCGCCCAAAGGACACGGGGTCCCCTACCCCTGGAGGGAGCTCCTCAAGGCACAAACCCAGCAGCCACCCACCCGCCCGCCCACCCACAGAGCCCCCACCTCCACAACACCCCTCCTACTTCAGCTTGTCTCACCCAAGCGACGCACAGCAGAGTCCCAGCCGGTGCTGGAGCTGGCCTCAGAGGCGGGCACCCTGGGCAAATGGAGCTGGGCATGCAAGGCAGCGGCCAAAGAGGCTGCACCCCTGCTTACAGGGGGCTCGAGCCGCTGCCTGGACTGCAAAGCGCCCGGGACTCCAGGGCACTGGCCGGGCCCTGACTTACAGGGCAGCCCTGGTCCCAAAGGCCCACGGAGGCTCCTTCTCTCCGCATTCAGGGGCACCCTGACCCGCACCCCGCTAACGGGGCGGTCACCCCACACAGGCTGCCAGCTGAGCACAAAGGCTCCCAGACCCAGACCCCGATTACAGGCGGGTCGACACCCAGGGAGCCAGAGAGCTCGGCCTTCCCCCGCAGCAACAGGAACGAGACTCAACAGCCAGGCAGTGGAGCCTCACGGCCAAAGGCCAGGGGGGCCGGGACCCCAGCCCCGAGAACAGGGGGGGCACACGCCCAGCCCCACGCAGCCTGGCCCCACGCCTCTGAAAGGCCGGGGCCAGGGGCACCCGTCTGCTTACAGGGGGTCCCTCCAAGCCCGGGGGGCACGCGCAGCCCTGCTTACAGGGCGGTCCACCTCAGCTCGGCACGCACTCCCAACAAGCCCCACGGAGCCCGAGGCTCCGACCCGCGCCCGAGTTACGGGCTGGCCATCCTGGCTGCAGCACAACACCACATCTTCAGGAGCCCAGGGAGCGACCTCGACCCCAACCGCGGGGAGGTCGCCCCAGCCAAAAGCAGCGCCAAAGGCGGGACTGCGCCCTCCGGCACAGCGCTTCCTCAACCTGCACCCTCTAAAGGGCGAGGGAGGGCTCGTTCCTGTTGGCTGGCTAAAGGAGCCTCCCCGGCCCTGCTTACAGGGAGGTCGGGCTGCTCCTGGGGACAGAGGGCTCCACAGCTCGTGACACACGCCCCGACTCCAGGGGGTCACGCGGGCCAGGCCGCCAGCAGGCAGAAAGCCGCGGGGCCAGAGGAGGGGGACAGGGAAAGGGCCCTCCCCTGCTTACAGGGTGGGCTTGGGGTCCAGAGAGCTCCATTTCCCCCTCGGGTGCGGAGACGGTGGCTCTCACCCTCCTTACAGGGTTGCTACTCTCTCCGGGCAGCCAAAGGAGCAAGGTGCCAAAAGGCCAACAACAGCAAAAGCAAAGACCGAGCCCTGCTTACAGGGCGGTCGCCCAGCGCAACGCCAGCCAAGGGCACCCCAAAGGTGCCCGCGAGGCTCTTACGTGACCGCGCCCTGCTGACAGGGAGGTCCCTTTGCCCAGAGCGCCTTTCTCGTGCCCCCTCTTCAGCCCGACGCCGCTCCTCTTCTCGCTCACTCTTGCCTCGCCGTTCCACACGACGCCTCTTCTTTCTTCTCCGCCAGCTGCTGCCAAGGAAGGAGGACACAGTTAGGCCTGAGAAGCGCCAACTCCTCCGCCCAAAGGACACGGGGTCCCCTACCCCTGGAGGGAGCTCCTCAAGGCACAAACCCAGCAGCCACCCACCCGCCCGCCCGCCCACAGAGCCCCCACCTCCACAACACCCCTCCTACTTCAGCTTGTCTCACCCAAGCGACGCACAGCAGAGTCCCAGCCGGTGCTGGAGCTGGCCTCAGAGGCGGGCACCCTGGGCAAATGGAGCTGGGCATGCAAGGCAGCGGCCAAAGAGGCTGCACCCCTGCTTACAGGGGGCTCGAGCCGCTGCCTGGACTGCAAAGCGCCCGGGACTCCAGGGCACTGGCCGGGCCCTGACTTACAGGGCAGCCCTGGTCCCAAAGGCCCACGGAGGCTCCTTCTCTCCGCATTCAGGGGCACCCTGACCCGCACCCCGCTAACGGGGCGGTCACCCCACACAGGCTGCCAGCTGAGCACAAAGGCTCCCAGACCCAGACCCCGATTACAGGCGGGTCGACACCCAGGGAGCCAGAGAGCTCGGCCTTCCCCCGCAGCAACAGGAACGAGACTCAACAGCCAGGCAGTGGAGCCTCACGGCCAAAGGCCGGAGGGGCCGGGACCCCAGCCCCGAGAACAGGGGGGGCACACGCCCAGCCCCACGCAGCCTGGCCCCACGCCTCTGAAAGGCCGGGGCCAGGGGCACCCGTCTGCTTACAGGGGGTCCCTCCAAGCCCGGGGGGCACGCGCAGCCCTGCTTACAGGGCGGTCCACCTCAGCTCGGCACGCACTCCCAACAAGCCCCACGGAGCCCGAGGCTCCGACCCGCGCCCGAGTTACGGGCTGGCCATCCTGGCTGCAGCACAACACCACATCTTCAGGAGCCCAGGGAGCGACCTCGACCCCAACCGCGGGGAGGTCGCCCCAGCCAAAAGCAGCGCCAAAGGCGGGACTGCGCCCTCCGGCACAGTGCTTCCTCAACCTGCACCCTCTAAAGGGCGAGGGAGGGCTCGTTCCTGTTGGCTGGCTAAAGGAGCCTCCCTGGCCCTGCTTACAGGGAGGTCGGGCTGCTCCTGGGGACAGAGGGCTCCACAGCTCGTGACACACGCCCCGACTCCAGGGGGTCACGCGGGCCAGGCCGCCAGCAGGCAGAAAGCCGCAGGGCCAGAGGAGGGGGACAGGGAAAGGGCCCTCCCCTGCTTACAGGGTGGGCTTGGGGTCCAGAGAGCTCCATTTCCCCCTCGGGTGCGGAGACGGTGGCTCTCACCCTCCTTACAGGGTTGCCACTCTCTCCGGGCAGCCAAAGGAGCAAGGTGGCAAAAGGCCAACAACAGCAAAAGCAAAGACCGAGCCCTGCTTACAGGGCGGTCGCCCAGCGCAACGCCAGCCAAGGGCACCCCAAAGGTGCCCGCGAGGCTCTTACGTGACCGCGCCCTGCTGACAGGGAGGTCCCTTTGCCCAGAGCGCCTTTCTCGTGCCCCCTCTTCAGCCCGACGCCGCTCCTCTTCTCGCTCACTCTTGCCTCGCCGTTCCACACGACGCCTCTTCTTTCTTCTCCGCCAGCTGCTGCCAAGGAAGGAGGACACAGTTAGGCCTGAGAAGCGCCAACTCCTCCGCCCAAAGGACACGGGGTCCCCTACCCCTGGAGGGAGCTCCTCAAGGCACAAACCCAGCAGCCACCCACCCGCCCGCCCACCCACAGAGCCCCCACCTCCACAACACCCCTCCTACTTCAGCTTGTCTCACCCAAGCGACGCACAGCAGAGTCCCAGCCGGTGCTGGAGCTGGCCTCAGAGGCGGGCACCCTGGGCAAATGGAGCTGGGCATGCAAGGCAGCGGCCAAAGAGGCTGCACCCCTGCTTACAGGGGGCTCGAGCCGCTGCCTGGACTGCAAAGCGCCCGGGACTCCAGGGCACTGGCCGGGCCCTGACTTACAGGGCAGCCCTGGTCCCAAAGGCCCACGGAGGCTCCTTCTCTCCGCATTCAGGGGCACCCTGACCCGCACCCCGCTAACGGGGCGGTCACCCCACACAGGCTGCCAGCTGAGCACAAAGGCTCCCAGACCCAGACCCCGATTACAGGCGGGTCGACACCCAGGGAGCCAGAGAGCTCGGCCTTCCCCCGCAGCAACAGGAACGAGACTCAACAGCCAGGCAGTGGAGCCTCATGGCCAAAGGCCGGGGGGGCCGGGACCCCAGCCCTGAGAACAGGGGGTCACACGCCCAGCCCCACGCAGCCTGGCCCCACGCCTCTGAAAGGCCGGGGCCAGGGGCACCCGCCTGCTTACAGGGGGTCCCTCCAAGCACGGGGGGCACGCGCAGCCCTGCTTACAGGGCGGTCCCCCTCGGCTCGGCACGCACTCCCAACAAGCCTCACGGAGCCCGAGGCTCCGACCCGCGCCCGAGTTACGGGCTGGCCATCCTGGCTGCAGCACAACACCACATCTTCAGGAGCCCAGGGAGCGACCTCGACCCCAACCGCGGGGAGGTCGCCCCAGCCAAAAGCAGCGCCAAAGGCGGGACTGCGCCCTCCGGCACAGCGCTTCCTCAACCTGCACCCTCTAAAGGGCGAGGGAGGGCTCGTTCCTGTTGGCTGGCTAAAGGAGCCTCCCCGGCCCTGCTTACAGGGAGGTCGGGCTGCTCCTGGGGACAGAGGGCTCCACAGCTCGTGACACACGCCCCGACTCCAGGGGGTCACGCGGGCCAGGCCGCCAGCAGGCAGAAAGCCGCGGGGCCAGAGGAGGGGGACAGGGAAAGGGCCCTCCCCTGCTTACAGGGTGGGCTTGGGGTCCAGAGAGCTCCATTTCCCCCTCGGGTGCGGAGACGGTGGCTCTCACCCTCCTTACAGGGTTGCCACTCTCTCCGGGCAGCCAAAGGAGCAAGGTGGCAAAAGGCCAACAACAGCAAAAGCAAAGACCGAGCCCTGCTTACAGGGCGGTCGCCCAGCGCAACGCCAGCCAAGGGCACCCCAAAGGTGCCCGCGAGGCTCTTACGTGACCGCGCCCTGCTGACAGGGAGGTCCCTTTGCCCAGAGCGCCTTTCTCGTGCCCCCTCTTCAGCCCGACGCCGCTCCTCTTCTCGCTCACTCTTGCCTCGCCGTTCCACACGACGCCTCTTCTTTCTTCTCCGCCAGCTGCTGCCAAGGAAGGAGGACACAGTTAGGCCTGAGAAGCGCCAACTCCTCCGCCCAAAGGACACGGGGTCCCCTACCCCTGGAGGGAGCTCCTCAAGGCACAAACCCAGCAGCCACCCACCCGCCCGCCCACCCACAGAGCCCCCACCTCCACAACACCCCTCCTACTTCAGCTTGTCTCACCCAAGCGACGCACAGCAGAGTCCCAGCCGGTGCTGGAGCTGGCCTCAGAGGCGGGCACCCTGGGCAAATGGAGCTGGGCATGCAAGGCAGCAGCCAAAGAGGCTGCACCCCTGCTTACAGGGGGCTCGAGCCGCTGCCTGGACTGCAAAGCGCCCGGGACTCCAGGGCACTGGCCGGGCCCTGACTTACAGGGCAGCCCTGGTCCCAAAGGCCCACGGAGGCTCCTTCTCTCCGCATTCAGGGGCACCCTGACCCGCACCCCGCTAACGGGGCGGTCACCCCACACAGGCTGCCAGCTGAGCACAAAGGCTCCCAGACCCAGACCCCGATTACAGGCGGGTCGACACCCAGGGAGCCAGAGAGCTCGGCCTTCCCCCGCAGCAACAGGAACGAGACTCAACAGCCAGGCAGTGGAGCCTCACGGCCAAAGGCCGGGGGGGCCGGGGCCCCAGCCCCGAGAACAGGGGGGGCACACGCCCGGCCCCACGCCTCTGAAAGGCCGGGGCCAGGGGCACCCGCCTGCTTACAGGGGGTCCCTCCAAGCATGGGGGGCACGCGCAGCCCTGCTTACAGGGCGGTCCCCCTCGGCTCGGCACGCACTCTCAACAAGCCCCACGGAGCCCGAGGCTCCGACCCGCGCCCGAGTTACGGGCTGGCCATCCTGGCTGCAGCACAACACCACATCTTCAGGAGCCCAGGGAGCGACCTCGACCCCAACTGCGGGGAGGTCGCCCCAGCCAAAAGCAGCGCCAAAGGCGGGACTGCGCCCTCCGGCACAGCGCTTCCTCAACCTGCACCCTCTAAAGGGCGAGGGAGGGCTCGTTCCTGTTGGCTGGCTAAAGGAGCCTCCCCGGCCCTGCTTACAGGGAGGTCGGGCTGCTCCTGGGGACAGAGGGCTCCACAGCTCGTGACACACGCCCCGACTCCAGGGGGTCACGCGGGCCAGGCCGCCAGCAGGCAGAAAGCCGCGGGGCCAGAGGAGGGGGACAGGGAAAGGGCCCTCCCCTGCTTACAGGGTGGGCTTGGGGTCCAGAGAGCTCCATTTCCCCCTCGGGTGCGGAGACGGTGGCTCTCACCCTCCTTACAGGGTTGCCACTCTCTCCGGGCAGCCAAAGGAGCAAGGTGGCAAAAGGCCAACAACAGCAAAAGCAAAGACCGAGCCCTGCTTACAGGGCGGTCGCCCAGCGCAACGCCAGCCAAGGGCACCCCAAAGGTGCCCGCGAGGCTCTTACGTGACCGCGCCCTGCTGACAGGGAGGTCCCTTTGCCCAGAGCGCCTTTCTCGTGCCCCCTCTTCAGCCCGACGCCGCTCCTCTTCTCGCTCACTCTTGCCTCGCCGTTCCACACGACGCCTCTTCTTTCTTCTCCGCCAGCTGCTGCCAAGGAAGGAGGACACAGTTAGGCCTGAGAAGCGCCAACTCCTCCGCCCAAAGGACACGGGGTCCCCTACCCCTGGAGGGAGCTCCTCAAGGCACAAACCCAGCAGCCACCCACCCGCCCGCCCACCCACAGAGCCCCCACCTCCACAACACCCCTCCTACTTCAGCTTGTCTCACCCAAGCGACGCACAGCAGAGTCCCAGCCGGTGCTGGAGCTGGCCTCAGAGGCGGGCACCCTGGGCAAATGGAGCTGGGCATGCAAGGCAGCGGCCAAAGAGGCTGCACCCCTGCTTACAGGGGGCTCGAGCCGCTGCCTGGACTGCAAAGCGCCCGGGACTCCAGGGCACTGGCCGGGCCCTGACTTACAGGGCAGCCCTGGTCCCAAAGGCCCACGGAGGCTCCTTCTCTTCGCATTCAGGGGCACCCTGACCCGCACCCCGCTAACGGGGCGGTCACCCCACACAGGCTGCCAGCTGAGCACAAAGGCTCCCAGACCCAGACCCCGATTACAGGCGGGTCGACACCCAGGGAGCCAGAGAGCTCGGCCTTCCCCCGCAGCAACAGGAACGAGACTCAACAGCCAGGCAGTGGAGCCTCACGGCCAAAGGCCGGGGGGGCCGGGACCCCAGCCCCAAGAACAGGGGGGGCACACGCCCAGCCCCACGCAGCCTGGCCCCACGCCTCTGAAAGGCCGGGGCCAGGGGCAACCGCCTGCTTACAGGGGGTCCCTCCAAGCACGGGGGGCACGCGCAGCCCTGCTTACAGGGCGGTCCACCTCAGCTCGGCATGCACTCCCAACAAGCCCCACGGAGCCCGAGGCTCCGACCCGCGCCCGAGTTACGGGCTGGCCATCCTGGCTGCAGCACAACACCACATCTTCAGGAGCCCAGGGAGCGACCTCGACCCCAACCGCGGGGAGGTCGCCCCAGCCAAAAGCAGCGCCAAAGGCGGGACTGCGCCCTCCGGCACAGCGCTTCCTCAACCTGCACCCTCTAAAGGGCGAGGGAGGGCTCGTTCCTGTTGGCTGGCTAAAGGAGCCTCCCCGGCCCTGCTTACAGGGAGGTCAGGCTGCTCCTGGGGACAGAGGGCTCCACAGCTCGTGACACACGCCCCGACTCCAGGGGGTCACGCGGGCCAGGCCGCCAGCAGGCAGAAAGCCGCGGGGCCAGAGGAGGGGGACAGGGAAAGGGCCCTCCCCTGCTTACAGGGTGGGCTTGGGGTCCAGAGAGCTCCATTTCCCCCTCGGGTGCGGAGACGGTGGCTCTCACCCTCCTTACAGGGTTGCCACTCTCTCCGGGCAGCCAAAGGAGCAAGGTGGCAAAAGGCCAACAACAGCAAAAGCAAAGACCGAGCCCTGCTTACAGGGCGGTCGCCCAGCGCAACGCCAGCCAAGGGCACCCCAAAGGTGCCCGCGAGGCTCTTACGTGACCGCGCCCTGCTGACAGGGAGGTCCCTTTGCCCAGAGCGCCTTTCTCGTGCCCCCTCTTCAGCCCGACGCCGCTCCTCTTCTCGCTCACTCTTGCCTCGCCGTTCCACACGACGCCTCTTCTTTCTTCTCCGCCAGCTGCTGCCAAGGAAGGAGGACACAGTTAGGCCTGAGAAGCGCCAACTCCTCCGCCCAAAGGACACGGGGTCCCCTACCCCTGGAGGGAGCTCCTCAAGGCACAAACCCAGCAGCCACCCACCCGCCCGCCCACCCACAGAGCCCCCACCTCCACAACACCCCTCCTACTTCAGCTTGTCTCACCCAAGCGACGCACAGCAGAGTCCCAGCCGGTGCTGGAGCTGGCCTCAGAGGCGGGCACCCTGGGCAAATGGAGCTGGGCATGCAAGGCAGCGGCCAAAGAGGCTGCACCCCTGCTTACAGGGGGCTCGAGCCGCTGCCTGGACTGCAAAGCGCCCGGGACTCCAGGGCACTGGCCGGGCCCTGACTTACAGGGCAGCCCTGGTCCCAAAGGCCCACGGAGGCTCCTTCTCTTCGCATTCAGGGGCACCCTGACCCGCACCCCGCTAACGGGGCGGTCACCCCACACAGGCTGCCAGCTGAGCACAAAGGCTCCCAGACCCAGACCCCGATTACAGGCGGGTCGACACCCAGGGAGCCAGAGAGCTCGGCCTTCCCCCGCAGCAACAGGAACGAGACTCAACAGCCAGGCAGTGGAGCCTCACGGCCAAAGGCCGGGGGGGCCGGGGCCCCAGCCCCGAGAACAGGGGGGGCACACGCCCAGCCCCACGCCTCTGAAAGGCCGGGGCCAGGGGCACCCGCCTGCTTACAGGGGGTCCCTCCAAGCACGGGGGGCACGCGCAGCCCTGCTTACAGGGCGGTCCCCCTCGGCTCGGCACGCACTCCCAACAAGCCCCACGGAGCCCGAGGCTCCGACCCGCGCCCGAGTTACGGGCTGGCCATCCTGGCTGCAGCACAACACCACATCTTCAGGAGCCCAGGGAGCGACCTCGACCCCAACTGCGGGGAGGTCGCCCCAGCCAAAAGCAGCGCCAAAGGCGGGACTGCGCCCTCCGGCACAGCGCTTCCTCAACCTGCACCCTCTAAAGGGCGAGGGAGGGCTCGTTCCTGTTGGCTGGCTAAAGGAGCCTCCCCGGCCCTGCTTACAGGGAGGTCGGGCTGCTCCTGGGGACAGAGGGCTCCACAGCTCGTGACACACGCCCCGACTCCAGGGGGTCACGCGGGCCAGGCCGCCAGCAGGCAGAAAGCCGCGGGGCCAGAGGAGGGGGACAGGGAAAGGGCCCTCCCCTGCTTACAGGGTGGGCTTGGGGTCCAGAGAGCTCCATTTCCCCCTCAGGTGCGGAGACGGTGGCTCTCACCCTCCTTACAGGGTTGCCACTCTCTCCGGGCAGCCAAAGGAGCAAGGTGCCAAAAGGCCAACAACAGCAAAAGCAAAGACCGAGCCCTGCTTACAGGGCGGTCGCCCAGCGCAACGCCAGCCAAGGGCACCCCAAAGGTGCCCGCGAGGCTCTTACGTGACCGCGCCCTGCTGACAGGGAGGTCCCTTTGCCCAGAGCGCCTTTCTCGTGCCCCCTCTTCAGCCCGACGCCGCTCCTCTTCTCGCTCACTCTTGCCTCGCCGTTCCACACGACGCCTCTTCTTTCTTCTCCGCCAGCTGCTGCCAAGGAAGGAGGACACAGTTAGGCCTGAGAAGCGCCAACTCCTCCGCCCAAAGGACACGGGGTCCCCTACCCCTGGAGGGAGCTCCTCAAGGCACAAACCCAGCAGCCACCCACCCGCCCACAGAGCCCCCACCTCCACAACACCCCTCCTACTTCAGCTTGTCTCACCCAAGCGACGCACAGCAGAGTCCCAGCCGGTGCTGGAGCTGGCCTCAGAGGCGGGCACCCTGGGCAAATGGAGCTGGGCATGCAAGGCAGCGGCCAAAGAGGCTGCACCCCTGCTTACAGGGGGCTCGAGCCGCTGCCTGGACTGCAAAGCGCCCGGGACTCCAGGGCACTGGCCGGGCCCTGACTTACAGGGCAGCCCTGGTCCCAAAGGCCCACGGAGGCTCCTTCTCTCCGCATTCAGGGGCACCCTGACCCGCACCCCGCTAACGGGGCGGTCACCCCACACAGGCTGCCAGCTGAGCACAAAGGCTCCCAGACCCAGACCCCGATTACAGGCGGGTCGACACCCAGGGAGCCAGAGAGCTCGGCCTTCCCCCGCAGCAACAGGAACGAGACTCAACAGCCAGGCAGTGGAGCCTCACGGCCAAAGGCCGGGGGGGCCGGGGCCCCAGCCCCGAGAACAGGGGGTCACACGCCCAGCCCCACGCAGCCTGGCCCCACGCCTCTGAAAGGCCGGGGCCAGGGGCACCCGCCTGCTTACAGGGGGTCCCTCCAAGCACGGGGGGCACGCGCAGCCCTGCTTACAGGGCGGTCCCCCTCGGCTCGGCACGCACTCCCAACAAGCCCCATGGAGCCCGAGACTCCGACCTGCACCCGAGTTACGGGCTGGCCATCCTGGCTGCAGCACAACACCACATCTTCAGGAGCCCAGGGAGCGACCTCGACCCCAACCGCGGGGAGGTCGCCCCAGCCAAAAGCAGCGCCAAAGGCGGGACTGCGCCCTCCGGCACAGCGCTTCCTCAACCTGCACCCTCTAAAGGGCGAGGGAGGGCTCGTTCCTGTAGGCTGGCTAAAGGAGCCTCCCCGGCCCTGCTTACAGGGAGGTCGGGCTGCTCCTGGGGACAGAGGGCTCCACAGCTCGTGACACACGCCCCGACTCCAGGGGGTCACGCGGGCCAGGCCGCCAGCAGGCAGAAAGCCGCGGGGCCAGAGGAGGGGGACAGGGAAAGGGCCCTCCCCTGCTTACAGGGTGGGCTTGGGGTCCAGAGAGCTCCATTTCCCCCTCGGGTGCGGAGACGGTGGCTCTCACCCTCCTTACAGGGTTGCCACTCTCTCCGGGCAGCCAAAGGAGCAAGGTGCCAAAAGGCCAACAACAGCAAAAGCAAAGACCGAGCCCTGCTTACAGGGCGGTCGCCCAGCGCAACGCCAGCCAAGGGCACCCCAAAGGTGCCCGCGAGGCTCTTACGTGACCGCGCCCTGCTGACAGGGAGGTCCCTTTGCCCAGAGCGCCTTTCTCGTGCCCCCTCTTCAGCCCGACGCCGCTCCTCTTCTCGCTCACTCTTGCCTCGCCGTTCCACACGACGCCTCTTCTTTCTTCTCCGCCAGCTGCTGCCAAGGAAGGAGGACACAGTTAGGCCTGAGAAGCGCCAACTCCTCCGCCCAAAGGACACGGGGTCCCCTACCCCTGGAGGGAGCTCCTCAAGGCACAAACCCAGCAGCCACCCACCCGCCCACAGAGCCCCCACCTCCACAACACCCCTCCTACTTCAGCTTGTCTCACCCAAGCGACGCACAGCAGAGTCCCAGCCGGTGCTGGAGCTGGCCTCAGAGGCGGGCACCCTGGGCAAATGGAGCTGGGCATGCAAGGCAGCGGCCAAAGAGGCTGCACCCCTGCTTACAGGGGGCTCGAGCCGCTGCCTGGACTGCAAAGCGCCCGGGACTCCAGGGCACTGGCCGGGCCCTGACTTACAGGGCAGCCCTGGTCCCAAAGGCCCACGGAGGCTCCTTCTCTCCGCATTCAGGGGCACCCTGACCCGCACCCCGCTAACGGGGCGGTCACCCCACACAGGCTGCCAGCTGAGCACAAAGGCTCCCAGACCCAGACCCCGATTACAGGCGGGTCGACACCCAGGGAGCCAGAGAGCTCGGCCTTCCCCCGCAGCAACAGGAACGAGACTCAACAGCCAGGCAGTGGAGCCTCACGGCCAAAGGCCGGGGGGGCCGGGGCCCCAGCCCCGAGAACAGGGGGTCACACGCCCAGCCCCACACAGCCTGGCCCCACGCCTCTGAAAGGCCGGGGCCAGGGGCACCCGCCTGCTTACAGGGGGTCCCTCCAAGCACGGGGGGCACGCGCAGCCCTGCTTACAGGGCGGTCCCCCTCGGCTCGGCACGCACTCCCAACAAGCCCCATGGAGCCCGAGACTCCGTCCTGCACCCGAGTTACGGGCTGGCCATCCTGGCTGCAGCACAACACCACATCTTCAGGAGCCCAGGGAGCGACCTCGACCCCAACCGCGGGGAGGTCGCCCCAGCCAAAAGCAGCGCCAAAGGCGGGACTGCGCCCTCCGGCACAGCGCTTCCTCAACCTGCACCCTCTAAAGGGCGAGGGAGGGCTCGTTCCTGTAGGCTGGCTAAAGGAGCCTCCCCGGCCCTGCTTACAGGGAGGTCGGGCTGCTCCTGGGGACAGAGGGCTCCACAGCTCGTGACACACGCCCCGACTCCAGGGGGTCACGCGGGCCAGGCCGCCAGCAGGCAGAAAGCCGCGGGGCCAGAGGAGGGGGACAGGGAAAGGGCCCTCCCCTGCTTACAGGGTGGGCTTGGGGTCCAGAGAGCTCCATTTCCCCCTCGGGTGCGGAGACGGTGGCTCTCACCCTCCTTACAGGGTTGCCACTCTCTCCGGGCAGCCAAAGGAGCAAGGTGCCAAAAGGCCAACAACAGCAAAAGCAAAGACCGAGCCCTGCTTACAGGGCGGTCGCCCAGCGCAACGCCAGCCAAGGGCACCCCAAAGGTGCCCGCGAGGCTCTTACGTGACCGCGCCCTGCTGACAGGGAGGTCCCTTTGCCCAGAGCGCCTTTCTCGTGCCCCCTCTTCAGCCCGACGCCGCTCCTCTTCTCGCTCACTCTTGCCTCGCCGTTCCACACGACGCCTCTTCTTTCTTCTCCGCCAGCTGCTGCCAAGGAAGGAGGACACAGTTAGGCCTGAGAAGCGCCAACTCCTCCGCCCAAAGGACACGGGGTCCCCTACCCCTGGAGGGAGCTCCTCAAGGCACAAACCCAGCAGCCACCCACCCGCCCACAGAGCCCCCACCTCCACAACACCCCTCCTACTTCAGCTTGTCTCACCCAAGCGACGCACAGCAGAGTCCCAGCCGGTGCTGGAGCTGGCCTCAGAGGCGGGCACCCTGGGCAAATGGAGCTGGGCATGCAAGGCAGCGGCCAAAGAGGCTGCACCCCTGCTTACAGGGGGCTCGAGCCGCTGCCTGGACTGCAAAGCGCCCGGGACTCCAGGGCACTGGCCGGGCCCTGACTTACAGGGCAGCCCTGGTCCCAAAGGCCCACGGAGGCTCCTTCTCTCCGCATTCAGGGGCACCCTGACCCGCACCCCGCTAACGGGGCGGTCACCCCACACAGGCTGCCAGCTGAGCACAAAGGCTCCCAGACCCAGACCCCGATTACAGGCGGGTCGACACCCAGGGAGCCAGAGAGCTCGGCCTTCCCCCGCAGCAACAGGAACGAGACTCAACAGCCAGGCAGTGGAGCCTCACGGCCAAAGGCCGGGGGGGCCGGGGCCCCAGCCCCGAGAACAGGGGGTCACACGCCCAGCCCCACACAGCCTGGCCCCACGCCTCTGAAAGGCCGGGGCCAGGGGCACCCGCCTGCTTACAGGGGGTCCCTCCAAGCACGGGGGGCACGCGCAGCCCTGCTTACAGGGCGGTCCCCCTCGGCTCGGCACGCACTCCCAACAAGCCCCACGGAGCCCGAGACTCCGACCTGCACCCGAGTTACGGGCTGGCCATCCTGGCTGCAGCACAACACCACATCTTCAGGAGCCCAGGGAGCGACCTCGACCCCAACCGCGGGGAGGTCGCCCCAGCCAAAAGCAGCGCCAAAGGCGGGACTGCGCCCTCCGGCACAGCGCTTCCTCAACCTGCACCCTCTAAAGGGCGAGGGAGGGCTCGTTCCTGTTGGCTGGCTAAAGGAGCCTCCCCGGCCCTGCTTACAGGGAGGTCGGGCTGCTCCTGGGGACAGAGGGCTCCACAGCTCGTGACACACGCCCCGACTCCAGGGGGTCACGCGGGCCAGGCCGCCAGCAGGCAGAAAGCCACGGGGCCAGAGGAGGGGGACAGGGAAAGGGCCCTCCCCTGCTTACAGGGTGGGCTTGGGGTCCAGAGAGCTCCATTTCCCCCTCGGGTGCGGAGACGGTGGCTCTCACCCTCCTTACAGGGTTGCCACTCTCTCCGGGCAGCCAAAGGAGCAAGGTGGCAAAAGGCCAACAACAGCAAAAGCAAAGACCGAGCCCTGCTTACAGGGCGGTCGCCCAGCGCAACGCCAGCCAAGGGCACCCCAAAGGTGCCCGCGAGGCTCTTACGTAACCGCGCCCTGCTGACAGGGAGGTCCCTTTGCCCAGAGCGCCTTTCTCGTGCCCCCTCTTCAGCCCGACGCCGCTCCTCTTCTCGCTCACTCTTGCCTCGCCGTTCCACACGACGCCTCTTCTTTCTTCTCCGCCAGCTGCTGCCAAGGAAGGAGGACACAGTTAGGCCTGAGAAGCGCCAACTCCTCCGCCCAAAGGACACGGGGTCCCCTACCCCTGGAGGGAGCTCCTCAAGGCACAAACCCAGCAGCCACCCACCCGCCCGCCCACCCACAGAGCCCCCACCTCCACAACACCCCTCCTACTTCAGCTTGTCTCACCCAAGCGACGCACAGCAGAGTCCCAGCCGGTGCTGGAGCTGGCCTCAGAGGCGGGCACCCTGGGCAAATGGAGCTGGGCATGCAAGGCAGCGGCCAAAGAGGCTGCACCCCTGCTTACAGGGGGCTCGAGCCGCTGCCTGGACTACAAAGCGCCCGGGACTCCAGGGCACTGGCCGGGCCCTGACTTACAGGGCAGCCCTGGTCCCAAAGGCCCACGGAGGCTCCTTCTCTCCGCATTCGGGGCACCCTGACCCGCACCCCGCTAACGGGGCGGTCACCCCACACAGGCTGCCAGCTGAGCACAAAGGCTCCCAGACCCAGACCCCGATTACAGGCGGGTCGACACCCAGGGAGCCAGAGAGCTCGGCCTTCCCCCGCAGCAACAGGAACGAGACTCAACAGCCAGGCAGTGGAGCCTCACGGCCAAAGGCCGGGGGGGCCGGGACCCCAGCCCCGAGAACAGGGGGGGCACACGCCCAGCCCCACGCAGCCTGGCCCCACGCCTCTGAAAGGCCGGGGCCAGGGGCACCCGTCTGCTTACAGGGGGTCCCTCCAAGCACGGGGGGCACGCGCAGCCCTGCTTACAGGGCGGTCCACCTCAGCTCGGCACGCACTCCCAACAAGCCCCACGGAGCCCGAGGCTCCGACCCGCGCCCGAGTTACGGGCTGGCCATCCTGGCTGCAGCACAACACCACATCTTCAGGAGCCCAGGGAGCGACCTCGACCCCAACCGCGGGGAGGTCGCCCCAGCCAAAAGCAGCGCCAAAGGCGGGACTGCGCCCTCCGGCACAGCGCTTCCTCAACCTGCACCCTCTAAAGGGCGAGGGAGGGCTCGTTCCTGTTGGCTGGCTAAAGGAGCCTCCCCGGCCCTGCTTACAGGGAGGTCGGGCTGCTCCTGGGGACAGAGGGCTCCACAGCTCGTGACACACGCCCCGACTCCAGGGGGTCACGCGGGCCAGGCCGCCAGCAGGCAGAAAGCCGCGGGGCCAGAGGAGGGGGACAGGGAAAGGGCCCTCCCCTGCTTACAGGGTGGGCTTGGGGTCCAGAGAGCTCCATTTCCCCCTCGGGTGCGGAGACGGTGGCTCTCACCCTCCTTACAGGGTTGCCACTCTCTCCGGGCAGCCAAAGGAGCAAGGTGGCAAAAGGCCAACAACAGCAAAAGCAAAGACCGAGCCCTGCTTACAGGGCGGTCGCCCAGCGCAACGCCAGCCAAGGGCACCCCAAAGGTGCCCGCGAGGCTCTTACGTGACCGCGCCCTGCTGACAGGGAGGTCCCTTTGCCCAGAGCGCCTTTCTCGTGCCCCCTCTTCAGCCCGACGCCGCTCCTCTTCTCGCTCACTCTTGCCTCGCCGTTCCACACGACGCCTCTTCTTTCTTCTCCGCCAGCTGCTGCCAAGGAAGGAGGACACAGTTAGGCCTGAGAAGCGCCAACTCCTCCGCCCAAAGGACACGGGGTCCCCTACCCCTGGAGGGAGCTCCTCAAGGCACAAACCCAGCAGCCACCCACCCGCCCGCCCGCCCACAGAGCCCCCACCTCCACAACACCCCTCCTACTTCAGCTTGTCTCACCCAAGCGACGCACAGCAGAGTCCCAGCCGGTGCTGGAGCTGGCCTCAGAGGCGGGCACCCTGGGCAAATGGAGCTGGGCATGCAAGGCAGCGGCCAAAGAGGCTGCACCCCTGCTTACAGGGGGCTCGAGCCGCTGCCTGGACTGCAAAGCGCCCGGGACTCCAGGGCACTGGCCGGGCCCTGACTTACAGGGCAGCCCTGGTCCCCAAGGCCCACGGAGGCTGCCTTCTCTCCGCATTCAGGGGCACCCTGACCCGCACCCCGCTCACGGGGCGGTCACCCCACACAGGCCTGCCAGCTGAGCACAAGGCTCCCAGACCCAGACCCCGATTACAGGCGGGTCGACACCCGGGAGCCAGAGAGCTCGGCCTTCCCCCGCAGCAACAGGAACGAGACTCAACAGCCAGGCAGTGGAGCCTCATGGCCAAAGGCCGGGGGGGCCGGGACCCCAGCACTGAGAACAGGGGGTCACACGCCCAGCCCACGCAGCCTGGCCCCACGCCTCTGAAAGGCCGGGGCCAGGGGCAACCGCCTGCTTACAGGGGGTCCCTCCAAGCACGGGGGGCACGCGCAGCCCTGCTTACAGGGCGGTCCACCTCAGCTCGGCACGCACTCCCCAACAAGCCCCACGGAGCCCGAGGCTCCGACCCGCGCCCGAGTTACGGGCTGGCCATCCTGGCTGCAGCACAACACCACATCTTCAGGAGCCAGGGAGCGACCTCGACCCCAACCGCGGAGGTCGCCCCAGCCAAAAGCAGCGCCAAAGGCGGGACTGCGCCCTCCGGCACAGCGCTTCCTCAACCTGCACCCTCTAAAGGGCGAGGGAGGCTCGTTCCTGTTGGCTGGCTAAAGGAGCCTCCCCGGCCCTGCTTACAGGGAGGTCGGGCTGCTCCTGGGGACAGAGGGCTCCACAGCTCGTGACACACGCCCCGACTCCAGGGGGTCACGCGGGCCAGGCCGCCAGCAGGCAGAAAGCCGCGGGGCCAGAGGAGGGGGACAGGGAAAGGGCCCTCCCCTGCTTACAGGGTGGGCTTGGGGTCCAGAGAGCTCCATTTCCCCCTCGGGTGCGGAGACGGTGGCTCTCACCCCTCCTTACAGGGTTGCCACTCTCTCCGGGCAGCCAAAGGAGCAAGGTGCCAAAAGGCCAACAACAGCAAAAGCAAAGACCGAGCCCTGCTTACAGGGCGGTCGCCCAGCGCAACGCCAGCCAAGGGCACCCCAAAGGTGCCCGCGAGGCTCTTACGTGACGCGCCCTGCTGACAGGGAGGTCCCTTTGCCCAGAGCGCCTTTCTCGTGCCCCCTCTTCAGCCCGACGCCGCTCCTCTTCTCGCTCACTCTTGCCTCGCCGTTCCACACGACGCCTCTTCTTTCTTCTCCGCCAGCTGCTGCCAAGAAGGAGGACACAGTTAGGCCTGAGAAGCGCCAACTCCTCCGCCCAAAGGACACGGGTCCCCTACCCCTGGAGGGAGCTCCTCAAGGCACAAACCCAGCAGCCACCCACCCGCCCGCCCGCCCACAGAGCCCCCACCTCCACAACACCCCTCCTACTTCAGCTTGTCTCACCCAAGCGACGCACAGCAGAGTCCCAGCCGGTGCTGGAGCTGGCCTCAGAGGCGGGCACCCTGGGCAAATGGAGCTGGGCATGCAAGGCAGCGGCCAAAGAGGCTGCACCCCTGCTTACAGGGGGCTCGAGCCGCTGCCTGGACTGCAAAGCGCCCGGGACTCCAGGGCACTGGCCGGGCCCTGACTTACAGGGCAGCCCTGGTCCCAAAGGCCCACGGAGGCTCCTTCTCTCCGCATTCAGGGGCACCCTGACCCGCACCCCGCTAACGGGGCGGTCACCCCACACAGGCTGCCAGCTGAGCACAAAGGCTCCCAGACCCAGACCCCGATTACAGGCGGGTCGACACCCAGGGAGCCAGAGAGCTCGGCCTTCCCCCGCAGCAACAGGAACGAGACTCAACAGCCAGGCAGTGGAGCCTCATGGCCAAAGGCCGGGGGGGCCGGGACCCCAGCACTGAGAACAGGGGGTCACACGCCCAGCCCCACGCAGCCTGGCCCCACGCCTCTGAAAGGCCGGGGCCAGGGGCAACCGCCTGCTTACAGGGGGTCCCTCCAAGCACGGGGGCACGCGCAGCCCTGCTTACAGGGCGGTCCACTCAGCTCGGCACGCACTCCCAACAAGCCCCATGGAGCCCGAGGCTCCGACCCGCGCCCGAGTTACGGGCTGGCCATCCTGGCTGCAGCACAACACCACATCTTCAGGAGCCCAGGGAGCGACCTCGACCCCAACCGCGGGAGGTCGCCCCAGCCAAAAGCAGCGCCAAAGGCGGGACTGCGCCCTCCGGCACAGTGCTTCCTCAACCTGCACCCTCTAAAGGGCGAGGGAGGGCTCGTTCCTGTTGGCTGGCTAAAGGAGCCTCCCCGGCCCTGCTTACAGGGAGGTCGGGCTGCTCCTGGGGACAGAGGGCTCCACAGCTCGTGACACACGCCCCGACTCCAGGGGGTCACGCGGGCCAGGCCGCCAGCAGGCAGAAAGCCGCGGGGCAGAGGAGGGGGACAGGGAAAGGGCCCTCCCCTGCTTACAGGGTGGGCTTAGGGTCCAGAGAGCTCCATTTCCCCCTCGGTGCGGAGACGGTGGCTCTCACCCTCCTTACAGGGTTGCCACTCTCTCCGGGCAGCCAAAGGAGCAAGGTGCCAAAAGGCCAACAACAGCAAAAGCAAAGACCGAGCCTGCTTACAGGGCGGTCGCCCAGCGCAACGCCAGCCAAGGGCACCCCAAAGGTGCCCGCGAGGCTCTTACGTGACCGCGCCCTGCTGACAGGGAGGTCCCTTTGCCCAGAGCGCCTTTCTCGTGCCCCCTCTTCAGCCCGACGCCGCTCCTCTTCTCGCTCACTCTTGCCTCGCCGTTCCACACGACGCCTCTTCTTTCTTCTCCGCCAGCTGCTGCCAAGGAAGGAGGACACAGTTAGGCCTGAGAAGCGCCAACTCCTCCGCCCAAAGGACACGGGGTCCCCTACCCCTGGAGGGAGCTCCTCAAGGCACAAACCCAGCAGCCACCCACCCGCCCGCCCGCCCACAGAGCCCCCACCTCCACAACACCCCTCCTACTTCAGCTTGTCTCACCCAAGCGACGCACAGCAGAGTCCCAGCCGGTGCTGGAGCTGGCCTCAGAGGCGGGCACCCTGGGCAAATGGAGCTGGGCATGCAAGGCAGCGGCCAAAGAGGCTGCACCCCTGCTTACAGGGGGCTCGAGCCGCTGCCTGGACTGCAAAGCGCCCGGGACTCCAGGGCACTGGCCGGGCCCTGACTTACAGGGCAGCCCTGGTCCCAAAGGCCCACGGAGGCTCCTTCTCTCCGCATTCAGGGGCACCCTGACCCGCACCCCGCTAACGGGGCGGTCACCCCACACAGGCTGCCAGCTGAGCACAAAGGCTCCCAGACCCAGACCCCGATTACAGGCGGGTCGACACCCAGGGAGCCAGAGAGCTCGGCCTTCCCCCGCAGCAACAGGAACGAGACTCAACAGCCAGGCAGTGGAGCCTCACGGCCAAAGGCCGGGGGGGCCGGGACCCCAGCCCCGAGAACAGGGGGGGCACACGCCCAGCCCCACGCAGCCTGGCCCCACGCCTCTGAAAGGCCGGGGCCAGGGGCACCCGTCTGCTTACAGGGGGTCCCTCCAAGCCCGGGGGGCACGCGCAGCCCTGCTTACAGGGCGGTCCACCTCAGCTCGGCACGCACTCCCAACAAGCCCCACGGAGCCCGAGACTCCGACCCGCGCCCGAGTTACGGGCTGGCCATCCTGGCTGCAGCACAACACCACATCTTCAGGAGCCCAGGGAGCGACCTCGACCCCAACCGCGGGGAGGTCGCCCCAGCCAAAAGCAGCGCCAAAGGCGGGACTGCGCCCTCCGGCACAGCGCTTCCTCAACCTGCACCCTCTAAAGGGCGAGGGAGGGCTCGTTCCTGTTGGCTGGCTAAAGGAGCCTCCCCGGCCCTGCTTACAGGGAGGTCGGGCTGCTCCTGGGGACAGAGGGCTCCACAGCTCGTGACACACGCCCCGACTCCAGGGGGTCACGCGGGCCAGGCCGCCAGCAGGCAGAAAGCCGCGGGGCCAGAGGAGGGGGACAGGGAAAGGGCCCTCCCCTGCTTACAGGGTGGGCTTGGGGTCCAGAGAGCTCCATTTCCCCCTCGGGTGCGGAGACGGTGGCTCTCACCCTCCTTACAGGGTTGCCACTCTCTCCGGGCAGCCAAAGGAGCAAGGTGGCAAAAGGCCAACAACAGCAAAAGCAAAGACCGAGCCCTGCTTACAGGGCGGTCGCCCAGCGCAACGCCAGCCAAGGGCACTCCAAAGGTGCCCGCGAGGCTCTTACGTGACCGCGCCCTGCTGACAGGGAGGTCCCTTTGCCCAGAGCGCCTTTCTCGTGCCCCCTCTTCAGCCCGACGCCGCTCCTCTTCTCGCTCACTCTTGCCTCGCCGTTCCACACGACGCCTCTTCTTTCTTCTCCGCCAGCTGCTGCCAAGGAAGGAGGACACAGTTAGGCCTGAGAAGCGCCAACTCCTCCGCCCAAAGGACACGGGGTCCCCTACCCCTGGAGGGAGCTCCTCAAGGCACAAACCCAGCAGCCACCCACCCGCCCGCCCGCCCACAGAGCCCCCACCTCCACAACACCCCTCCTACTTCAGCTTGTCTCACCCAAGCGACGCACAGCAGAGTCCCAGCCGGTGCTGGAGCTGGCCTCAGAGGCGGGCACCCTGGGCAAATGGAGCTGGGCATGCAAGGCAGCGGCCAAAGAGGCTGCACCCCTGCTTACAGGGGGCTCGAGCCGCTGCCTGGACTGCAAAGCGCCCGGGACTCCAGGGCACTGGCCGGGCCCTGACTTACAGGGCAGCCCTGGTCCCAAAGGCCCACGGAGGCTCCTTCTCTCCGCATTCAGGGGCACCCTGACCCGCACCCCGCTAACGGGGCGGTCACCCCACACAGGCTGCCAGCTGAGCACAAAGGCTCCCAGACCCAGACCCCGATTACAGGCGGGTCGACACCCAGGGAGCCAGAGAGCTCGGCCTTCCCCCGCAGCAACAGGAACGAGACTCAACAGCCAGGCAGTGGAGCCTCACGGCCAAAGGCCGGGGGGGCCAGGACCCCAGCCCCGAGAACAGGGGGGGCACACGCCCAGCCCCACGCAGCCTGGCCCCACGCCTCTGAAAGGCCGGGGCCACGGGCACCCGTCTGCTTACAGGGGGTCCCTCCAAGCACGGGGGGCACGCGCAGCCCTGCTTACAGGGCGGTCCACCTCAGCTCGGCACGCACTCCCAACAAGCCTCACGGAGCCCGAGGCTCCGACCCGCGCCCGAGTTACGGGCTGGCCATCCTGGCTGCAGCACAACACCACATCTTCAGGAGCCCAGGGAGCGACCTCGACCCCAACCGCGGGGAGGTCGCCCCAGCCAAAAGCAGCGCCAAAGGCGGGACTGCGCCCTCCGGCACAGTGCTTCCTCAACCTGCACCCTCTAAAGGGCGAGGGAGGGCTCGTTCCTGTTGGCTGGCTAAAGGAGCCTCCCTGGCCCTGCTTACAGGGAGGTCGGGCTGCTCCTGGGGACAGAGGGCTCCACAGCTCGTGACACACGCCCCGACTCCAGGGGGTCACGCGGGCCAGGCCGCCAGCAGGCAGAAAGCCGCGGGGCCAGAGGAGGGGGACAGGGAAAGGGCCCTCCCCTGCTTACAGGGTGGGCTTGGGGTCCAGAGAGCTCCATTTCCCCCTCGGGTGCGGAGACGGTGGCTCTCACCCTCCTTACAGGGTTGCCACTCTCTCCGGGCAGCCAAAGGAGCAAGGTGGCAAAAGGCCAACAACAGCAAAAGCAAAGACCGAGCCCTGCTTACAGGGCGGTCGCCCAGCGCAACGCCAGCCAAGGGCACCCCAAAGGTGCCCGCGAGGCTCTTACGTGACCGCGCCCTGCTGACAGGGAGGTCCCTTTGCCCAGAGCGCCTTTCTCGTGCCCCCTCTTCAGCCCGACGCCGCTCCTCTTCTCGCTCACTCTTGCCTCGCCGTTCCACACGACGCCTCTTCTTTCTTCTCCGCCAGCTGCTGCCAAGGAAGGAGGACACAGTTAGGCCTGAGAAGCGCCAACTCCTCCGCCCAAAGGACACGGGGTCCCCTACCCCTGGAGGGAGCTCCTCAAGGCACAAACCCAGCAGCCACCCACCCGCCCGCCCACCCACAGAGCCCCCACCTCCACAACACCCCTCCTACTTCAGCTTGTCTCACCCAAGCGACGCACAGCAGAGTCCCAGCCGGTGCTGGAGCTGGCCTCAGAGGCGGGCACCCTGGGCAAATGGAGCTGGGCATGCAAGGCAGCGGCCAAAGAGGCTGCACCCCTGCTTACAGGGGGCTCGAGCCGCTGCCTGGACTGCAAAGCGCCCGGGACTCCAGGGCACTGGCCGGGCCCTGACTTACAGGGCAGCCCTGGTCCCAAAGGCCCACGGAGGCTCCTTCTCTCCGCATTCAGGGGCACCCTGACCCGCACCCCGCTAACGGGGCGGTCACCCCACACAGGCTGCCAGCTGAGCACAAAGGCTCCCAGACCCAGACCCCGATTACAGGCGGGTCGACACCCAGGGAGCCAGAGAGCTCGGCCTTCCCCCGCAGCAACAGGAACGAGACTCAACAGCCAGGCAGTGGAGCCTCATGGCCAAAGGCCGGGGGGGCCGGGACCCCAGCACTGAGAACAGGGGGTCACACGCCCAGCCCCACGCAGCCTGGCCCCACGCCTCTGAAAGGCCGGGGCCAGGGGCAACCGCCTGCTTACAGGGGGTCCCTCCAAGCACGGGGGGCACGCGCAGCCCTGCTTACAGGGCGGTCCACCTCAGCTCGGCACGCACTCCCAACAAGCCCCACGGAGCCCGAGGCTCCGACCCGCGCCCGAGTTACGGGCTGGCCATCCTGGCTGCAGCACAACACCACATCTTCAGGAGCCCAGGGAGCGACCTCGACCCCAACTGCGGGGAGGTCGCCCCAGCCAAAAGCAGCGCCAAAGGCGGGACTGCGCCCTCCGGCACAGCGCTTCCTCAACCTGCACCCTCTAAAGGGCGAGGGAGGGCTCGTTCCTGTTGGCTGGCTAAAGGAGCCTCCCCGGCCCTGCTTACAGGGAGGTCGGGCTGCTCCTGGGGACAGAGGGCTCCACAGCTCGTGACACACGCCCCGACTCCAGGGGGTCACGCGGGCCAGGCCGCCAGCAGGCAGAAAGCCGCGGGGCCAGAGGAGGGGGACAGGGAAAGGGCCCTCCCCTGCTTACAGGGTGGGCTTAGGGTCCAGAGAGCTCCATTTCCCCCTCGGGTGCGGAGACGGTGGCTCTCACCCTCCTTACAGGGTTGCCACTCTCTCCGGGCAGCCAAAGGAGCAAGGTGCCAAAAGGCCAACAACAGCAAAAGCAAAGACCGAGCCCTGCTTACAGGGCGGTCGCCCAGCGCAACGCCAGCCAAGGGCACCCCAAAGGTGCCCGCGAGGCTCTTACGTGACCGCGCCCTGCTGACAGGGAGGTCCCTTTGCCCAGAGCGCCTTTCTCGTGCCCCCTCTTCAGCCCGACGCCGCTCCTCTTCTCGCTCACTCTTGCCTCGCCGTTCCACACGACGCCTCTTCTTTCTTCTCCGCCAGCTGCTGCCAAGGAAGGAGGACACAGTTAGGCCTGAGAAGCGCCAACTCCTCCGCCCAAAGGACACGGGGTCCCCTACCCCTGGAGGGAGCTCCTCAAGGCACAAACCCAGCAGCCACCCACCCGCCCGCCCACCCACAGAGCCCCCACCTCCACAACACCCCTCCTACTTCAGCTTGTCTCACCCAAGCGACGCACAGCAGAGTCCCAGCCGGTGCTGGAGCTGGCCTCAGAGGCGGGCACCCTGGGCAAATGGAGCTGGGCATGCAAGGCAGCGGCCAAAGAGGCTGCACCCCTGCTTACAGGGGGCTCGAGCCGCTGCCTGGACTGCAAAGCGCCCGGGACTCCAGGGCACTGGCCGGGCCCTGACTTACAGGGCAGCCCTGGTCCCAAAGGCCCACGGAGGCTCCTTCTCTCCGCATTCAGGGGCACCCTGACCCGCACCCCGCTAACGGGGCGGTCACCCCACACAGGCTGCCAGCTGAGCACAAAGGCTCCCAGACCCAGACCCCGATTACAGGCGGGTCGACACCCAGGGAGCCAGAGAGCTCGGCCTTCCCCCGCAGCAACAGGAACGAGACTCAACAGCCAGGCAGTGGAGCCTCACGGCCAAAGGCCGGGGGGGCCGGGACCCCAGCCCCGAGAACAGGGGGGGCACACGCCCAGCCCCACGCCTCTGAAAGGCCGGGGCCAGGGGCACCCGTCTGCTTACAGGGGGTCCCTCCAAGCACGGGGGGCACGCGCAGCCCTGCTTACAGGGCGGTCCACCTCAGCTCGGCACGCACTCCCAACAAGCCCCACGGAGCCCGAGACTCCGACCCGCGCCCGAGTTACGGGCTGGCCATCCTGGCTGCAGCACAACACCACATCTTCAGGAGCCCAGGGAGCGACCTCGACCCCAACCGCGGGGAGGTCGCCCCAGCCAAAAGCAGCGCCAAAGGCGGGACTGCGCCCTCCGGCACAGCGCTTCCTCAACCTGCACCCTCTAAAGGGCGAGGGAGGGCTCGTTCCTGTTGGCTGGCTAAAGGAGCCTCCCCGGCCCTGCTTACAGGGAGGTCGGGCTGCTCCTGGGGACAGAGGGCTCCACAGCTCGTGACACACGCCCCGACTCCAGGGGGTCACGCGGGCCAGGCCGCCAGCAGGCAGAAAGCCGCGGGGCCAGAGGAGGGGGACAGGGAAAGGGCCCTCCCCTGCTTACAGGGTGGGCTTGGGGTCCAGAGAGCTCCATTTCCCCCTCGGGTGCGGAGACGGTGGCTCTCACCCTCCTTACAGGGTTGCCACTCTCTCCGGGCAGCCAAAGGAGCAAGGTGGCAAAAGGCCAACAACAGCAAAAGCAAAGACCGAGCCCTGCTTACAGGGCGGTCGCCCAGCGCAACGCCAGCCAAGGGCACCCCAAAGGTGCCCGCGAGGCTCTTACGTGACCGCGCCCTGCTGACAGGGAGGTCCCTTTGCCCAGAGCGCCTTTCTCGTGCCCCCTCTTCAGCCCGACGCCGCTCCTCTTCTCGCTCACTCTTGCCTCGCCATTCCACACGACGCCTCTTCTTTCTTCTCCGCCAGCTGCTGCCAAGGAAGGAGGACACAGTTAGGCCTGAGAAGCGCCAACTCCTCCGCCCAAAGGACACGGGGTCCCCTACCCCTGGAGGGAACTCCTCAAGGCACAAACCCAGCAGCCACCCACCCGCCCGCCCACCCACAGAGCCCCCACCTCCACAACACCCCTCCTACTTCAGCTTGTCTCACCCAAGCGACACACAGCAGAGTCCCAGCCGGTGCTGGAGCTGGCCTCAGAGGCGGGCACCCTGGGCAAATGGAGCTGGGCATGCAAGGCAGCGGCCAAAGAGGCTGCACCCCTGCTTACAGGGGGCTCGAGCCGCTGCCTGGACTGCAAAGCGCCCGGGACTCCAGGGCACTGGCCGGGCCCTGACTTACAGGGCAGCCCTGGTCCCAAAGGCCCACGGAGGCTCCTTCTCTCCGCATTCAGGGGCACCCTGACCCGCACCCCGCTAACGGGGCGGTCACCCCACACAGGCTGCCAGCTGAGCACAAAGGCTCCCAGACCCAGACCCCGATTACAGGCGGGTCGACACCCAGGGAGCCAGAGAGCTCGGCCTTCCCCCGCAGCAACAGGAACGAGACTCAACAGCCAGGCAGTGGAGCCTCACGGCCAAAGGCCGGGGGGGCCGGGGCCCCAGCCCCGAGAACAGGGGGGGCACACGCCCAGCCCCACGCAGCCTGGCCCCACGCCTCTGAAAGGCCGGGGCCAGGGGCACCCGTCTGCTTACAGGGGGTCCCTCCAAGCACGGGGGGCACGCGCAGCCCTGCTTACAGGGCGGTCCACCTCAGCTCGGCACGCACTCCCAACAAGCCCCACGGAGCCCGAGGCTCCGACCCGCGCCCGAGTTACGGGCTGGCCATCCTGGCTGCAGCACAACACCACATCTTCAGGAGCCCAGGGAGCGACCTCGACCCCAACCGCGGGGAGGTCGCCCCAGCCAAAAGCAGCGCCAAAGGCGGGACTGCGCCCTCCGGCACAGCGCTTCCTCAACCTGCACCCTCTAAAGGGCGAGGGAGGGCTCGTTCCTGTAGGCTGGCTAAAGGAGCCTCCCCGGCCCTGCTTACAGGGAGGTTGGGCTGCTCCTGGGGACAGAGGGCTCCACAGCTCGTGACACACGCCCCGACTCCAGGGGGTCACGCTGGCAGGTCGCTAGCAGAACAGGCAGCCACGCAGGCAGAGACCCAGGCCCTGACTACAGGCAGGTCGCATTACCCGCGCTACGACTAAGCGGCTTCGCTCCGTCCTTAGAAAGAAGGGGCAAGCCCGCACTCTCCCTCCGCTCGCGGGCTCAGAGGGGACTCCCCGTAGCTGCACAGAGCCCTTCTTTCCCTCCTGGGAAGTTTAAGCTAAGCTGCAGCGACTTTAACAGGGGCCTAAAGGACAAGCTCACTCACACCAACAAGGACAAGGACACACAGACAGAACTTCCCAGAAGGGAGCGCGAGCTCTGTGCAGCCAATGGCTGGGGAGCCATCCCTACTGCCGAGCAGGAGAGGAGAGCCTCAGACCTGCCCCCTGGGCTGCTGCTGGAGGCCAGAGGGACCTCAACACACCAAGGGACAAATGCTGTGACACGCCCCGACTCCAGGGGGTCACACGGGCCAGGCCGCCAGCAGGCAGAAAGCCGCGGGGCCAGAGGAGGGGGACAGGGAAAGGGCCCTCCCCTGCTTACAGGGTGGGCTTGGGGTCCAGAGAGCTCCATTTCCCCCTCGGGTGCGGAGACGGTGGCTCTCACCCTCCTTACAGGGTTGCCACTCTCTCCGGGCAGCCAAAGGAGCAAGGTGGCAAAAGGCCAACAACAGCAAAAGCAAAGACCGAGCCCTGCTTACAGGGCGGTCGCCCAGCGCAACGCCAGCCAAGGGCACCCCAAAGGTGCCCGCGAGGCTCTTACGTGACCGCGCCCTGCTGACAGGGAGGTCCCTTTGCCCAGAGCGCCTTTCTCGTGCCCCCTCTTCAGCCCGACGCCGCTCCTCTTCTCGCTCACTCTTGCCTCGCCGTTCCACACGACGCCTCTTCTTTCTTCTCCGCCAGCTGCTGCCAAGGAAGGAGGACACAGTTAGCCCTGAGAAGCGCCAACTCCTAACTTCTAAACCTGGAGAAGGACTGACTCCCGGAGCAGCATTACCTTATGTCCCTGTTCTGTCTTCAACCTGTATCAACTACAATTTTTGCTTCATGCATCCTCCTCTCCTTTCTTACCCAGCCCCATGTTCTCTCTCTCCACCCCTCCTGCCCATTCACTGCAAGTAATCCTTTTGCTGAACTCACCATTAAGTACCGGTTGATCCTTTATCTCCTTTCCTCCAGGAAGATTATGTCCATGCATTTCTGTTAAAACTGGGCTTCAGAACTCTAAATAATAGAAAATACCATTGCTAAGTTGTTATTTTGAATCAAGTCCTATGCGGATGCCTTTTTTTTTTTTATGAAAATCCCTCTCCATGACCCTCTTTTCAGCTGTCCTGCACCTTGGAGCCTAAATAACTACACAAATCATGTAGCATGACCTCCTAACATCTTCATCCTTAATCCTACTTTTAGCATCTTGCAACACCATAGCTTCTCCCACAAAAATGCTGCCAATATCTTCCCTAAGGTACCTTATATACTGCCCTCAAACATGCTCACCCCATCCTAACCATCCTCAATTTTACTCTGATAAATGATGGAGGTCTCTCCTGGTGCCTTCCCTATCATCTCAGTTACCTCAAACTTGCCCCTCAAAAAATACTGTTTCTGTTCCTCTTAAGAAACCTAAGGCTTTCCATTGATAATGCTTACTCCGTCCATTGTGAGGTGCCTCAGATTTTCCATGAAAACTGTCTGGTGGTTCCCCTCTCAATTACCTCAACTATTCCCTCCCCAATGCCCACCTGTCCCCTCTACATTACCTCAGATTTTCCTACAAAAACACTTGTTTTGTCCCCTTTAAATTACCCCAGCTATTCAGCTTGAAATATCACCTCTATACCCTCTAAGTTATCCCAGATTTCCTGTCGAAAATGCAGCCTCTGTCTTCTCTGAGTTACAGCACTTTCCCTCAGAAATGCTCATTTTCCCCCTCTAAATCACTCCAGATTCATCCCTCCAAAAAAGGTCATTTTGTTTCATCTAAATTACCTCAGGTTTTCTGTCAAAAATGTCACCTCTGTCCCCTCTAACTTACCTCAGCTTTTCCCGCCAATAAGTTCATCCTGTCCCCTATAGATTATCTCACATTTTACCCTCAAGATGTCCCCTCTCTGACCCTTTTAAGTTACTTCAGCTTCCCCCACCCCCCTAAAGCTCACTGTCCCCTCTAAATTACCTCAGCTTTTCCCTCAGAAATTGCACTGAAGCACCGTGCTGTCCCCTGAGGCAGCTGCCCAGCACTCCCTCCCTGTGCAACAGCCCAAAGCCTGCCCCACGGCCACTCCAAGACCCATTACCAAACCCTGCACAGCGCACCCCAGCCGCAGGCGCGCATTTCAGCCCGTGTGGCTGCCGTCCCTCTCGCTGAACGGCGGAGCAGTGAGGCAGCGCGGTTTCAAACCCGGCGCCGTCGGCGCCTGACGAGCCCAAGGCGGCGCGAAAGCGACACGACACGCCCCGCCGCTGAGGGAGGGCAGGCACAGGCGCGGCTGAGGGCGAGAGGCGCACCCCTGTGGCGCGCGGGAGCGATGCACCCGCGTAGCCCACGGCAGCACAGCCGCAACACGCCGCCCCCCCTTGGCGACCCTCAGGACACTCACAGCCCCCTCAGCGACACGCGGGGCACCTCCCGCCCCTTTGTGACCCTCAGGACACTCACAGCCCCCTCAGCGACACGCGGGGCACCTCCCGCCCCTTTGTGACCCTCAGGACACTCACAGCCCCCTCAGCGACACGCGGGGCACCCCCCGCCCCTTTGTCACCCTCAGGACACTCACAGCCCCCTCAGCGACACGCGGGGCACCCCCCGCCCCTTTGTGACCCTCAGGACACTCACAGCCCCCTCGGCGACACGCGGGGCACCCCCCGCCCCTTTGTCACCCTCAGGACACTCACAGCCCCCTCGGCGACACGCGGGGCACCTCCCGCCCCTTTGCGACCCTCAGGACACTCACAGCCCCCTCGGCGACACGCGGGGCACCTCCCGCCCCTTTGCGACCCTCAGGACACTCACAGCCCCCTTGGCGGCACATGGGGCACCCCCCGCCCCTCTGTCACCCTCAGGACACTCACAGCCCCCTCAGCGACACGCGGGGCACCCCCCGCCCCTTTGCGACCCTCAGGACACTCACAGCCCCCTCAGCGACATGCGGGGCACCTCCCGCCCCTTTGTCACCCTCAGGACACTCACAGCCCCCTCAGCGACATGCGGGGCACCTCCCGCCCCTTTGTGACCCTCAGGACACTCACAGCCCCCTCAGCGACACGCGGGGCACCCCCCGCCCCTTTGTGACCCTCAGGACACTCACAGCCCCCTTGGCGGCACGTGGGGCACCCCCCGCCCCTTTGTCACCCTCAGGACACTCACAGCCCCCTCAGCGACACGCGGGGCACCTCCCGCCCCTTTGTGACCCTCAGGACACTCACAGCCCCCTCGGCGACACACGGGGCACCCCCCGCCCCTTTGCGACCCTCAGGACACTCACAGCCCCCTCAGCGACACGCGGGGCACCTCCCGCCCCTTTGCGACCCTCAGGACACTCACAGCCCCCTCAGCGACACGCGGGGCACCCCCCGCCCCTTTGTCACCCTCAGGACACTCACAGCCCCCTCGGCGACACGCGGGCACCTCCCGCCCCTTTGCGACCCTCAGGACACTCACAGCCCCCTCGGCGACACGCGGGCACCTCCCGCCCCTTTGCGACCCTCAGGACACTCACAGCCCCCTCAGCGACACGCGGGGCACCCCCCGCCCCTTTGCGACCCTCAGGACACTCACAGCCCCCTCAGCGACACGCGGGCACCCCCCGCCCCTTTGTCACCCTCAGGACACTCACAGTCCCCTCGGCGACACACGGGGCACCCCCCGCCCCTTTGTCACCCTCAGGACACTCACAGCCCCCTCAGCGACACGCGGGGCACCCCCCGCCCCTTTGCGACCCTCAGGACACTCACAGCCCCCTCAGCGACACGCGGGCACCTCCTGCCCCTTTGCGACCCTCAGGACACTCACAGCCCCCTCAGCGACACGCGGGGCACCTCCCGCCCCTTTGTGACCCTCAGGACACTCACAGCCCCCTCAGCGACACGCGGGGCACCCCCCGCCCCTTTGTCACCCTCAGGACACTCACAGCCCCCTCAGCGACACGCGGGCACCCCCCGCCCCTTTGTCACCCTCAGGACACTCACAGCCCCCTCAGCGACACGCGGGCACCCCATTGGCTCTCCCGCCCAGACCGCTCGCAGCCCACCACCTCTTCTCACCTGAGGCCGGCCCCGCCCACCGGCTCTGCCCCCTCCTCCCCGCACACCCCGCCTGTCCCCCACCGCCCCCCCTGCGCGAGCTCTTCCCGCACCTGCATCCTGGCCCCAGCACCTCTCATCGCCTTTCCACCTGCCCTGCCTAGCTAGACCCCGGCCGAGTCCTCTGGCTTGCTCCAGCCAGCCCCCGGCAGTCCACAGGCTACTCCAGAGCTTGGCTTGACACAAGAGGCCCTCTCATTTCCTTTATTTTTTTTTTTTTAACTCCAAATAAGCATTATGTGCTCTGATGTGATTTCCCCCAAGTTCTCACCACATGCGCCTACTTAAGGTGATTTTTACATAAATACATCCATTTTGATCTTTGCCACATTTGTGCTGCTGTTTTCCCATAACCAACGCTTTGGCAGTATCATTCCTCTGCCAGTAAGAATTCCAAAGGGAGTAAGTATGCTGTCTTTGCACTGGAATGCGTGGTCAGACGGAGCTATGAAAGTTAAGGAAATAAGGCTGGTTTCCTATGCATTTTTAAGCACGTATTTTCTAGAACTCTCTGATCTTTCCACCTGCACAGAGGTTCTCATGGTTAGCGTACATTTTCCTTTAAACAAGGTCCTGGGTCAGACTGCAACCCTGTGGATAATTCCCCAGGGATCCTACCTGACCGGGCAACTACTGTAGTCATTTTAAGGGGTGGGGAAAACTGCCAGCGACAAACGCGAGCAACCTCGAGTCAGCAGAGGCACCAGGGCTGAGTGGTCTCTGCCTATAAAACTTACTCAGGACTCTCCAACGCCACAGGGCTAGCTGCTGGCCATACCCTTCAGCTTGCTCAGGCAGGTACAGAAGAGAGAACTTAGAGCATTGAGCCAGTGTACTTTGAATACCAGGGTGACATTTGAGTCCCCCTACTCCATCATAAAATCGTTTCGGTTGGAAAAGACCGTTAAGATCATCACATCCAACTGTTAACCTAACACTGCTAAGTCCACCACTTAAACCATGTCCCTAAGCACCTCATCCACACGTCTTTGAAATATCTCCAGGGACAGTGACTCAACCACCTCCCTGGGCAGCCCATTCCCATGTGTGACAACCCTTTCAGTGAAGAAGTTTTCCCTAATATCCAATCTGAACCTCCCCTGATGCAACTTGAGGCCATTTCTTCTTGTCCTTAGCACTTGTCACTTGGGAGAAGAGACCAGCACCCACCCCTCTACAGCCCCCTTTCAGGTAGTTGTAGAGAGCGATAAGGTCTCCCCTCAGCCTCCTCTTCTCCAGGCTAAACAACCCCAGCTTCCTCAGCTGCTCCTCCTAAGAGTTGTGCTCTAGACCTCAAGGCACAGCCTCACCAGTGCCAAGTACAAAGGTACCATCACTTCCCTAGGCCTGCTGGCCACACTGTTTCTGATACAAGCCAGGATGCCATGCATTGCATGGGGCTGTTGCAACCTTGGCACAGCAGCTTTGATGATCAGGCTGACCGCAATAAGCAACGGGCAGGCCAGGATTATATTGTAGCCTCATGGGTGAGGTGGTGAGCTATCTAGGGATCTCGGCTCCAGGGGACTTGACACTTCAGTTTCCAATACTCAAGAGCCTCAAGAAGAACCCCTGAGCAAGGCAAAGCAGGACCCCATAGCCGATTCATGAATTATCTTCTCTAGAGAGTCTTAGCACTCTCATGAGCTAAAGAGCTGACGTCTAGTGGAACTGGAAGCTCACATCCAGGCCCTGGGTGTCTGCTACCAGCTTGGAGTTACTGTGCCAACATGAACTTCTTCATCAGTGTAAGTTCACTCTGCTGAGTCAGGTGTGTTCCAGTGTATTATTTTGTCTGACAGAGGAAGATTTGTCCCAGCAGGTTTATGTCAGATGGGCTATCATCTCTGCTCCTGCAGCTGACACAGCCAGCACAAACAGCTCTGCATGTGCCAGCAAAGGGGACAAAACCTGTTTGTGCACTGGTAGAGGTAACACCTTCATTGCCAGGTGATCCACCAACATGTGGATCCAGTACTAATCAATGCAAAACAGCAGTCTGCTACAGCTATACTCTAAAAAGGTACTAGAAATTTTGTTGGAAGGGAACAGTCTCAAGGCAGGGGACAGCTTTATAGCAGACAATAATGCAGATGCCAGCAGCAACACACAATGCCAGGTCTGGCAGAGCAGCCTTCTCTCTCCAGTTTTTTTCCCCCTAGGATTTTCATGGCATTATTTCGTGCCCAGTGAGCTCCGCAAGAGGTGCCTATGCCTGCAGCCATTGACAAGGCCTTTGGCCAGGCAGGCAGGCTGCCTGGAAAGCTCCAGGCCTGTGCCCTGGGGGAGGCATGGGCAGAGCCCAGAGCTCTGGGGCAGCCTGGGACCAGCCTCCTGCCCGGTGCTCGGAGCCCCTTATGGCTCCAGTGCTGCTTAGGAAGGGGAAGGGGCAGCACAGGCAGTGCAGCCCCAACGCCCAGCAGAGAGCACCCGGGAAGGCGGGCAGCTCAGCCCCCACATGCCGACTCAAGCCTCCAGGGTCAAACCACTTCGGAAAAGTTACATGAGTGTTTATCCCAGAGTAAGCACACTGGTAATTGACCTAAATAAAGCCAAAACAAGCTACTAACACAGGCTTAACCACCCAAAGTGCATCTCAGTGCTGCAAAGCGCCTCCCCCCCCACCCCCAGATTAGACTCTGCATCTCCCAGGACCATTTATATTGCCTGGAGAGCAGGCCACCAGCATAGCCCACAAACTCAGAGCAGCTGACCCCTAATCTTCCCAAGCAAGGGGGAGATTTATCATCATGGTCTGTTGCTATGTTAAATTACAGGGCAGACCAGCATCCCTTCAGCAATGCCCTAGCCTCCCCCAAGGCCCCTGAAGACCTCCCAAAGGAGATAGGACCCTGCAAAGAGGCCTCAAAGCCATTCTTGAACAGTGATCCTCTACCACGTTTTTAAAGCGCCCACATTTTGGCAGGCATCAAGCCATCCATTTTTCAACAGCAGGCACCACATCACCCAGGCTAAGCTAAGCCTGAAGCACCACCCCTTTGTACCCCTTCCATGAGCTACCTGACTTTCCTGCTCAGGCACAGCTCCCACTGGCATTACAACACTTACAGGACCACCCAGCCTCACTGGCCCTCCCTCAGCATTGTAGTTGTTAACTCAGAGCTAGAAAAAATTTGACAAATATCCTACTCTCCCCAGGTAACCACTTAAGTAAAATGTAAGCCCCTTCATGAAGTCCACAACCCCCCAAAAATATTTTAGGAACTCTATTTCCAAAAACACTTAGACCCAACCTCCAGCCAAATACCTGTATCAGCCCATTTTTCTCTGAAGCTTCAATCCTGAACACATTGAGGACCCTTCCAGCACCTCTCAGCTCCCTCACACCAGACCACAGCACAAGCAGAAACCTTCACCTACTCTTGGGAAGCTACTTATAGGGAGCCCAGCTGCATTCCTGGGGTGCCAGAGGCAGAAGCCCTCATTGGCAGCATCTGAGGCACAATTAATAGCACACAGGTGCAGCCCAGCCTGATTTCTTGAGCAGATCCATTAATCCTTGCATTTATATAATTCTGGAGTTGAATTCTGAACAAAATATTTTAGGCCCTTTAACATGCAAAAATACTGTCACTGTAGAGTATATGACCAGGAAATTACTGCTATTTTTCAGTGGTCTCCTCGGTTTCTTTTAGAAATCAACTTATCAAGAAGCCCCCCTTCTCCACCCTTCCTGTGCAATGGCAGGAAAAAAATGTGGGCAAAAAGATTTATGCTATCTCCTCCTAGCTCTGCTTCTCAAGCCTGCATCCTTCCTCTCCCTGCAACTGGATTTGTACTTTTCTTTGCCTTGAAATTCCTGGATACAAAGCACTGGCCAGTCTGAGTATCACAATATTCTCCTAGCTTGCTAAACTGAGCCCTCTGAGACATTCAAAGTCCTGAAACAAGATTATAAATCATGAGATTATAAAGCTTATAAAACAAGCTTATAAACATGAGATTATTAAAAAACAAAAAGAAATTGCTGCTTAAATTCATATGCTGGCTTAGAAACCTTTTGAGCAAGTAAGTTTCTCAGCTTGTTATTGCAAGGATAAAGTCAATCGTTTGACTTTCTTTACTATGGTTATTTACATACTTCATTTACTATGTTTATATACATATAAACTGTGTTTATTTACATAGTTCTTTATTATGTGAGCAGTGGAGGCTGTTTGTGATGAGTCAGTCCTAACATGATGTGTCATTTTACTCTTTACACAGGGTAGATTTTTTTTTAGGTTGTGATTTTTTTTTAATGTTGTGAATTCCTGTTTTGAAGAGATTCAGATTTCAGTCAAAAAGTGTGTTGGGCAAGATACTTCAAAAAAGCAGTGTTTAGGATCATGACCACAATCTAGGCTAGGGCTAGGAATAGTAAAGAAAATATATTTCTCAAAATAGATGTTATTGGAATTTATGCAGCTGTTACATGGGGGAAATATGGGTGTTTCTGAGCATCTTATTCAGTAAGATTCCTTTTCTTTCTTGCTATTTCTTAACTTGAAGGAAGTACTTATAGGTATTTCTGAGGCCACACATTAGTGTGAAACTCAGAAACCCCCCGAAGAACAAGTTATTTGCAACCAAAGGAAAAATGGAAAGTTCTGTCGGTTAAAATCAGAGGCAGGGACAGAGAGATGGGCAAAATGAGAAAGATAGGGAAAGAATTAGATGAGAAACACGTACTGTCAGAGGAAAACAGTGCTACTATAATCATGCATGCACACAGACACAGGGGAAGGTTCTACTTACATACAAACACACACTTAACAAAAAGGGTATTTATTAAGCATCACAAACAATGTAATCTGCTGTTTACTACAAGAACAGTAAATAAATGCTAGGAACTAAACCACAGCCTATTTTAATGCAACTCCTGTCTGCGCTGGCAGGCCAGGGCTACACTTCTGAAAATATATTAGAAATAAACCACAAAAAGCTGTATTCAACCGAAGCAAACTTTGTAAATATGAATTAATCAAGCGTGAAGGGCCAACAAAAACTGCCCTGAAGTCTCCATGTGTCCTCCTCATGCAAAGCAATGACTGGATAGAGCTAGCTTCTTCCTCCATTCTCCTTAACACGACATTCAGTGCTTTTGCTGTTGAGATACAGGAGGGAATTTACGCTGACACCAGCTGAGTCAGAAACAGCTTTAACAGGGGGAGGGGAAGAAAACCGCTCCCTGGCCTGCACGGGTGAGAGTGAGCACAGCCCCTTGCACCTTGCTGCGTGTAATTGATGGCTTTCCCTGGCAGAGGTGGTCTGTGCTATTGGGGTGAGGGGGTGGGTCAGTGAGCGTGGTCGGTTATCTCTTCCCAGTGTAGTCTTTTAGGGAGCCCAGGGTGCTATGGCTCTCCATGATAAAGCTGCATGATACAGGGAAGTTGGCCTGTATGAGGGATGGGGGGGAAGCAGCGTGATGTTAACACCCGTGGCTTGCAGCCCCTGTGTTAGCTCTGGTGACTGGTGGGCAGACCGGTTATTCTGCTAGGAAGCGCCCGAGGGCAGCATTGCCTTTTGCTGGAGTATGCTCGTGAGAACCAGCGTAGTGCTGCAGTCTTCCCTAAGGATCGTGAGGCTTGTTGGGGTGGAGCAGGTTGGATCCTAAGGTCCTGCCGTGGTCTGTTCTTACATCTGAAAAGAAATGCATTGTAGAAGCCGAAAGTCCTATGTTTTGTTTATGGACTGCAGTCCATTGGTAGGGTGGGGTTTGATTTTTTTTTTAATGATCCTTGGGTTTTCAGGGTTTGGCCTTGTCTTCCCTGGTAGGGTAGATAGGAGGGATGAAAGTGAGCTTTATGGACTCGCCTTGTCATGAGTCCTACAGCTCTGTTTTGTGTATATGCTAGTAGGTCTAAGTTACTGCGGCAGGCTTTTAGCAGAGAAGCACAGATTTCAGTGGGGAGGACTGCTCCGAGCTGTACAGGAAGGGGGAGTGGGAAGAAGTTAAAAAATGCTGATCTCTTAGAAGCTTACTAGATGAAATGGTTAAAAGTAATAGCAGTACAACTTCTGAATGCTGGCAATGATGTGTCTCATGTGTGTAATGAGTTCCAGGAAGCTGTATGTTAAAGTCTGCCTTCTCTGTCCCAGGCTTTCCAGGGCCAGCAACACTGCTGGCATACCTGTGTTTGGTGGTGAGGGAGTGAGGGGCTTAGAAGGGGGAGCTCTCCTGGATTGTCTTTCCAGACCTAATGTGTTCTTCTTTTGCAGGTATGGACCAGGCTGAGGAAGGACCCTGAACCTGCCTTGATGGCTGTAGACCTCAGAGTTGCACTGTGCTGCCTGCCTGGCTGCAGCTCAAGCTACCTTGACCTATAAAATAATTTCCAGCCTCTTGCAAAACACAGTCAGTAACTGTTCTTTGATCACTTAAATATTTTCCTATCCCCCATCTAGCCAAACTCTGTCTCTTTGGCACCATGTACAACTCAGAAAAACTTCAGGCAGCAGAAAAAATTGTTTCCTTGTTTGCAAAAATAAAAAGAAAATAACACTACCCCACTCAAGGGGCATGGGGACCTTGTTTGCCCTGCTTCAGCTTGAAGTGAGGTTTTTATGGGCGGGTTATAAACCCCTGCACAGCAAGCTCTGTAATATTGACAGAGCTTTCAGCGTCGCTGCTTTAATACCTCTGCTCTGACAGCAGCAACACCGTGCATCTCAGGGGATGAGAGCAGAAGCAGGCAGACATTTTCAGCTATTGGCAGGCTTGTGTATACTTCACAGAAGCCTTTATCTTGCTAAGGAAGTGGAGACCTTTCAGTGTCTCTTGGTGGGGAGGGGGGAGGAATTCAACATGAACAAGGCAAACCCGTTCCAGTCCTGCCAAAGCTACTGGTTTGCTTTGAGCCTCCGGTTGCCTGCAGCAAGGGCTGCTTCTCTGTGCTATGGAATAGTGATGGTGTCCTGCTTCAGAGGTAGCTGCATAATTTTCTACCCACAGCAGAGCTTGGGATCCTTCTGTGAGTGGCATTAATGGAAGGTAGGCCAGAGCTTAACAAAGTGTTGGCCACCCGATTTCCCATGCAGTTTAATGGGATGCCATGGCCTACCTTCACCTAAGCGATGCTCGAGTGTGGAAATATAGTAGCTTTCAAGGTCACTCAGCAATACTGGCCAGTGGTTCAAGGGCCAAATCCTACAGAGTCTGCAATGTTAGCTCAGCTCTGGGTAGGGGTAAAAGCCCAAGCAAACTCTTTTGTGGGGTGGGGGAAACAGGACCTCGCTTCCCCCTCGAGAGGCTCTGGAGAATCGTTTTGGGAAGGTGAGGGCTGCAGTATGCCATCCTCAAGTTCTGTATTTTTCCGTGAGGGAGACTAAAGCGGAACTATGTTGGGAACAAGCAGAATCCTGTCTGAAAGGTAGCTTGGACTCTGGAGGTCCCATCAAAATCTGTTTTGTACTGTACGTGTACTATGGCATTGCCTTTCTCAGCCCCTCTAGTTTCCAGCAGATTTGGAGTACTATTACTCCAGTTGTAGCGGTAGGGAAGTAGAGTCCCTGACAGACCATGCTCAAGTAAGGTCACGCTGTCTTCTGCAGACTTGGGGTTGCCTAGAGTTTGCTAGATAGGCGCAGGGAGGAGATACGCAGAGCCAGCATGGTGCCTGTTTGCCCCAGCTGAACTTGGTCTTGGTGGTGAATCCTGCTGGAGGATGGGGGTCTGGTAACTGGCTCAATATGGAGAGCGGGGACCTTTCTCTGTGGCTGGCAACTCAGATCCCTGCTTGCTGGAAGTTGAGGAATTTACTCTACTTGAACTCCCTAGCTCCAGGCAGCCTGCTGGTAGATGTTCTCCAAGGAGATACTTGAGGCAGAAACTTGGTACCGTATACAAGGGAGAAGCAGCCAGCAGGGTGTGATGGGGTGGACCTTGTTCTAGAGCCGTCACCGGGCCAGTGTCCAGCCACCAGTGTCACAGCACTGAGGACCTGCAAACACCCCTCTGTGTTTCCCGTGCCCTCTGTCTGGCACGTTTTCTTCTGCAGCCTTTGGTTCTTCCTTATTGTAAATCCTGTAGGATTTAACTTCTAGCTACTGATCCTTTTGACAGTAATGGACCATTAACTAACTAGACATAAAATTGAAAGTGTAAATCCCTCTCCCTTGGGGAATCAGAAAGCAGGTTTAGGATGCAGGCCATGAAATGCAGGAGTTCACTGTAGTCACAAAAGAGGCCTGATTAACTCTGCCTGCCCAGCATCCCCAGGTCTGTGCTAGCTGATGAACAAGAAAGCAGAAGCTGAGGCTGGTACTGCAGAACCATTTGCATCTGCCAGGGGAAAGCCTTTCGTCTCAGCGTTTGAGCTTGTTTATCCCATTGCCAGGGTCTGCTCTGTAAGACAGTGAGGGGAGTCTCGGTTGCTAAGGAATGAATTGTTTCTGGAGTCTGATGCTGTCTCTGATTGCAAGCTTGGTGTTTTTTCCTTTTTTGGGACAGGGTGAGAAGGGAAGACCAGGAGCTTTGCTCGCGTCAGAAGTGAGGGGGGGAAAAGCACAAGGTGCCTCTGCCCCAGGGGAATGGCCCACACTGCTCCCACCAGGGAGAAGGATGAGATGATGCAGCAGCTCTGCAGGTTGGTGTGTACCAAGTCTAGTTCCCAACACTTTCCCTGAAATCTCCAATAATGTGGCAGGACTCCGCTATGTACCTGTGGGAGTGAGTTTGCTGCTGACTCTGTTCTCTGACCTTGAGATCAGTGCCCACTGATTAAAAAATTAATTACCTTCCTCTTGAAGGAACGACTGTACTTTCAAGGTCTCCCAGGCCCTTAATCAAGCATCTCCCTTTGAAAGAAGTTTTGATTGAATTGCAGTAAGCTGTCACTAGAGCCAGGATGGCCAGGTTAGAGGGGGATGAGTTCAGAGACCTAACTGGGCTCTGCTTGTGGTGAATGGAGTGGTTCCAAACTTCTCAGAGATAAATGGGTTCAAAAGCAGTTTAGTTATGCAGAAACTAAGTATCTTGGGCAGTCTGAGTACCGGCCAGAAATTATACAGGTTGCAGTAGAAAAACTAGCTGCATGTATGGAGGCTATCCAACATGGGAACAGTGTAGGAGAAGGAGAGGACCTGGCCTAGATTCTCACTGGGCTGGAGATGCAGTTATTACAGATTTGAGTGCTCAGTAGTAAGTAGCTTGAGGCTTTCTCTTCTCTGTGCCATGTTCTTTCTTCATGCTCTGCTTTGCAACCCCAGAGTTAGAGGATAATTTGCTCCTCAAACACAGGGTTCTCCAGTAATCACTTGATCATAGCAGCTGGGCTTTGGGAGGAGCAATGCTGGCAGGGGACTGGCAAGGCCATGTCACCTGCCCTCACACCGCCTCTGAGGTTCCTCTGAGCCTGCAATGGGAGGGACTCCAGGCATGGTGCTGATAGTAGGAAGGGCTGGGTGTGGTCTGTATCGCCTGGCCAGTGGCCCCAGCACGCCTCAGCCAGCCTCACCACGTGTGTATGCTCTGGCATTTCCCTCCTTTCCTTGCAGCCCATGGCCACGCTCCTGCAGCCGAGCTGCGTGCTGGTGCCTGTGCTATTCATCATGCCAACAGCACAAGAGCAACTGGAAAAAGTGTCTGGAATTTATCACCTGTGGCAGGAGCTTTTGTCTGTAATAAAAAACACTTTCCCCCTCCTCTCTTCTAGTACTTTCCCCCTTCCTTTCTCTCATTATTATTAAGAAGCTTAATGCCATACGTCTTGCTGTTTCATAAATAACCCCTATAATCAAGCAGCACTGGGTAAATGGGCAGTCCAGCTTGTGCAATTTGTTTGGCAAAATGAATCCAGAACAGTATGAGTCTGTGGAGGAAAGACAAATAGAGCAGCTTGGATTAATGTGTTAACCAAGAGAAAAACGGCTTGGCAGCGTGGTTGATGCTGTATTTATCCACACAAATGGAGGTCAGGGCTAATTTATTAAAAATAGAGCACAGAGCTTGCCAGAGTGGTCAGTGTCTCCGGGGAGGGACAGCAAGAAACACGGACCTGCCAGGGTCATGGAGGGGAGCTGAGCTCAGACTTGTCGGGGGGGTTAGGCCTTTCTGCGCTGTGGGGAGGCAGGCAGTGTTGAGAGGCTAAAGGGACCCCACCCTCAGCTGATGGACACACGGGCTGCAGCAGTAGGGCTAGTGTTTGCATTCCTTGTGTGTCTTGGCAATGCAAGTAGCCCTGGCCTGGTCTAGGTGCTGGGCATACCTGCAGACAGACATTGCTGCAAGGAGCAGACAGTCTAGTAAAAATCACCAGCAGGTTCTTGTTGACTCTTTGATCTTCTGGGCTTTTTTCATGCCTGCCTTCTGAATCTCTGAAAGTGTCCAGCAGACTTTCATTCAGCATCAGTCCTTCCCTGGCCTATTTGGTGCATTTTAATTGTTTGCGGGGAAACCAGGAGTCCTGACTCCCTATTTTGGGACTGAGCAGGTCAGAGCTGGCTACTGGCAAAAACCTTCCAGCCAGAAAACCCCTGGTTCCAGCTAGAAAACCCCAGCCAACCACAGCTCCTTTGCCATTTGCTGGCAAACGGGTTGTGCCTGGCCAGGGGACGACGTTGCCTGGCTGGGGGACAGGCAGGAGGGGAGCCAAATTCAAGTGCCTGTGCGCTGGGAAAACCTCTGAGCTGTATGGAAGCTCAAGGGGACCCTCAGTCTCTGCAGCTGCCACACTGCTGAGCTCCAGGCTGCGCCTGGTGAGCTCTATTTGGTTGTTTCCTGCTAGACCAAAATGCTAGGGCCAGAAGGGGCGTGCTGGTGAGCAGACCAGGCTGAGCAAAGACCTCCAGCCCTGCAGGATGCTCAGAGCGCTACAGGAGGAGGGAATGCGGGAGGCGCAGCCCTTGAGCACCCTTGGAGGCAGCAGGGATATGCAGAAGTGAAACAACAAAGTCGGTACCGAGCCCGCGATCGGGACGGTTTTCCGAGATGAATAACTCAATAACAACTAGTTTGTTATTAAGCAGGCATTCTTTAATACAGCGCTGGGCAGCACTGGGGATTTGTCCACCACGAGTGCTCCAACAGGTTAGCAAAGCACCTCAGTTCATATACAGAAAAATCACACATATTCATCAGAATTCTAAAAAGGGCGGTCTTACGTGGATGAGTTCCCGGAATTCATTTGCATAGTCCAAGCATGCGCAGTAAAATTAGGGTTAGGGTCTTTTCACCCTCCGGTGGTTGTTCATAGTCTTCCTCACACTGTCCGCTAGTTGGACTTTGGCCTTCCTTTGTCCATACATGGTCATGGAATTGGCTCATCCATCCTTTGGCCTCGGAATGTTACAAAAGGGTCAGTTTGAACTAGTTCTTTGGCACTTACCTTGACACAAATGTCCCGAGTCCCTGTTATCAATGCTATACTCAGGAGGCATAATGAGCTACCTCAAGGCCCATTTGATCTTGTCAGGAAGGGAGTTACACGTCTTGAAACATCCTATTATCAACTCTGCTCAGCAAATAACTAAAACTATGCAAGTAAAGCTTTTATGTATCGCAGCAGGGTCTCAGCCAGGGACCGTCAGCGACTTAACCCTTCATTCAATATGACTTTTCATATCAACGTTCACAGTGCCAGCCCTTTTTGCAGAGCCCAGCCAGGGGGTATGAGAGGAGGTGAGGACAGGGCAGGCCATCCTGCATGCCGCTGCTCCTCCCTTGGGGTGCCTTGGGACCCAAACTCCCAGGGAGAGCAGCTCCCTGATGCTGCCCTCCTCCTCTGTCATCTCTGCCTTGCCCAAGAGCACGGAAGAGGTCTTTTGCCAGGCTGCTTTCTGGGTCCGAGGACATTTTGCCTGTGCAGAAGCAGCTCTGCTTAGCCCTTTCCCAACCATGCAGCTACAGGAGCCTGCAGGGAGCAAGCCCTTGTTTGCATCCTCACTGCCGCCAGCCCTAGGTCTAAAACTTAAGGCTTGTGGCCAGTGGCATCACAGACAGAGCTTCAGCTGTGTCTCCTGCCATTCCCACCACCAGTTCCCCCGTGGAGGAGACCTGTGTTGCATGGCTCTTTGGTGACTTGGTGCAGGCTGGCCTCGTCAGGCCCCTGAGCTCTACTCATTTGGGGAGGGGGAATACCTCCCCCCTTCCTCAGCAAAGCCCAAGCCAAGCTCTTCCTTCCATTTCCAGAGCACCCTCCTTTCCCAGCAAAACAACTCCCGCGTTGCCGGGGGAGGGGGGGGGGTTGGCAGCTCTTCTGCAGAATGTGGTGTTCCCATGGCAATGGGGATCTGTCGCCCTTTCCAGTCTGCAGACAGCGGGAACGGGGCGGGGGGGGGCGAACGGGACCCCCCGCACCGGTGCGTGCCCCGGCCGGGCCAGGCTGGAGAGCCGCTTCGGCGGCGCCCCCCGCCCCAGGGGCTTCCTTCCCCGCCTGCCCCCCGCACCCCGGGATGGGGCGAGCCCCCCGGGGCCGGGGCGGGCCCGGGCCGGCAGAGGCAGAGCCCCCCCCGCGCCGCAGGGCCGGGGGCCGAGCCCGCGTGACGCCGCCCGGCACTGATTTGCTGGGGCCGCCCGCCCGGCCCGCCCAAACTACGGGGGCGCCGCGCCGCCCACAGCCCCGCCGGTAGGCACGGCCCCGCCCGCCCCGGGCGGCCCCGCTCCGTCCGAGGGGCCTCCGTGTCTTCTGTCTGTAGTAACGCCATGAGTACCGACCAGAGCTTAGTCAACGTACACCGAGGTTGAGATCCACCCTGTAAAAACCAGATGCATCAGTCCAAGTTGGCCACCCTGAGCTCCCTTCACGGACATGACACAGACAACTCCACGGGGGGATTCATCTGACCACCCTGGATACCCACTCTAGGCTGCAGAGGAGAGCCCGTCTTTCACATCTGTCCCATTCCTGGACATACGCTCCTTCCCGAGGAGGACTGGCAAAATCTTCTCTGTTCTTTTTTGTCACGTCGCACTGCAAAGCCATCTTGTCCAAAGGCCACTCATTCTTTCGGGCTGTGGACTGCATGATGGCTGTCAGGACAGACTGGGGATTGAAGAACCCAGTAAGCCACACTGAGGAGGGTAAGGAAAAGTCTCCTGTCCAGGCCTCCAGCTCCTTGACGCGAGTGAGGAGGTCAGCAAACCATGTGCCCAGGCTGGCTGTGGAAGGGTGAGCCCTCTTTATCCAGGACTCGGGCACCGTGTCCAAGAAGAGGGCATTCTGCAGGTTCTCCACGTCACTTGTCATGGTCAGTTCTCCCTGAGTGAGAAAGGGTAGAATTAGCACTGACAACTGTTTAACCTGAACAAAGCCTCCTTGAAAGCAGAGACTGAGCTAGGAAATGTGAAAGAGCATGACATCCTACACAGTCACAAGTGTTTACGTACTGTGAATTTCTTAATGAGTTTTGGGTTTTCATGAACACCTTCTATCGCATATTCCTGCATCGTCATCTTCCTACTGTAAAAATACTACTTGGAGGAAAAGATGCATTACACAGTGACAATAAGCACTGTGTGAGTTGTCTCAGTGTTGTTTCTGTTCTCTCTCACTGACTGAAGATCTTTATAGGGCAGGAGGAGGAGGAGTGGGAAGACGGCAGCAACAGAGAGCTGTCCCAAGGGGAAGACACCACCTTCTACAACATCTGGGTCAACCCCTTGGTCCCAGAGCTCTTCCAGGATGACCACACTGGTCCCCAGGAGGGGCCCGGCTGGCCCAGCAGCACAGGCACAGAGGCAGCAGGAGAGGCAGACGGCGACCTGCAGAGCGCGTCTCCTGCCCCGGCAGGGCTCACGGATCCCGAGCTGGCAGCTTCTGCCCTGGCCGGAGCTCCTGAGGAAGAGGGGCACTGTGCTCCCGGGGCACAAGTGGAGGGCAAGGCACCAGCTTCTCCTGTCTTGGGCGAGCAGGCCAGTGCAGCACAGGCAGAGAGCCAGGCACCTGCCCCGCACAGCCCCGCAGCCTATGAAGCAGCTCTGCGGGAGACAGCCCGGTGCCTCGTGAATGAGGCCCTGGGCAAGGCTTTCACTGGGAGCCGGGGACCCAGGCAGCAGCCGGCGCCACAGCGGGACCTGGCACAAAGCATGGATGTGGCAACGGCAGCAAGAACACCTGCAGCACCTCAGGACACAGAGTCTCCCTTGGCTGGAGAGCCTCAGGGAGAGGCCAGCACAGCCCCTCTCGTCCCAGCAGCATGCCAGGATGGAGAAAACATGGCTTCTCCCATGTCTGGAGACCATCAAGGAGAGGCCAGCACAGCCATTGTCTCCCTGGTAGCGCACAAGGATGAAGTGGCTTCTTCGATGCCTCAAACCCCTGCAGCAGACACTGGCACACCCCACTTTGCCCCAGCAGCGGACAACGCAAGAGACCCAGTGGCTTCTCCCTTGGCTCGGGACCCTCGGCAACAGGTGAGCCAGGCACGTGTGGTCAGCAGCGGGCATCCCGAGGTGCCAGAGGCAGACGCAGTGCCCGGGCTGTGTGCGGCAGGGAGATGCCTGGTGCTCTCCGTGTCATCCCGCTGACATCCCTTCCCTCCCCTACCTGTGCTCTTGCTCTCCCCATGCAGGCGGCCTCAGAGCACAGAGGCGACGCACAGCCCTCCTCTGCCTCCAGGGACACGCCCGAGGATGACCCAGGTACGTCCCCGAGTCGAGCACTGCCCCGGCAAGGGCCTGGCCTGGCCCGGCTGTCCCAGTGAGCGGCACCCAGGCCAGGCCAGCAGCACTGTTCACCTGGGGCCTGGCCATGCCCTGGCCACCCCTCCCTGGGGAAAGCCCTCAGTGGCGAGTGGCAGGCGGGAGCTTGCCTGTCACCCGCCCAGCCCCTTGCCTACAGCTCTCCTTCCCCCACAGGCATGGCCGCCCTCCCGCACACCCCAGCTCAATGGCGATGGCCCTCCTTCTTCAGGAGGGCGCTCAGGGCTCTGTGCACAGCTTTCCACTGTACCTGCATCACGGGACAGCAAGAGGAACAGCGCCCCGCTGCCAGCACCATGTGGCTCTCCGAAGATGGCAGCTGGCCCTGAGCCTGCACAGCATCCACAAGGAGCGGCAAGGGGAGGCACGCGAGGGATGGGTGCATGGATAGCGCCCCAGGCATTCAGCTGCCCTGAGGACATTCTGCTGCCAGCCTCCGCTCGGCTGTGAAAGCTTTCCGAGGCCAATAAAAGATGACAATTTTCCCCCAGTGCTCGTCAGCGCCTGTTCCATCTCGGGAGAAAGACAGGCAAGCAGAGCTGGAGAGCCCCTGTGCTCCCTCTTCTCCAGGCTGAGCAGAGCCTACGCCCTTGGCCTCTGCCCGTGCCTCCGGTGCTCCAGCTCCCAACCAGCTGGGGCCTCCGCTGGCCTCGCTCCACCGTGGCTGTGTCTGCCAGGACCCGGGCAGCCCCAGCCCGCAGCCAGCGCCCAGGCACGGCCTCCCCTGGGCCCAGCAGTGCAGAGGAACCCCTTCCCCAAGTTGCAAAAAAGCAACAAAGAACAGGGCAGGGAGGGAGGAATGAAAGAACAGGGACAGGGAGCCGGAACAACAAATGATGGGGGGAAGGTGGACAGGTACACAGCACAAACCAAACTACAAAGCTACACAGTTTGCAGGGCTGTTTCACACTCACATTTTCTCTATCACAGCTTCTCCACAGCATTTTTTTAGCCCTTCTTAAATACATCATCCCCCCCAGAGGCACTATCAGCATTGCTGATGGGCTCAGCTTTGACCAGCAGCAGAGCGGTCTCTGAGCTGGAACTGGCTGCATCCAACACGGGGGCAACTCCTGGTGTCTCCTCACAGAACCCAGCCCTGCAGCCCCTACCCACCCCAGCTAACAAGACAATACATACAACAGGCAGCTGCTACGCGACAAAGAGGGGGGATTGAAGAATAGGGAAAGGGAGCCACAGAGAGAGACAGAGGCAGAGCGGAAGAAAAAAAAAAAATAGCAATGGGCTACAGGCCAGAGAGGAGGAAGGGACTGGGAAGCAGACCGAGAGAGATGGAGAAGAGCAAAGAATAGCGATGGGCCACAGGGCAGAGAGGGAGGAGTTAAAAAAAGGGGACAGTGAGGTGGACAGAGAGAGACTGAGAAATACCAAAAAACCTCGATGAGCTAAAAGGGCAGAGACAGAGGAACTAAAGAACAGGGACAGGGAGCCAGACAGAGAGAGAACAGTAAAGGGAAAAAACAGGCTATAGGCCAGAGAGGGAAGAAATTAAAACACAGGGACAGGGACCTGGAATGAGAAAAATCTAAGACAGAAAAAGTATATCTAGAATACAGGGCAGAGAGAGAGGAATTTAAAAATAGGGACACGGCGCCAGACAGAGGGAGGTGTGGGGGGTAGGAATTGTGAAGGGCTAAAAGGCAGGCAGGGAGGAAATAAAAAAATTGGGACAGGAAGACAGACAGACGGAGAAAGACAAAAATAGTGATGGGCTGCAGGACAGAGAGAGGATGAAAAAAAGAGCGACAGGGAACAGGGCAGAAGCGCAGAAAGAAGGAGAGGATGGAGAGGTAGAATGACAGGGAAAGAGGGAGACTTGGAGAAGGAGAGAGGGAGAGGTCCAGGGAAGCAGAAAAAATGACAGCAGTGAGAGACAGAGAAAGGCGGGGGGGAGGCACAGGGAGGGACTGGGATGCAGAAGAGGGGCGACAGGGCCCTGGGACTCAATGCAGCTCCCTCTCTCGGAGCTGCTGGGATAATTTGACAGTTCAGATGCGTCTTTCTCTGTCTCTCTCTCCCCCTCCCTTCCTCCTCTGTGGCTCTGGTCGCTTGACTGTCGTCCACCTAAAAGACTAGATTGGCATCTTACAGCCCTTACAACGTGAGGCTTCCCAAACACATAGCCTCACATGCGCACACGCTCCGTAACCGTCCCGTGCTTTTGGTTACGCATAGAGACCCTGCCGTGCACACTGGTGATTCGATCTGCTGAGGACTATGCTAAGAGGGATCCTTCCTCACCTGGAGAGGCAGGCTCTCTCCTGCTGCAGCTGGAGGCAGCTGTTGGCTGGATTCCCTTTATTTTATTCTTCAGCCACTTTACCTTTTTCTGGCCTCTCCAGCTTCAGCCACGGCAGCTCCTGCCCACAGTCAGTAAGCCCTCCAGCTGTCCCTTTTTGCCCATGTGTTATGGTTTAGCCTCAGCTGGCAACTAAGCACCACACAGCTGTTCGCTCACACCCCTCCCTGCCCCAGCAGGATGGAGGAGAGAATCGGAAAAGTTAAAGTGAGAAAGCTCATGGGTTGAGATAAGAACAGTTTAATAAATGAAATAAAATAATAATAATAATGATAATAATAACAATTGTCATGAAAAGGAAAATAACAACAGCAACAACAACAAAAAAATAAAAGCCAAGAAAGACAAGTGATGCAAATGAAAACAATTGCTCACCATCCTCCAACTGATGCCCAGCCTGTCCCCAGCCAGCGGTGTCCCAGCCAGCTTTCCCCCAGCTTTATACACTGACCATTACATCATATGGTATGGAATATCCCTTTGGTCAGTTGGGGTCAGCTGTCCCGGCCGTGTTCCCTCCCAACTTCTTGTGCACCCCCAGCCTACTCGCTGGTGGCGGGGAGGAGAAGCAGAAAAGGCCTTGGCGTTGTTAAGTGCTACTCAGCAATAACTAAAATATTTCTGTATTATCAACACTGTTTTCAGGACAAATCCAAACCTCAGCCCCATACTAGCTACTATGAAGAAAATTAACTCTGTCCCAGCCAAAACCAGCACACCACGCTGCTAGGAGAATGAGGGCAAAGGCAACCCATGCAAACCTGAACCAGATGCAGTCAACAACATCCCTGAAGAAGAACCGACAACCAAGTCCTCAGTGCTGCCTCTGGGAGAGGGAAAGAACAAGCAGCTGTTATCCACAGTGATTACAGTAGCTCTCCTCAGGCAGGAACCCCTCCTTCTACAGTGCTTCTGGAGACACTGCTCCTTCCCCAAACTGATCCTAATGGCACCTGCATTTACGGAGAATAAAGCACATTCAAGGGCCGGCTTGCTGCTGTGAGGACAGGGCTTGGGGGCAGTCTGTGGCTGCGGGACAGGCTTCAGGGGAGGTGCTGGAGCTGGGGACAGCTGCAGAGGGTGAGCAGGGCTGGAGGAGTTCTGCTGAGTTGGGGAGGCACCCAGCACCTTTTCCAGGGGGTAGGAAGTCCTCCAGGTACCCAGAAGGGTGGGGGCAGCCATCTCCTGCCCCTCTTCCTCCTTCCTCTCCACCACCTCTCAGAACATCCCTGGGAGCTGCTCTGATGGGGCCTGACTCCCAACTGATCATCAACCTGTCAGATGGAAACACCCTTGCAGCTCATCAGCACTCTCAGGGAGGCATGCCACAGCAGCACCATCCCTTGGAGCTGCAGCCCTTTTACACAGAGGGGCCATTGCGATCAACCTCACTGTCCCCACTTGGGGCTCCTCCAGCCCCAGCCCACAGCTGCAGCCATGGCTTCTTATACCCACTATGCAACCTGCTCCCCTGGACTCTCTGACAACCATTCACCAAGTACAAATGACTAGAAACACATCCATGAGTGCAAAGGAGACAGCAAGTGTTTATTTGTTAATGCGTGTAAGTCCCAGTAGTGAGCCTGCTCTGGGGCTCGGTGTCTGTACACTCACCCTTTCCCTGGGACAACTCAGCAGTCATTACTGGAGCAGCAGATATAGAGAATGAAAATACAGTGATGGGGAGCAGGATGGAGGAAAATAAAGATAAAAATAAAATGAGGGAGAAGGACTGAGGAGCAGAGAAAGAAAAGTACAGGGAAAAGGACAGTGAGATGGAGAAATCAATTAAAAAGGGATGAGGAGCCCTGCAGGGACATGGTGGAAGAAAAACAGGGTCAGGGAGCAGGACAGAGGGAAAGAGAGAGAAAATGATGAGCAGGGAGCAGAACAGACAGATCAAGAGAGAAATTGAATGAGAGGAATAAGGAAGGAGGGAGGGAGAGAAAAAGACAGGGAACAAGCCAGAGGGATAGAGGAAAAGAGAGACACAGATCAGGACAAAGAAGTGGAGAAAGAAAAGAGTGATGGACTGCAGGATGAGAAAAAAAGACCAGGGAGCAGGGCAGAGGGGAGTAATGGAACAGCAAGCTGGGCAGGGGGATATAGCGAGAAACAATGGGACAGGCAGTGGTATGGATATATACAGACAAAAAGTTAGGGGGAGGATGGAGGACAGAGAGATTAAGAGAAAAGGGACAGGGAGCAAGGCAGAGATGGAGAAAGAAACATTAGAGACAGAGAGAGGAGGAGAATGGCAGGACCGAGGCAGAGAGATGGAGAAATAACAAAAAGACAGTGATGGGTAGCAGGTCAGAGGGACAAGGAAAAACAAGAAGAAGGACAGAGGGATAAAAAAAACAGGTGAGGGACAGGGAGCCAGAAAGTGGGATACTGCAAAAGAGAGAGGGACGGGGAGCAGGACGCTGGGATAGAGAGCCAACGAGAGCAACAGAGAGAGTGACAGAGAGGTGGAGCACAAGAGAAAACAGGGACAGAGAGCAGGACAGAGGTGAAGCAATAAATAATAGGGACAGGGAGCAGCACAAAGGGTCTGAGAGAGTAAGAGATGAACAGGAAGGAGGACAGGGACAGTGAGATGCAGAATGAAAAAGAAAAAACAGCAACAGCGAGCAAGACAAAGGGATAGAAAGAGACGGAAGGAGGGAGAGAGATAGAAAGGCAGGGACACAGAGCGGCACATACAGGCGCAGGGAGAAGAAGAATGCCAGGGAACAGGCCAGAGAAATTTGGGGGAAAAAGAGACGGCTGCAGATCAAGACAAAGAGATGGAAAAGCAAAAAGCAGTGATGAGCTGCAGGACAGAGACAGAAGATGAAAAAAAAGAGGGAGAAGAACCAGGACAAAAGCGCAGAGAGAAAAAGAAAAGGGAGTGGTAGAACAAGAGAGAGAAAGGAAAAGAGGAAGAGGGAGCAGAACAGAAGAATAGAGAGGAGAGGTACAGGGAAGAAAAAAAAAATTACAGCAGCATGGGAAAGAGAGGGTGCCAGGAGATGGGCAGGGAGGGCCCAGGATGCACAAGAGGGGAGACAGGGCCCTGAGGGCCTGGGACTCCGGGCAGCTCTCGCTCTCGGTGCTGCCAGGAGACTTTGCCAGTTCAGACACTTCCTTCTCCTTCTGTCCTCCCTTCCTCTTCTGTAACTCTGGTCGCTTGGCTGTCCTCCCCCATGAGGATACATGAGTGTCTTATAGCTCTTAAGAGACGAGACTTCCTAGACATGTATCCTTGCTCACTCGCACACTGCACAGCCGTACCGTGCTTTGGGTTACACATACAGACTCTGTGGTGCACGCCGGCAGCCTGGCTTGCTGTGGACTGTGATGAGGGATCCATTCTCACCCGGAGAGGCAGGGTCTCTCTTGCCTGCAGCAGAAGGCAGCTACCAGCCAGATGGCTTTCAATTTCTTCTTCTTTACCCTTCTCTGGCCTCTCCAGCTTTAGTTGCAGCAGCTGCTGTCCACAGCCAGCAAGTGCTCCGCCTGTTCCTTCCCTTTCAGCCCCATGCTGTAAGGAGAGTGAGGCTGAGCAAGGACAACCCACTCAAGCCTGAGGCGGGCGTAGTCAACGGCATCCCCAAGGATGGAACGGACAACCATGTTATCAGCCTCTGGGAGAGGGAGAGGAGAAGCAGCAACCGTTATTACTGTAGCTCGCCCCTGGCCGAATCCCCTCTTTCCGCAGGGGCTTCTGGAGACGTTGCTTTTCCCTTGCACAGCTGCTAACAGCATCCGCATCAAGGAAGAATCAAGTGCATTTGAGCTTGCCATCTTCAAGGTGGGGCTTCGGGGCAGCCTGGGACTACAGGACAGGCCTCAGAGGAGGTGCTGGAGCTGGGGCCAGCTGCACGGGGTGAGCGGGACTGGAGGAGGCTGAGGGGGAGCTCCGGTGAGTTGGAGAGGCGCCCAGCATCTGCACCTGGGAGGGTGTCCGCCTCCTTCCCCCTTTCCCTTCTATCTAACTCCCTGGGGCTGCCCTGTGACCCGGCTTGCCTCCAGCTGACCAGGAGCCTGCTGCAGCGAGCGCTTTGAAGCTTCCTGACCCACCGCCCCCGGGCAGCCAGCGGGCAGGAGACACCCCTGCACCTGCCAAAGGGGCTCGCTCGTCTCACCGGTGGTCCTGGCCCTCACTCACTGGGAATCGCGGCCGGGACACCGCCGTGCTGTGCCGGCAGCAATGACGGCAGCAGCAGCAGTCCTGCAGCCCTGTGCGGTGCCGGCGCTGCAGTACCGCGCTTTGGCCGTGAGGCGACAGCAGCAGCGAGCGCCCGGCGGGCAGCGCTTGCCCGGCGGCGGCACTGGCACTGCAGTTCCGCATTTTGCGTGCTGAGCCCCCGCTGGCACTGCGCACGTGGGGTGGCAGCGGTGCTTCCTTGACGGGAGGCAGCAACGAGCGCGGTGGCATCGCCTCGCAGGCACTGCAGCATCGCACTGCCGTTACCGGCAGACGGTAGCGTGGAGCACGAGGGCGCCTCCACGGTGCCCACCTGCAGTGCCGCGTTTCGTTTGCCATACAGCAGCAGTGAGCACAAGCAAGCGCCACACCCCGCATGCGCAGAGTACCGCATTTTGGTCACCGGGCGGCAGAAGCGAGGGCACAGCGCCGTGCACGCGCGGCACCCGACGTGCAGTACGGTCTTTTGTTCGCCTGGTGACAGCAACAATGGCGGTGGCGCGCACCACAGCGCACACGCGGCGCTCAAGCTGCAGTACCACTATTCGGACGCAGGGCGGCATGCCACCGCGCATGCGCTCTTGAGGCGCGGCAGCACCGCTTGTCGGGGAGCGGCTGCACCTGGAAACCCCCAGGAAACCACAGAAAACCGGCAACAAAACTACACCTCATGCTGCACCGCGGGGGCCGCAGTGGTAGCAAGGACTACGCCGTGCCGCACTCGCCCGAAAGCAATGTGGCTGCCTGGCAGCGAAGTTCGCAAAAACTACAGCTCCCGGCATGCACCAGCAAACACGGCATGGCCGCCCAGAAGCCGAGTGCCGGAAGACTACACCTCCTGGCATGCTCTGGGGAGCAAACATGGCCGCCCAGAAGCCCCGTGTCCCAGGACTACAGCTCCCGGCATGCCGCGAGAGGCAGCCTTCCCTGCTCTGTGACCCTGTTCCGCCCCCTCTGCCGACGCGCCCGGAAGCTCCGCCAAGCCGCCAGCACAGCCCCACGCTCCCCAGCGCAGCAGCGGGCAGCCCCCTGCACCCCTGCCACCATCTCCAGGCAGCCACCACCGCCAGCTCCGACACGATGCGGCTCCCCCAAACCCCTAACTGCCCGGCTCCCAGCAGCCCTCGCCCCTGGCTCTGACACAACGCAGCACCCCCACCGCTCCGTGCCTCCAACAGGGACCCCACTGCCCCTCCCCCAAGGCACCGCCGCCCTCAGGGCTTTCCCTGGGACCCACGGGGCGATCGGGTGGCCCCGCTCACCTTCCCGCTTGGTGCAGCCGCAGTCCGGCAATGCTCAGCAACTGCTCTGCTCCTCCCTTGGCTCGCACCAGCCCCTCCACGGCCGCCCAGGGCAGGGCAGGACAGCACCAGCCCCTCCACCAGCAGCCACCCCTTTACGGGGAGGGGCCGTCACGATCAGCCTCACTGCCCGCACCTGGGGCTCTTCCAGCCCCAGCCCACAGCGGGAGCCCAGCAGGAACAGGCGGCCATCTCCCGACCCCCACAGTGCGTCACCTCCTCCCCTGGGCTCCGTCACAGCCCCTTGTCCAGTGTGTGCGAGTGCAAATGCAGCTGGGAGTGCAAAGGAGACAGTGAGTGTTCATTCAGTCACATGTGTAACAAGTCCTGGGAGTGAGTCTGCTCCAGGGCTCGGGGCCTCCCATGCTCCCCCTGCCCCTGGGACACCTCGGCAATAGTTCCCGGAGCTACACTTCTTCAGCGGGAAATGGACGGTCAGTTGGCTGGCTCCTGGAGCAATGGGCTGCTAGACAGAGGTGGAGGCCACCAAAAATGAGAGGCTGGGAGCAGGACACTAGAAGAGAAAAGTGGCAGCCGGCTAGACAGCAGGGGTGTAACAAGAAAGCACAAGGCAGAGAACAGGACAGAAACAGAAAGATGGGGACAGCCAGCTCGACAGAGATGGAGAAAGAAGCATCAGGGAGACAGGAAGAGAGGCAGCAGAAAGAGTGAGAAGGAGCGGGACAGAGACAGACAAAGGAAGGATGGGGAGCAGGATGGAGATGCAGAAAAAACCTGGGATGGGCAGCACAACAGAGAGGGAGGAGAAAAGAATAGGGGCAGGGAGCTGGACCAAGAGAGATGGCAAAAAAGTGACAAAGAACAGGGCAGAGAGGGAGAAATGAAACAACAGGGACAGGGAGACGGGACAGCTAACGATGGAGGGAAGGGGCAGCAGCGGGGAGAACAACAGAAAACAGACCACATAGCTACACTCTACAGGGCAGAGAGTGGCAAATTAATAGGGACAGGGAGCCAGAAAAAAGAGAGTTGGAGAGCAAAAAGAATAGCAATGTGTACAGGAAAAAGAGGGAAGGAATTATAAAATAGGGTCATCGGGGAGCCAGAGACAGTGAGATGGAGAGAGGACAGAAGCTACAGGGCGGAGGGAAGAATTAACGAATAGGGACAGAGACTGGCCAGAGACAGATGGAGAAAGGCAAAAGATTGCACACGTGGCAGGGCAGAGAGGGAGGAATTCAAAAAACAGGGACAGGGAGCCGGACAGAGAAAGAGGCAGAAATAAAACGGGAAAAGGCAACGGGCCACACGGCAGAAAGGAAGGGATTGATAAATAGGGACACGGCACCAGACAGATTGTGATGGAGAACGGGAAAAAAATAGTGGTGGGCTACAGGGAAGAGGGAGGAATTAAAGAACAGGGACTGGGAGTTAGACAGAGAGACATAGAGAAAGCAAAAAAAAAAAAAAACCAAAACACAGCGATAGGTTACAAGACAGGTAGGGAGGAAATAAAAACTAGCGGCAGGGAGCTGTACAGAGAGAGATGGAGAAAGACAAACAAATAGCATGGGGCTACGGGACAGAGCATGTGGAATTAAAATATGGAGAGAGGGAGCCGGACAGAAAGAGAGGCCAAGGAAAAAATCCAGACAGGCTACAGGGGGCAGAGGGAGGAATTAAAAACCGGGGACAGGGAGCCGGAGAGATGGAGATCACAGGGAATAGCGGTGGGTGCAGGAAGAAGAGGGGGGAATTAATAAATAGGGACAGGGAGCTGGACAGAGAGGGACGGAGAAAGGCAAAAATAGCGTCGGGGTACGGGGCAGAGTGGAAGAATTAAAAAATGGGGGCAGTGAGATGGACATAGATGGAGAAAAGAAAAAAGTGAAGGGCTACACGGCAGAGCGGGGGGAATTAAAACACAGGGACGGGAAGCAAGAAAGAGTGAGATGGAGAACGGCGGGGGGAAACCCGAGGGGCAACAGGACACCGGTGGCCTCGGCCCTCACCCGCCGCCGCCCGGTCCCGCTCCCGCCGCGCCGCTACGCCGCTGCCGGGCACCGCGCACGTGCTGGCCGCCGATGGCCACAGCCGGCGCGCGAACGCCGCGCTGCGGTACCGCACTTCGGCCACGAGGAGGCAGCAGCAGCGAGCACCCGCCGGGCAGCGTTTGCCCGGGGGCGGCACGGGCGCCGCAGTTCCGCGCTTTGCGTGCCGAGCGCCTGCTGACACTGCGCACGTGGGGTGGCAGCGGCGTTTCCTTACCGGGAGGCAGCAACGAGTGTGGCGGCACCACCCCACAAGCACCGCAGCATCGCGGTGCCGTTACCGGCAGACTGCAGCGCGGAGCACGGCGGCGCCTCTGCACGCGTGCGGTGCCAACCTGCGGTACCACCGTTTAGCCGCCGTGCGTCAGCAGCGAGCGCGGCGTCATGCGCCACCCCGCATGCGCGGCTCCCACGCTGCAGTTCCGACGTCTGGCCGCCGGGGGGCAGCTGCGCGGGCGCTGCAATGCGCAGCCGCACCCCGCCTGCAGCACCGGCTTTTGGCGCAGTCCGACTGTCTTTTGTAGTTCTACGGGAAACAAGCCAAAAAGGCTTGTTCAGTTTGTGAAACACCAGGATTTTTCTACCTGTGACCACTGCCTGAAGGCTGTTGAAGGGTGATAGCTTGATCATCTATGTATCTATCATTTACTTTGCTTGATTACTACAGTTCTTACTACTGAAAGCACCTAGCCTTTTATAAAGGGCAAATACCGAGTTTTTAAAAGTTTTTAGTGACTCCACAGAATTGCCTTTACTTGTGATAGGTTGCCTGCTTCTTCAAACCAAGCAAGAAGCATTTTACCTTCAAGGCAGAACCTTCTGCTCCCCCAGGAGTTAAAGACAAAACTGTGGTTCGCTATTTTCTAATAAAATGTGTAAGTGGTAAAACACTTTCTCTAAGGGAACTAACTACTATATCCCATTCATTGCAGGTTTCTTAGTATCATGTTGTAATCTGCTTTAAATGCTTCCATGTGAAAAAAAGACATCAAAATGAGATATTATTGGATTTAATCCTTACTACACGCATGACCCTGGTATCATGGAGGACCTGCTTTAAAGCATCGGTAACATACAATTTTTGCACTTGATCTCAAGTATGCCTGTGCATAAAAAGCTATGAAAATGTGCCATTAGGTAACAAGCCTCGACAAGCAATTATTCACTCCAGTCCTTTGGTTCTTGGTACTTCCACTGGATGTAGTCTTTTTCACATTCTCCTAGCTAGGGCCTCCCCAGAAACTCCTGCAAGCATATTACAGATGGGATTTAGAAGGCAGAAATTCCATACAACTGCCAAATGCATTGCAAGATTAAGACAAACTGATTTCCACAGGAACCACAGACCTTTTCATACAGCCACAAAGGTGTTTAGGTATTAATTCATATTAGCACCAAAGGAAACAGGCATCTCATTACCTTTGGACCAGATGCTTGTTCAGTTTTAAAACAAGAAAAATAGCCTGTCCTGTCCTGTCCTCCTGTCCAAGAAAAGACACAAATGAAAGACATAGATAATCTTGTTAAAAGAATGGGAAAACAGACACGTGCTCTGCATGGCACTCAGACACAATCTTTAGACAAAAAAAATAAAACTCTCTAAATTAGATTGGGTGGCCCAAAGGGGTATCTTCTTTGTGTCACAGTACTGCCTGTACATAAGCAGGCTGCCTCTGTCTGCTATATTGACACCTAATACCAGCAAGGAAACAGTGAAAAATTTAGGAAACTACAGCATTTACCAGAAGCATTTCCAATACATTTAGGAAACAATTTAAGGAGATGATCACACAGAGCATATAACCAGAAATAATACTGTGGACAAGGCTTGAACTGACCAGCCTAGGGGATGGATCATGTACTCATTGATTGTGAAGTCCATTTCCAGAACATGAGTGCTCATGTTTTTACTGAATGTATCACTGCCTATGAAATACAGTGCACCACAGTAATCCTGATCTTGGGGCATAAGTCTGAAATAAAAGTGAATCATAGAATCATCGAATGGTTTGGGTTGGAAGGGACCTTCAAAGATCATCAAGTTCCAACCCACCTGCTATGTCAGGGACATCTTTCACTAGATCAGGTTTCTGAAAGTCCCATCCAACCTGACCTTGGACACCTCCAATGATGAGGCATTCACAACTTCTCTGGACAACCTGCTCCAGTATCTCACCATCGTCACAGTAAAGAAGTTCATCCTTACATCCAATGTAAATCTACCCTTTTTACGGTTTAAAACTGTTGCCCCTTGTCCTGTCACTACATGCCCTGGTAAAAAGTCTCTCCCTGTCTTTTCTTACAAGCCCCCTTTATATATTGAAAGGCCACAATAAGGTCTCCCTGGAGCCTTCTCTTCTCCAAGCTGAACAACCCCAACTCTCAGCCTTTCCTCACAGGAGAGGTGTTCCAGTCCTCTGATAACTTTCATGGCCTTCCTCTGGCACCTTCCAAGCACTGCTTCAACTCAATACTTATGAATGAATGACCCATGTGTGAAGGATTACCTGTATAGATGCACCTCAGTCATACACATGCAGACGGACCATTGAAAGATTAAAAAGAATGGTGTTCTGAAACTCTCAGGTTCCCCAACCCTCTTTCCCTAATCCCTTCCTCAGTGCCTGGATGAGATGATCCTGTTCCGTTGATCATGATCGTTCATCTCCAGAGGCAGGTGCTGGAGTGAAAGGACAAGGCTAGCAACTGCAGCCTCCTACTGAGCAGCATTCAGCCCTTCTGCACTTACACAGCTGCAAATTCACTTTTGCCTGCTCAGGGCTTGAGTCAGGGGGGGCACGTAACACTCAATGTTCATTCAAAGGCATAGTCCATCTGTCTATGATGTTCATTATTAATTCAGCTGCTATTATTAATACTAGATGTCTATATAATTTTATGATACAACAATTAGAGAATAATACACCACGGCTGCCAACAATGTTACTATATGGCATGGAATATAAGTGAAAAATTCCAACAACTCAACAGCCCTGGTGGCTCGTGTTTGTGACACCTGATGTTAGGGCCAAGGCAAGTGACCAGGTCAAGCCAGAGCCCCCTCCTTTGATTTTCAGAGATGGGACTTATTTTGGGCTTGCTGTGAGCTGGAGGGGATGTCAGCCTAAATAGCCACCTTCTCAAACTGATGTTGCAGGAGCTGTTCATCTTCTTGGCCAATCCACAATTGAGTCCATACTTACTCACCCCTGTAGGGGGAGAACTGAGAAACACGAAGCCATTCATATGTACCATTGCCCTCATCCCATTGATGTGTTACCGGACTCATACTGGTAACAAATTAGGGCTCCTTCCATTTTGGTTCTAAGGCATGTTTCTTTTTACCCAGGCTCAAAAACATTACCTGGCCTCAGTATCACCATATATATATATATATATATATAAATTTGATTCTCCCCATTCATGATTTTCCCCATTTTTTTTCCTGCTTCTTTTCCTGCTTCTTCCACCAAAACCTAAATTTCTTCTTTATTCTCTTGTAATGTTTTCCCATTCCCACTGATCACCTTCAGGATCCTTAGGGTCTCATGTGGGGGGCATGGGCTGTCCAAACAAAACATGCCACGAATGTAAACTGGTGCATGAGCTGTTGCTGTTTCTGAAAGCTGCAAATATCACTGGTAATTTTTCAGTCCATTGCTTTGGATATTGCCCTACAATTTTCTTGAGTTTATTTTTAATAGTCTGCTTCATTCTTTCTACCACTCCAGAGTGCTGTGGTGGCAGGATATATGCAGCCTTTGTTTAATTCCCTGTTTACTCATGAAGGCTTGAATTACTTCACTTACCAAATCTCCTCCTTTTCTATTTCCTGTTCTATCTTATGCCAGCCAGTGATCCATACCAACAGCTAATTTCCTTAGTCAGATTTTTTTTTACACTTACAGCTGCTGTGTTTCTTTTAGTGGGGAGTCTTCAACCCATCCCAAAAAGATGTATGTGATGATAAGCGGAGACTATTTCTTTAATTTAGAGCAGTTTATGTAATCCATTTGCAGTATTTACCAAGGTCTCCAGCTTCTCTGATGCAAGAGATGAGAGCTTGTTTTTATTAGCTTCCTTACAGAATTCAGCTCACTAGTGAAAATGAGATGGCACGAGGCACCTCATGGCAGTCCAGAGCTCTGCCTCCGCAGCCCCCACTTCCCCCGTCAGTAAAAACAGACTACAGCACGAAGTGCATAACTTGAGATGCTCTAGCAGATCACCGAGTGATGCACCCCTCTCAGCCAGTGCCTGCCCTTCCTCTTGGGAAAAGCTGCACCTCCGGAGAGCGCCCACCCCACGCTGCCCCCAGTACCCTTCCCCTCTGTGGTAGCATCCTGTCCTGCAGCCCTCGCAGGCAGGCTCTCCTCCCGCCAGCATGCCCGGGGTCAGCCCAGGGACGCTGTGTGTCAGGAATCCTGATGTAAGATCCTGCAGACTATGCCAATTGTCACGAATGTGTGATTTAGATCACTTAAAGAATCACCACCAAAGCTATTAGCAAAAGCGATTTTAAAATGATGTTGTAAAAGTGCAACTTAACAGTTCGATGGCAATGTTCACTCTGTTAATTACTGCATGGAAGGAACATACAAAGGAAAATTGAGTTACTCTCGAGTTAGACTGATTCACACAGAGACCAGAGATGAAAAGGGTAAGGAAGACCCTCCCATTGAGTCACGAGGCTCAGAGTGGACCCCCTTGCTTTCTAGACTCCTGATGGAGCTTAGGTACGGCTAGGTCCAATCTTAGTCTCAGACTTGGACAATGGTTTATGTCTAAAGGATTATATATGTTTATGTGAAGTTTCATTAGCATCAATTCAGCATGCAATCAAAGTTACCAAGGCAAAAATCAATGTTATCATACTACAGGGTTATGTGTGGTATCAGTCGCTTACCAAAGATCTGCCATTGGTAAAAGGTCTCTCTGCCTCGAGAGCAACCTTGAGAGGCGTCCCAGCTCAAGGGGAGATCGCCGCCATGCAGCCACATTGCCTAGCAGAGAGAGCTCAAAGAAGGCTCACTTAGGCTGTCATATTTATGGGATAAAGTGGTTGGCTTGTAGTCAAATTACACATGATGGGAAAGGTATGCATAAGACTCCTTGTACCCACAACTTTCCCTGTTCCTTGATAAATGAGTCTTGGAAAAGCCACCCGCTATTCACGTTATCAATTGCATGATCGGTGTTCCAAGCTCATATGCATTGATGCTCACCGTGTCCTTTGTGGCTTTTCAGAGAACAGATTGAAACTAGAGGAATTCCTGGCCTGGCTGTGGCTCAGGTCCTTACCTCCTCCAGAGCCTACACCAAACCACCACCAGTCTGGTCAAGGGGTCGAGTGCACCCGTCACACTGTGCCAAAACCCTGCTCCAGCCCCTGTGTGACACCCGCCCCACAAGTCCACGGGCGAGCGCACTAGCGGCCCAGAGTGGGGAGTGGCCGGCCGCGGCGGAGCGAGGGTGGACGAACAGGCCCCCAAGGCAGCTCCTGTCTGGCGTGCTGCCGCCCTGCACGATGCCGGACCCGCCCCGCCTTCCCCGCACCTCCGCCTCCAGGTGGAGGTGGCCACAGCAGGCAGGAAACATCCCGAGGCCCGCGGCCACCCGAGGGGACGCGCTCGCCTTGTCGGGACTCTCGCCCTCAGCGCCGCGCGGCCCCAGCCTCGCTGCCGCCAGTGAAGAGAGACGCGGCCACGACTCGCCGCCCCTGAACGGGTGCGCGGGGCAGGGGGGTGACAGCGACACAGCGAAGACAGCGAAGACGTTTGCACCGCCGCGTGCTCGCGAGCGGGTCCTGCTCGCTGCTCCCACCCGGTGGTCACGCGGCGGTAGCGCAGCCCGCCGTGCACGCCGTGGCTCCCCGGCGCTCCCCGGCGGCAGGGAGCGGGGGGGAACTGTGCTGCCTGTCCGCGGGACAACGGCGGGCTCGGCGAGCAGGGCCGGCTGGCTGCTGCCCGCGGTGTGAGCACCGGGGCGGCGGCGGGCGGCGGGGAGGGACGCTGCCCTGGCCCGTCTGCAAGACGCTGTCGGTTGTGCTGCAGTGTGCGAGCGCCCTTGGCACAACGCAGGACCTGGGCGGGCCAAGAAGTGTTACTGGTGGACGTGGGGGCACAAAAAGGGTGACAGGAGGCATCTCTGTGTACGAAAAGGTAGACGCATGCTCTCTTCTGGGACTCCCTCACCCCGCTCTGGATCTCCAGCTAGCAGTGAGGGTGTTAACAGGCTGTGGAGGAAGAATGTGTAGCAATCAGCGCACCAGATAGCGAGAGAAAAAAGATCTAAGAGCCCTGAGCAAAACAGGAAAGGGAAGAGGTTTAGTCCCAGCCTTTGCACTTGTATTTTTTTCCATTGCAAAGCAAGTTTGTTCTTTTTTCTCCCCCCCCTTCTTCCTGATTGTTTGTCAACATATGTACACTGGAGAGGAAGCTGGTCTGCAGGGGCTGTTTTCAACGGATATGACTGCAGCAAGAAGGACTTGCTGAAGCACATTGGCAAGGCTTGCCTTGACTGTAAGACGGGTCACTTCCTGACGGGCAGTTTCAAAGTTAGGTAAAGCAGGAAATGAGGGGTAGGGAAGCCCATGTCACATCGAGGTCTGTTTGCAAGAGGTTCTGGACTAACTGAGAGGAATTGGGGGTGGGTGGAGATGGATGTGGCCAGGATAAGGCAAATTGCTGTATTGATGAAGTCATAACCAGCTTCTTCAGTTACTAAACGGTGCAAGTGGAAAAACAGGGCATCAAACACATGTAAAAAAATAGATCTGGTGAAATGTTTTTTCCTCAGGTATTTCAGGTTCTTGGAATATCCTTAAATCAAAGTGCTACACTTACGTGGAAGGGAGAACAAGCTGTAAAGATAGTCTGGGCACTCTCAGGGTGCCAGCTAACCTCATCTAGTGAGTGTTGGTTAGGAGCCTCCAGGGCTTGTGGGAGATTTGAAGAGGAGCCAAGACATTTCCATTTACTCAGGAAAACCTGTTGGTTGCATCATACTCTGGGTTGAGGTTTGCAACTACACCTTATAGATTCAGCCACACAATGAGAAATCATCACCTTGAAGCCTACACTACCTGGAAATCAAACCCTTTAATTTCTTTGGTGTCAATGGAGAACAGAAGTTCTTTACCACGCTGAGGTCTTTCCATTGCTGATCTGAGGGATCTGCAAGGAAAACTGCTCCCAAGGCTGATCTGAGCTCAAGATCATAACTCAGAGGAGCTGAGCTATTAAATAGTAGCTGCTGATCTCAATCCACCCTGGAAAGCTTTTCCTTCTCTAAGCCTCTCTGACAGGCAAATATTGCTCTGCTTCTCCACATCTCAGATGGTTGGGATTTTGTTGACATTTTGCAGAGTGGCTAACAGAGAGGGCATTCCAGCATTCCCCAAGAGTGGGATGCGTTGGAGCCGGCTGTTGAATCTACTAACGTACAGCCTTATTTGCTGCTTTTCATAGTTCAGGTGGCTGCAGGGTGCTAGCGAGGTATGGCCAAGGCTTGAGGAACACCTCCTAGAAGCATTGCTTTGAATATAGACAGGCTTTGTCTGTGAATGGTTACGCTTTCCAAGGTTTGTGCATTTGCTTGTACAGCTTTGGTCATCTTCAATACCCTGTATCCAAAGCATGCACATTTAAGGACAAGATCCTTACAGGAAATGAGAGCTCTTGCTTCTGGGGGCCAGCACTGTGTATAGCTGGTGTTTCGGTAGCTAGAACATGGTTTCCAACAGCTAAACCAGAACCTAAATCTGAACCTAAATCACTGAAAGTCTTTCAGGAATCTCCCCTTTATTCTGTGGCTGAACCACAAAGGGGTGTGAGCTGAGTCATCAAGACAAAACCAAGATAAAGCTGTACATTAAATGAAAGGACAAACTCAAGAAAATAAAGGTAAAACCAGTACCAGTAAGTGGAAGGCAGCATGATCCAATGATTAGTTCACCAGTGGGTGGCTAAGTCTTGCGAGGGCAGCTGGGACTTTCTGGAAGTGCTGGACTTTCCATGCTTGCCCTATCCAACAGACCTCAACACTCACGATAGAAACATCTGTGTGCTCTGAACATGCGGAAGTCAGGCTGAGTCCATAATAGAATCCTTAGATGAAATAAAAGATAAAGAAGTCCCTTCAAAATCACCCAAACAAAATCTCTGGAAAAGCAGTAGCTGCTAGGCAATAGGAGGACATAAGGGAATCCTCTGTTTCCATACATGCTTTCCATCATGATAGCAAAGGCAAACTCTGTGGTCCCATGGAGTGCATTTAGGACACCTAAAGAGTTAATCAGGGCTGGTGTCTAGGGATGACCTAGTAACAAAAAAACCCCCAACCCTGCAGTACATATTACTCCTTTAGTGATGGCATGAGCATTCTGCATTTTTACAGGAACCTTGCTCTACTGGTGGCTTAACAGTTACTCATTTTTCTGGTATTCTGTGCTGGTAATTCTTTGTGAGGTGGGAGTGAACGTCATTCAACATTCACTCACACAATGGCAGAAGAGCTACCTCCTTTTCTTTTGCACTTTAAGCTTGCTGCTTTTGGACCGGATGCAGAGACTTCACTGTGTCCTGGAACCTGTGGCCTTGCACTGGTTTGATAGTTAGGAAGTTAAACTTTCACTGCAGAGATCAAGTTGTTTGCCTGACGGGGCACTTAGGTTTCTGTAAAACTATGGTATTTGAAACTGCACCACTGGCAGGAGCCGCTTAAGAAATTGCAGTGCTTGGCTCATGTGTGCACTTTTCTCTCAGCATCAGACATTTCTGTGTGCACAATGCTCTGGGCCAGATATTTTACTCATTCCTTACTTCAAGCAACCTTTGGTTTTGATTTCAGCAGATGTTTTCCTGAGGAGAGTCAGCAGAGATAAGGGGATACTTTTTCTGGTAGATGAGTTACACCAGGACTGTTATACCATGGGATGTTTTTCACTTTTTTCCAAAGCACTTAATAGTTGGAGACATTACAAAATAGATGGCCTAGGAAGTTTGTCTGAGTGTGCCAATTCTTGTATTTTGATGAATTTAACATTGGAGAGTTACCAGTGTCTATCTGGCCATACTGTTAAACTAAGAGTCTTTTTTTTTAAGCTCCTGCAGGATAGACTTTTTACAAAATATTCCCATAGGATGGGTCAACTTCTAAAAGTCTAACACTGGATTTAGGATACTAGCTCTAAACAAAGCTCTTCTCATTAAGGAGTGATGGGCAAGGGCAGGCTGTGTAGTGAAAAAATCGGCAAATTTGGTAAACAAACAAGGGGTGTGGGAGACATGGGAACAGATTTGAATTCAGCTTGTGATGAAGATGTGATGAATCCAGGTTTTGTATGGAGAAAGGTGAGAGATCGAAGATCTCATTTCAAGCGGTATCAAAATTGATACATTTTAGTTGTTGGTGGGGTGGCCAAAGCAAAGATGGGCAACACAGGTCAGCCCCAAATGGACAAGATCAGAATCATTATAATAATGTAAATATGGAAAACTATCTTGATATAAACAAGGCCAGAGGAGCATTTACTGTCTTCCCATCTGATGGAGGCTAGTGTGAGATATTTCAGAAATATAAAACCCCAACCACATTGTCAGGGGCAGGCAGTGAGTCAGAAATGTGAAAGCCCAGCAGACGTTTTCTTTTCTGTTCCTGTCATTGTGAGCAGCACGGGGTGGCAGCCAGAAAGTTAGCAGATCACTTGTCTAATAGGATGCATTTGACATAGAAAATGAATGATGAGAAGTTGAAAAGAAAAAGGAAAATTTCTGAAGTCCAAGGGACAGTGAGATAAAAGTCAGTACAGAGTTTTCAGGAAAGGTTGAATGTGGCCAAAAACTTTTGATGCACGCAATTACTCGTCCTACTTGTTCATGTCAAATCTCTTCCAGTGATCTGTAAGTTCAGTATTCTTGCTGAGGGAAGATTCAACACAGAGCAGTACAGCATGTAGGGATTTTTTTCGGAGCACCTTGGGTTCAGGATGCATCCTAGTTCTGTATAAGCACTCATGATCTCATTTTTTGGTTTAACTGTACTAATGCTGCAACAGTATTTCTGCAATGAATGCATCACCACCCAAGAAACTGAAGAATATGGCATTACCCTATGTGTCTCATGCAATGAACAACCTCCCTTCAGTTCTCTTGGGACTAAGGAACTGGGTTATCTAGTTTATGTTTCAGGTAGTGACAGATTATGCATTGCACATTTATTGTAAATAAAGTCCCTGAGCTTCTGCTAGCCTGCATAATCGGCTGCCATAAATTACCAGAGTGCCAGGAGCCCCAGCCCTAAACTGCATTCATGCCTGTGCAGTCTGTCAATGTCTCTGTCCATTGCTGTGAATAATTGAGTGTAGTGACAGAGGCTGGAACTTTGCTAATAGTTAAAATGCTTTTGAATTAAAGCACGTAATGGAGGGAGGAGGAGCCAGTGTATACAGATTACTTTGCTCTTCGGAGCAATCGTTTGATCAGTCATCCTCTTTACAGGGAAAATAAAGCATGAGAAGGTTATTAAATAGGATTAGTGAGTATTTTTCTACTAAAGCAGGTTTTGACAGAAAATGTGGTTCTTTATGGGAAACTTTTCATGAAAAGAAAATCTAGAAGACATTTGGCTGAAAAACAACATCACAAAAATAGATGTCCCCCATCTCCTCTAGGCATCAAGCAGGGATTTCATCTTCCATGACCCCTCTGTGAAGCTCTGCCTCTTGTTAGTTAAGAGCAGATTGCAGTTCGGTATGAGAACTGTACTGCAGCATGAGCCTGCACTGTTGACAAAGTGACAAGGATGACACAAAGTGACAAGGAGATCACAAATCACAACTCCCAGAAAGTGCAGCAATGGCATTTCCAAACATACTGGTTCAGATTTAGCTGCAATATTTCAGTTTTGTATTTCCCTTTTGCTGGAGGTTGTGTTTTTCCACCCAATCAATTCTATTGATTTTCCCAAGGCAAGATGGCAAGTTCCTGGTAACACTGAGAACGAAGATCCCCTGTCTTTCTGTCCTTTCCAACCTCCAACATCTAAACAAGATGGCCATCACTTGAATAACAGAAAAATAAAGTGGGCAAAGATCATTCCTTGTTCCTGTGGAAAAAATTGTCTAAAATGCATCTGTCTGAACCTGTTTGGTAGCTCCTGTCCTGTACTTAAAGAGCAGTGATATAACTAACTTTCTGATTTATATGCAAATAAAGTGATAAATTGACTGCTTTTTGTTTATCAGTATAATCCTGTAGAGTCACCCCTATTCAGAGAGTGATTGCTTACGTTTTGCTACTAGCAAGAAACACCTACTCTTAGCGTCAATAATAACAATAATACAACCACCAGTTGCTTATACTGCTTCTGGGAAATTAAAATTTTACCTTGTGATGGCAATATGGAATATGCCCAATCTATGCCCATGCTTTAGAGGAAGACAGCAAAACCCTCACAGATCCTGAGAATGTAGCTTCGAAATTTCATTTCTAGCTGCTAACTGAAGGATAAGTTTAGTTGTGGTGACAAGAATTGCTATAGCTAAGCATCTTATTACATTACAGCCAAGATATAATCAGTATCCACAGGGACAGCTGGATTGCTGGAAATTGAAACCATTAGCTCTCAAATGGAAAAAGCAGCAGCTTCATTGCACAGCATCACCGGTTGGATGTCCAGATCTCCCCTGACAGCAGAAATCTCTATTGCTAAAGCTACCGTTCCCTTTCTGGCTCGTTGCAAGAGAAATTTCATTTTGTTTTATCAGGACAATCGTAAGTAAAACAAAGCAAGGAATGACAGATAAAACCTAAGGCCTTTCTGCCTGTGAAATCAGATATCTTTCAGCAAGTCTGGAACCTCCGCAAACTGTCCTACAAAGCAATGCGATAAAAATACAAAGAAAAAGGTGTCAGTGGGCATGGTGGTGTTGGGATGATGGTTGGACTTGACAATCTTAAAGGTCTTTTCCAACTTCAATGATTCTGTGAATCTGTGATATCCACTAATGCCACAGGGCCCAGCTGGTAATGTTCTACTTACTGGGTCAAGATGCGATATAGCCCAAAAGGCATCTAGCTTGCAGAGGCTTCACTACACACTAAAACCAAAGGCAGTTTTAATCAGCAAACACTTACAGAAATCAGGTCAGGCCCGTAGTTGATCCTCGTGGCCTCTTTCAAGAATGTCTTAACATTAGTCTGCTGGAAATGTGAAAATAACAAGATTTTAGCAAGCAATGGAAGTTGAAAAAGGCTCAAGAGAAGAAGAAAAAAAATCTGAATCCACTCCTAGAAAATTTACAGCTATGTGTTCCTTGTCTACCAGCAAAGTAGTACCAGTCGTACCTCTGTAATGGACTCTGTTTATCACTTCATTACCCAAAGCTCTCAGTCTGCATTAGTTTTATGAAGTTTCACTCCTAACTTCACCCTTTAGAAAACCTTTGGAAATTAGGCTGATTGTATAACTGTGTCTTGAGGCAAGTAAGGGTGTGAAGAACTACTCAGGAAGAATACATCTGAAAAAGGAAATTACTATGCCCAGCAAACCCCCATTTGTGTTGGTTCTCTCTCCCCTCTCATACCCTGTATTGTTGTCATTAGTTCTCATGTGTTGTCCTCCACATCTTGTTTTCTTCTCCATAAGCACTGCTCAAACAGAGCCCTAAAACCGTGCACCACTACCAGTAGCCTGTCTCACTGAAGTCCTAGGCATTGTTTATTTGTTGTACAATAATAAACTACAAGTTCCTTTTAATTCTTTATCAACGTAGATCTCACAGGCCATTACAGGAATAGATAAACACCATCTCATCCATTTTACAAGGAGAAGGGATCACTTGAGGTACTATGATGAGTCAGTGGTGTAGCTTGAATAGAGTCCGTGTTGTGTTCTCATCACTGAACTCTGGCTTCATCATCGCAGGCTCCTGAGAACTCCCGGCAGGATGTTGCCTCCTCTGGGAAGAGGAACAGATTGCATTTCCTGCCTAGAGGATGAGGCAACAAAGGCCTGGCTTTGTTTTAAATTATGCAAGTGTCCTCTTCAGAGAGCATAGCTGTTGCTCCGGAATGTGACATATTATAGACATGCAGAGCAAGTGCCATTCAGTTTCAAAGCAAATGTGGGCTTTCAGTGGGAACAAGATAACTCAAGACCTTCAAGAAAAGGTTTTTTTGTTTCAGGTTTTGGTGGGTTTTTGGCTTATGGTTTTTACTCAGCAAAAGTCTTTCTTTTTTTTCTTTATAGTCTCACTGCTTGGAGTACAGAGATAAATACTTGCCTGCTTGTTTATAGAGGCTGCATACAAGATTCAAAACTGTTACAAAGAGTAGCTGCCCAGTGACAGTGGCTCTGAATCATTAGTAACTGCAGTACAGGGTGACAGGAGCTTATGTGAGATCAGCTCCGCATTGTGGGGTCAAGTCATAGGTCCTGCCACATATAAACAGACAAGAAAATAGTGATCAGATGCTTAAGGACTGATGGCAAAACTTACAACAAGGACCTGGGGCCTTGCACATGAAACCAGTGGCCCTGTGCTCATGTGCTGTGCCTGGAGCTCACTTGCAGGCTTGGTGTTTTGAGACAGGTAAGAAGGACTGCCACTTCATGCTCCTCAGGGGCTAGAGAATATTGTCGTGGTAAAAACTCTGGCTCTTTGCTTTCTGGAATTTCTACTCATGAAGAACTAGTGAATGCTTTTCCCTCTGCTTCCTCACTTCTGTCCCTGTGGAAGACCCTTTCCAAGAGACACAGAAGAAATCTAGGGCAGATCCTTTGACAAAGGAATAAAAAAAGATGCAGGTCTGAGCATTTACCATGGGAAGTCTGCCCCTTTGCTGCCCCAGAATGAATCCATTAGCTGCCATCTGTTTAAAAATAAAAAAGAAAGATGTCTCTCAAACTAGATACTGGGGCTTTAGAAATGGACAGGCCTTAGGAGAATGTTACTTTGCAGGTTTCTCTTAGAAATGGGATTTCTTTTAAATCTTTGTTATGCCAGATTATAACCTACTTCTTATCCAGTTTGTTTTAGAGAGAAACAACAGAACTCTTTGGATTAAAATGAAATTCCTCTCCTTTCAGGCCATGGATGAGTTAGGGGACAATATGATTCTAAGTAATCCTGACTTCTGTAAGAAATTCTGAGAGGATTGATGTGCATAGAAATCCCATAGAAAAGAGGCCAGCTGCTCTTGATGAATGTGTTGCTAAATTAGTCAAACCTTAATATTGTAACAACTATAGGCCTTAATTTTGTAACAACTGTAGGATGACCAAGTCACCGCTGTGCTGAATCTGTCATAACAGACTGAATCATTAGAACTTAATGGGAGAGGTACTTCCAGCAGAGACAGAAAAGCAGCCACTGTACGTTGTGCTAGGGAAACCTGATCTGCAGTAGTGTATACATAGTGGTCAGGGAAGAGGAACTAGAAGGGACGAAGAGAAGAACTAGCCTAACCACTGTTAAACTGGAGCTAAATGAGTTTGAGCTTGGAGACTGTAAACCATGGTTGCCTCTGCTAGCAGAGAACTGCTGCAAGTGGCACAGGAGGCTCCTTTTGACCTAGTGAGAGATGGAAGAGTTTGCTGTGGAAAGAATTATCCCCAGTAGTTGGGACAGGTGCAAGATCTAGAGAATGCCTGAGAGAACTGCTCCTTCACTGGCTGTTATAACTGAGTTTGAAATTGATGCAAGAGCTGAAGCTTTGGGGGTATCTTTGCTTGTTTTTGTTAAGTCTTGTCATCATTTCCCCATGTGTCCATCCCTTGCCTGCTCCAGCACAAATAGCATCCTCTCAGCAGGAAACTTAACAGGAGATGAGACAGGTCAGGAATATGAAGCCCTGGCAAAGCTGTGTAGGGGACTGGAAGGCAGGAATGTGTATCGCTCTGTGCCACAAGATTATGGTGCATTTAGGGGACATTGGCTGGTTGATCTACAGAGTAAGCAGAGACTTTTATCTTTGGTAGATCAGCTGGCAGGTGCATCAGTTCTGTAGAATCAGTGCCAACTGTATCTGTGATGGTGTGGAAGGCAGTTTTAAAATGTAGCTGCCAGTAAGCAGATCAGTCACCTGCTCCCATGGGAATTTAGCTTCAGGGATTTGTAAAGGAAGAAAAATGTCGTCGTTGTTCAGAAAACCCTGGAGTGATACTTTTCATTTTGCTACTTTCTAATAAAGAACAGACTTTTTCAAAGTCTGTGTAGTGAGGAAAGGAAACAAACCGCTGATCAAAATTTGGACAGGAAAGTTAAGTACTGTGCAGATAGATTTTCCAGAAGAGCTGGATCTTCTTGCTGAACATTGGAGTGCAGAGGGACAGAGGCAGGGTCTGAAAAGCTGGAATCACTGCATAAAACTCCATTCCACAGGCAAGACTCTAAGATTGGGAGGGTTGGGACAAGGCAACAAGAAAAACACAGTTTAAACTGACAGCAGAAATATCCCAACTCTAAATTCCTGTGAGACAAATTCCATCTTGGCTTCAACACATGAATCTCCTAGCTAGAACAACTGTCAGAATGCCTGAGGGAAGAATTTGTCCCACGGAGCCTAAAGTGAGAGACTGCAGACCTTAAATCGGCATAAATTTGCAGAGTATTTACTGACCTGACGGAAGTTAGCCTACTATATCTAGATATGCCTCCAGTGTGACTTCTTTGCTTTGCTTTGCGGAAAAATTGCTTCATCTTTCCAAAGTTAAGGCAAACCAATCAAGACCCATTTTCGTCTTCAGATCAGCTCTCCACTAGAAAGATAAGTTTCAGAAAAAGGGTAATTAGCATAAATTAGTATTATTGATATTTAAATTGATGTGCTTCTATCTCTCCAGGGCCTCCTTTGAGTGGATATCTCAGGTTGTGTTCCTGAACTTTCATTTTCTTACCACACCTGATTTTCATACAAGAAATATTTTGACTCCAATTAAGGCACATGTGCAAGAATTTGTTCACCCCACAAAAACAGTGACACAGCCACCTTTATTACCTGAGTTTTCCCTATGAGACTGCAGAATGTGATGTCTGTAAAGAACCTGTTACTGATGTAAAAGTAGAAAAAAAGAAATTGGATATCTCTCAGAGCACTGAAAAAGATGCCTGAAAAGTGACTTGGCTGAACAGCAAAGCATTTGGCATACATGCTTCCAAGGCAGGCATGTGCATCCCTCAATTCTGCCAGCATGTGCTTTTCAATTTTCAGTTTGATATATTTTGGTGCTTTGGGACTTTCCAGATCTAAACATAAGGTGATTAGCAAATACGAGTTGCATCATTTGATTGTGTTCTTTTTTTTTTTTACTGGGTGGTAAGTCCTAAAGCATACAAACTGCAGAGAAGAATGAGAGAGAAAACAAACAAGCAAAGATTCACCTGGAGTGTTTTGCCTTAGCCAGTGGGCAGTGCTGTTCTTGGGCATCCTTGAAGGAAAGCATACAGCTATGAAATATGCAGGGTCTCAGTAGGCCTGGACCATAGAACAGACTTTCAAAAAAGGTGAAAGAAGTAAAGGAAAGTGAGGATAACAGCCTGTATGGATAACTCAGTACCAGAGAGTATAACAGCAGATTTAGTTCTGTATGAGTAATTGGTCTCAGGACTGTAAAAAGAGACCAAGTGAAGCTGTAGGAAGAGTGTTTTCAAAGGGATACAAGTGGAAACTCCTAAACAGAGCATCATGGGAGCCTATATATACTGGGGGACAATGCTTATGAAAGTGTCAGCACAAGCTGATAGACTTTTCCTCTCTGAGCCTTTGCTGCCAAATTGCTGCCACAAGGATCTCTGGGTAGAATTCAGGTATGTCCTTCAGGGATGTCCTTAGCCTGGGTGGGAGCCTCTGTGAGCACCAGGATATGTGTTGTCTCCCTGTCTCAAAGTGAGAGGAAGGGTCGGACTCACTGTGTCTGCCAGAAAGGATATCATAGAAGCACTGTCAGGGGCAAAAAGGTGAAGTGTATTTAACTTAAATATAGAAAAAGGACACACTTGCCTTTAGTTTTAAAATTAGTTCCAAAAGTCACCAGTGAATGGCATTTGCGCAAAAGGAGATTGCAACCTGTATACTTTGCCAGACTCCAGTTTCAGAGGATGCAGCAGCCTCCAAGAGTCAAATTCTGAGCCCTGCTGACTGAATTTCAGCTTTACACACTTGTTAGAAACATCTGTATATACTGCCAGAAGTAGTAAAATGCTGAAGTTCCCATTAAACAACCCCTCCACACACAGTCTGCATCCCTAGCCCTCAGCAGCTGGCTTGGTAACAGTTGTGCCCTTTTCAATTTAATGTATAATCCTATGGGGCTTAATCTATCTCCTCCATCCCCCAGACTCACCCTAGTAATGGATCATCAACAGTTGTTGACATTAAGGTTTTCCCTTTCCAGCTGAGTGCCCCTTGCAGGGTCCCATGCACTATCCATTTCTCTGGGAGGTGGAGGAGTGAGTGTTTCCAAGGACAGAAAAAACATTTTGGTGGATGTTGCTTTCCCATGGCCGCCTGGAAGAGCTGAAATTCTTCATTTCTCTTCCAGCAAAATTCTCATTTTTGCTTCCTTTTCATGGCATACTTTTGGCTGCTACTTTTAAATAAGTGAAAGCTTAAGTGAAGCTACTTTTAAAGAAGTGAAAGAGCACCGTTTATTCTGATGGTTGAAGGCTGGTTGAAGCCAGATAACATGTCTTTTTTTTTTTTTTTTTGGTGTGGAAGGCCCGAAGTCAGCCATCACCAGCCCTGGAAAGGAACTCTGTGGTGACTGTTTGAGAAAGGAGGAGCAGAGGAAATCCTCAGCCACGTTAGCTATTGAGTGACAAAACAATAAAAAAAAAAAATACACCTCCAGGATCTGGATTCAGGTGCAGGGACTGCCCAGTCTTATAGCAATTGGCATTACTACAGAGCTAGTTAGCCTCCAATGGGAAACTGAGGCTAAAATATGACACATGGCTCCACAAACACACCCCTGGTATCTGAACCGTGGAAGTCTCTCAGATATTGATAGCAGCTGGTCCATCAGCTTTCTTTTGAGCCAGGTAGTGTTTTTTCACTTAGAATATTTTTAGCCGATTTGGGCACAGATTCAGCTGAAACTAAAAGGAGGTTTAATTGTGTGTGTGTGGGGGGGGGGGGGGGCGCAGTTTGCCAGTTAAATTGTTTGCTTGGATGAGTTCCTGCTCCATTTCACCATACAGCTACTCAAAGGGCAGCATAGACGTGAGGGATGGTGCAAGCACGAGATGAGTGAGCAAGTTTACTGGTTTCAGCTGCAGCATCAGGCTGATGCTGGCATAAACCATATGTGGAACTAAGGCAATTTAATGTAACATTATCTTTGGATGGAGGACAAAATGGTTAAGCCTCAGAATATCATTTAAAGGGACACTGATTTTTGAACACACACACACACACACGCGCATGTGCTCGTGCGTGCGCATGCGCACACACATACACACACAGAGATGTGATATATCTATATATATATTAACCAGCCTTGACTACCGCACTTCAAGACATCTTTAAAAAATGCTGTAAATATTAGACAATATGACCTAATTTAGTGTCAGTAACTCAGACTGCTAAGGAAGAGTATTCCTGTTTCATGTAATCATTCCCTAATAATGCTGTGAGTCATGAGAAAGCAATATTGTCTTAGGACATCTGGGATATAGGACAGTGAAACTAACTGTAAATGGGAAATTAAACTGATCTCTTTTGTTTCCAGTTCCAAATTACATGAAGTCTAAAAGGAAGGAAAAGGAAGGAAAACTCCATCATTGGAGGAAAGGCACCAAGTTTTTTTGGGTTTTATTTTGTTTTGTTTTTCTTTCTGCTCTGTTTACAGGATTTGTTTTAAATGCTTCCCAGATTTTCAGTTCAATCTATAGGTTTGGAAATTGTGCCATATTACACCCCAATATGTTGTTATTTCTGCACTGACAGTATCCTTTTAATTTGTGCATTTAAAGGTCACCAAAAAAAGTGAACGACTGGGAGTGGGTATAAGTGCATTTTTAAAAAGCAAATGTATGTTGTGCGGAGAGTAAAATGGCTAATGTGCACACTTCTGCAAGAGCTCCATCCTTGGGGATACTCAGGTCCTCCATAAAGGTGCTGAACACCTGCAATAGCCCAAGGCAGACTTCGAATGCACAGCACTTCTTGGGAAATGCTCAGCATTTCTCAGCATTAGCCCTGTCCTAGTATTTATAGGAAACACCTCTATGTTTTAGTAACTGAAGGGAGGGCATAGGGCTGACAAGAGATTCCTTCTAGCAGCTTGTTGTGCTGATTTTATTTTTGGCTTCATCTGACTATTCTGCCTGTCGTGTTTTGTTTATATCAGCAGGGAAGAAAATAGGTGCCATAAACCATCCATCAGATTATAAGTTGCCTTCCAAGCCATAATTCTCAATTATTATCCAGCTGCTACATATATCCTGTGGGGACTGACAATGCAGATGGTCAGGGGAGTGCAATGTAGTAAACGATTGTCTAAAATAGCCTGTGACTTTTATCCCTTTATTATTTTTTTCACTTCCTCTCCCTTTTTTATTTCTTTTTGGTCCTCAAGGAGTAAAACAGGAATCTTTAAATATAAATCAGGACACACCAATACCTGCCAATAATAAATACCTGCCATGAGAAACATGTTTTTTGAAATGGCACAGTGCAGCACAAGCTGCAGTGCTAGAAATTGTGGGTTTAAAGTGCTGACCTTTTAAATGATGATTTGCCATCAGCACTGCATGATAAGTAGCAGGGCTGTCAAGCCTACCTGACTGCAAAAACTTTTTTTTAGTATGTATTATTTTGCAGTACTATAGTGCAGCTGAGAAACTGCATTTCACAGTTAGAGGAAATAAATAAAACATCAGTTAAGGTATCACCAAGGTTGAAGTGCAGTCTCAAAACCTGGCTCTTGCTCAGTGGTGATGCTTTGGGAAAGCACACTGACCTGGTGTGATGACTTCCTCTACCACTTTCTTCTCCCTCCCTTTCATGGTTGGGTTGTGACCTCAGGCCTGAGTGATAGCAGCAGTGCAAGCAGCTGGTGTTTTTTTCTACAACTCCTCCGACAGGCCTGTAGACATACAAAAGAGAAATTTGTCAGAGCAGTGTCACCTTTGCACTGCACAGTCTCATGAGCCAGGTGCAGAGGATGACAGAGGAACTTGTTGTAAAGAATTCGCTGGCCACAAGCAAAGGTAGTCACTCAGTGAGGCTCACCGTTTGTTGTAGGTCAGGATGTGCTGTGGTCAATTTGTCTCATCTTTTCACATCTCTGCATGTGACACTTACCTGGGAAGTTACGACTCCAGCTAAGACATGTATAGGTTTCAGAGTCAGTTGTGACTAATTAAATGTGCTTTCCCCTTATCTGAGAATGCCTCACACTGCAGCGAGAACTGGAGAGCAGGCGCCAGGCAAGTTGGCTCTGCCAGGGGACTGTCAACCACATTGCTCAAGGAGGAGAAGGTTGTCCAGGGAAACACTGCATGTATTTGCACTGTAAGTGCCTAGCTTAATGGACTTTAACTAGATCTTAAAAAAATACACATTTTTTTTCCCAAAGGAGTACGCCTTAAATGGCTTTGGGCCAAAGTTATGCAGTTCATCACACTTAGAGCTTGTGGCCATTGGAAAGGAGACCAGCAGACTGAGGTGGGTAGCAGTGCCAGTCTTTCACTATATGGGTGGTAAGTATGCTGGCAAAGATTAGCTTCTGCACTGGGCCTCTAGCACCATCATTACAGGGCTGTGTTACCTGCACAGGAAAATACTTAAGTGCTGCGGAGTTTCATGACTCTTATTTCCACAAGGGTTTCATTCCCATTTTTCTCAGTCAGGTGCACATGGGACCTTGGTTCCAACATGCACTGAAAAACACATCATCAAGCTCCTGCAGCCACAGCAGGGGAGGTGGGCATGGCAGGAACAGGAACAGGGACATGCTTTCGGGGAGGAGAATGACATAGGTGAGGTCCAAATTTGCAAATGGAGAGAATGACAGTAAGCAAAGTTTTCTTCAGCCTGCTTAGCTCCTGAGCCCTTTTGGGAAGTTAAAAAGGTCACAGAATAAATGATTTTGCAAGCCTTTTCCCATGGGCTAAATTCATCTTTTTGATGCTTCGAAGGGTGATTGTTAATGATTGTTCACATAGAATATTTATTGTTTTAAATACTGAAAGTTCTGGGGACACAGAGATTCTCAGAGAGAAACCACTATATAAAAGTAAATTATACTATGTATAATGTACATATTCAATAAAGACAGCAAATCACACAGGTTCTGAGAACAATTATAACATTTTTTGCCAGATCTGGGAGCTTTTTTGCTCTTTACTTTTCAATAAAGCTGGCAAAGCATTTGACAGGGTATCTTCATAACGAAGTGCTCTCTGGAGATCGTGATAAATTAATATGGGCCAGAAGATTGCCATCATTAAAGCAACATTTTATTGGTGTGGATGTCTAGCTATTCCCCATGCAGACTCATACTCATTATCTAAGAGATGCTGCATGATTTTACTCAACTATATAAATCTGCAGGGCAGGGGGAGAGGAAGGGGAGAGAGAAAGAAAACAGTAAGAGATCCTCATGGACATCAGGAGAGGACAATCCATTTTCATTTGCTAAGAACATCTCCCTCCCCATGGGAGCCAGCCACTGCAATTGCGGTGGGCCATAGAAAGGTATCACCCTCTCTCCCCTCATTGCATGAAAAATGCTGGATTTCTGTTATACTGCCCTAAGATCCAACCTTGTTAAAGCACTGACTGTAAAGTTAATAGGCCTGAATCCAGACACCACCTGTAAGGGAGCAAATAGATACGACTCCTGTGATGGAGTGCAGTTCTGTAATGGTGGAAGAAAAGGACTCTGCCTCAGACATGAACACAATAGCACAAGTATTTATCAAAGATTTAGTGTCCTGAGAGTTAAATATACCAGTTCTCTTTGCAAAGTCTAAGCAGCCAAAGGGAGGTGGTTCTCTGCAGCTCACATAATGAAATCACGGAGCTCCTTGCCACAGGGCAGGTGGATGCCAATAGTTTAAGTGGATCTCAAATGGGAATATAAGTCTGAATAGAAAGAAAACCTCTCTGACTCTAGGAAATTCTGGAGCCACAGATCTCTGGAGAATGCGAAATGATCCTGGGGGATGATCATTACCTACCTACACTCTTAAGGCATCTGTATTTGCTACTCTGGGAGATAGGATGCTGGGCTGGCCACGCCTTTGGTCTGACCTGCATGGCTGCACTTACCTCCTTAGGCACTGGGTGAAAGTCCTGAGACACTCCAGAAGAGTGGTGTATACCAAGCAGGACTGTCCTGCGAGGCCACAGGCAACGATAACCAGCATGGTCCTTCGCCATGGGAATGTCTGGGCAGATACAGGCTACAGACATTTTGTGCCTCTCAGCTGTCCCAACAACCCGCCACTGCTGGGTCACAGAGGGCAAGGTGTCCTGTAATGCACTGGAGGGCAAGGGAAAGCCCTCAGTAAACAGGCCGTTGCTACGTAATCCACACTTTTTGGCTTGCCTTCTTCATTCTTCTCTAGCTGGAGGACACTCTGGCTGGGACTGGACTTGCTTCCAAGCACAAGAACTAAACTAAAAGCAGTTTTTGCAACAGCAATGCTGTTGTGTAGAATCAGCTCTCCTGTCAAGAAAAGGCGCCTCTGCCTCTGTAGAGGCTGCTAATAGTATCTTGCATCACATGGACCAAAACAAGGGATTTCTCAGACCTGTCATGGGCTGCTGACTTGAGAAAATGGACACAGCAGCTGCAATGGAGATAACCTTCCCCTCCTCTCCGTAACAGAGATACTGACAATTTGGGAGTCAGGGACATATTCCCACAATGGGACCTAATTTCAGCTGGGAAAATGTAATTTACAACCTCAGCAGCTCAAACCCGTCTGGAGCACTTCAGGACCATATGTTCTGCAGGCAGTATGGATTATTTATCCTGAAAATCTTTGGTGTAAAACACATTTAAGCCTGCATTTAGTATCATGATGTGAAAGTCAATATCTTTTAAAGAGCTTACTCCATGCTCTGTCAATGTGGGAGAACTTCGGCCAGCAGGATCTACTAATCAGAGCAAAAGATGGCGATCCATGAGAGCTAAACCTAAGATTACACACCTGTGCTCAGGGCAAACCAATGTGCGATTATGACAACTAATGAACAGCTGCAGAGCTACAGGCATAAATAGTGCCTGCACAGAGTTCTGAAGTACACAGATACAGGATTAGATCCTCCACTAACATAACCCTGAGCCAGTCATTCCAGTCTGCCTGGGCCTTCATTTTCTGATGAAACAAGGAATGAGAAATCCTTTCTTTCAAAAGGTAAGGTAGGATGAAAGCAGCTGCCAACATGAGCAACAGTTTTTCTGAGCACTGAAGGCTGCCAATGAGAGGCACCACGGGAATGAAAAGCACCTCTTTCCCTCTTCTGCAGAGGAAAGTACCTTCTGATCCAGCCCGCCTGGAGACACGGTAGTGCGGACTCTGCCCCAGGTGCCAGGCAAGGGGGCAAAGCTCTGAACAGCTCCAATTCTGAGCTCACACTCTTTTTTCTTGCTTCCATGATGCCCTTCTAGTCTACTCTAAGGGCCCCAGAGTTAGCTAGGGCTGGCGTCCCTCTCAGCCCTCATGCCTTTGCGATAGTGTCTGTTCTATGATGCAGTACATATTCCTGTGACCCACTGGAGAATGCCATGGTGCACATTCATATGCAGCCTTTCTTGTGCAGACCTCCTTAGCCCAAGCAAGGCACAGATTTTTCCCACCCTCACTATGGCTCAGGCCTCAGAGCTGCCCTGCCACTGCGGTATGCTTACTCACAGCCCCAGGTGAGCCAAGAAAATCTCATCAGGTGTTACCAAAACATAGCAGCTGCTCCAGGAGACCACCAATGAAAGTTTTTAGGGCAGAACTGAGCAGGGACAGGGTAAGGTACAGGCCAAAATGCTGCACAGCTAGGAAAACTCTGTTAAGGCACTGCTGTATGCATTTGCTGTTAAGAGGCTTACACATGGACTTTAAGATTGAATTTACTGTGTAGAACAAAGTAGCATCTTAGAGAGGACTGACCAAAGCCATTCCTGTATGCTGTAGAGAAAAGGGAAGGAACACAATAATTCAAGGACAATGATACCTAGTTATGTGATGATCTGAGCCAGACCTGAGACACTGATTCAGGAGGAGGATGGTGACACCTAGGGAAATTTATATTGATTTGGAGAATCAGGTAGCCAGTGAAAAAAAAGGAAAAACAGATGGAAAAGGGAAAAGCAGATTTACTTATATACGCCAAGATAGCACTGGCCAAAAAATGGGAAACTGGATAAAAAAATTCATCCAGATTTACTGGCTGTAATAAGGCTGGAAAGTGGGCAGTTAAAGAAGATTCATTAATCACAGAGATGCCATTCTCTCCGCAGACATGTAGGACACTATTAGAATTTATGGATCGTAATGTTACCCCAAAGGCCACTGTTGCGATTAGTAGCATGCACTTCAGCTAAGATGCAAAAGACCAACCAGGCCATGGAGATGAAACAACCGTTTCACCTTGAGAGGCAGATACCAAGGAGAAGAGTGGAGACACATGGGAAGGGCAGAGGGGCAGCAAGTGCAATAGGCCTGCACTTATCACCCTCAACTAGTGTTCAGTTGCCTGTTAAACCTGAGCCAGACCTAAGTTCTGAACTGGCAGGTTTAAAGGGTATACATGTAAACTGCAGCCACTGTCCTGCTAATGTCATCCCAAGCCCCAGTGTGACAATACAGTAACACAATTTTAGACCCCCTCCTACTCCAAAGAACTGGATCAAAACCACTACAGCCACCTAGCCAGTGTGCTGCACCAGCCTGAAATGACATATTTTGAACGGCTTTAATGCTGGTTCAGGTATTGCCTACCTACTCTGTCACAGCTGGAATAAAATTATCTAAACTCTGTGTTGTGTACGAATCTTTCAATGAATCAGCACCTAAAATAATTTCTAAGGTATGTTATTTAAAAGAAATCAACTATAAGCCAAGACTGGTGAAAACACTTCATTCATGCCAGGGCAGGTAATTTAGGAATTCTCAACATACATGGAATTTTCTAATACTCAATACTCTAATACTCAATACAGCAGAACCATTCAGCAGCATTGTCGTCTTATCATTTAAACCAAAACAATTGCTTTTACACAGGTTTTTATCATCGCCCCACTCTGCTTACTCCACATTTTTCCCCATCGTGAACCTGAAAGTGAAATTGGCTCTAAAGCAAAATGAAGCTGGCTGTCTTGTTTTCCCTTTGCAGAGGCAAGCAAAGAAAACAGCAGACACTGACTGCGCACATGAAATTAGATTTCAAAAATTGTGCAGTTGGCTATACAGAGAAAGACATTTGTTATGCAGCTTTTAAATTGGCAGTGTTGCTTTTAAAAAAAAACAGACCTGAAAAAATAGAATGTAAATCTGACACCCCATTTCTGTAAACACTTTAAAGTAATGATGCTGCTAATGAATGCTGAATTACAGTGTAAATCTAATAGATCAACTCCTGGCACTTAGATTATGATGACAGGACTTCATCAGGTGTAATGAATATACCAGAGGAGTAAACAATGATTATCTCATTATGTTAAAAATGTTACCTATTTTTCTTTATTAAGGAAACATTCATATAATTTTTCCTTCCTTTGTTAAGCAAACACTTGAGGAGCTCCTGTTAGCTTCATACAGCAGGGTCTGGGATTTCAGCAGTCATGTCTTCTGGATAATTGTGAGGTATCTGAGGAGGTGCAAGAGGTCTGACTGCTTGCTGCTGTCAGAATGAAAGCAGTGTTTTCAAATGATGAAATATCTAACTAAGGAGGCTTTCTTGGTTGCCTTGAATAAATTTCATTTTCCTGTTGTGCTTTCCACCTCAACTTTGTGACTTATTATTATTGATTTAGCACTGGCATTTTCCAGGAACAGTGGAAAAATGAGGCTTTGTCATTGTTCACAGAACGAGGACAGCAAAAGTCAGTCAGCAAGATGTGGCTCTAGCACAGGCAAGAGGCATTTTGTCCATGGAAGGGTAAGGACCAGGATTGCCAGGGCTGACTGCTCTGCCCTGGGAATGGGGATATGTCTGGGATGAAGGTCTGGGGGCTACTGGGCAGCCAGAGGAGCTGGGCCTGTCACTGCAGGGACAGAGAGGGTGGAGAAGGTGGCTGTTGCTTCATGAAGAAATGGGAGATATGGGAAGATCAATGAGCCCATGATAGGCCTGCCTGTGCTTGGAGAACTGGGCGATGGATGCAGCTTTAGAAACTAGCCTTTGCACTGACTGTGCCTTCACCATTGTATAGATATAACTCTTGGTGACAAGCCTTGGCTCAGTTTTGGAGCAACAAGGTCATCTCCCTTCACCTATAGAGGTACCTGTATATCAACTAATAATGTAGTGCATAGACCCCAAAATAGTTTTCAACAGAGAAATATTAGCAACTAAATGCTGACAAAGGAAAAGAATGAGTGATTCTTCCTGTGTTACATACAAAGGCTTTAAATACAGGCACAAAAAACCCTAGAATGTGCTAAAGGAGGAGATACCTCTGGAAGCATTTTCCATAATCAGTGGTGCATGATGCACCCTTCATCTGAAATGCTTGGAGCAGGGAATAGCTGTGGGGAAGAAGCCAGGAAGCAATCTCAAGATTCAGCAATGGCACCGTATGTCATAGTCCCTCTTAAATACTTTCTCTGGTCCGTTTTAAAATGGTGTGGTGCAAGAAGATGGGAAAAACACACTGGAGGAGAGAGCAGGAGTCCCCAGACCATGGATGAGGCAGAACCTCCGCAAGAAAGAAGGAAAAGAGCTGAGGAGGCTGCTGGATGAATGCTGGTGTTCTTGCACAATGCTAGAGCAGCTGGGCTTTTTTTCAGTTCTTGCTTTAGTAACTGAGTAATGAGTGAGATGTGCAGATCCTGACGTGGAGGGGATGCATCCAGCAGGAATGTCAACTCCACCCCCACCAACCTCACCAATGCAACCATATAAAAATTTGCTGCACTGTCCCCAGACTCTTTAGCTTCATTAATGATAACTATCTAGGATGTATCCGTACCTGCCATCCTGCAGTGACACGGGGCATTACAAAAAATATCTGTGACCTTACTGCACTGTAAGCAACATCCTGAAACTTCAGGGAAGTGAAGAATATTGTGGCTGTTCCAGAATACAGTTCTGCTGTATTCTAGCAAGGGACCATTTTACCCTGGAAGGGGTCCCCCCAATAGCATCACATGCATGATTGCATTACAGAGTGTCTGTGAATACAGGTGTATAGTCATACATCTGCATAAACTCATCAGTTTGCAGAGGTAATGCTACAGCAACATGTTTGTAAGAGATGGTTGGATTTAGAAGAAAGGGTCTAGCCTTTCCTGACTGAGTTTCAAACTCGGTGATATTCCTGTTGCTGTATGCTGTTCTTATACTGTAAAGCATAATGACAAAATCCATTGAACTGGCTAATTAAGCTGAGTTTATGGCTGCATGGTATCTCTGGAGAAGCACAGAAAGCAGGCAGAGCATTCTGATCTATCTTTACTATGATCTTTTAAAGTATCATAAGGTATCTACATTTGCCTGGTCTTATGTGTCCCTGCCACCAGTTTGCCTGGTCCAAAGCATCCACAGTTGCCAAGTCCCCATGCAAAGGATTTTTTCCACTGGTGCAGGTATTACTGTCCAGTAGCTCTGAGTTCACTGAGACACTTGCACCAAAATCAAAAGCCTTTGTTCTCTATTCCCCTAAGTCTAAAAGTTCTTATGGTTGCTGTTAGCTAAAGCTGACAAACACCCTTCAGCAAACCATACATTGCAGAAATTTCCTTTCTGGACCATGTGTGGTCTGACTCCTACTTGGGCTATGGCTCTGCTGGCCCTTTAATGATTAACTGTTTCTCTACTCCTTCTTAATGGTGTTTGAAAGGTTAGGATAAGTGCACTGAGCAGACACCCAAGAAAATGGTCGTGCTGAGCACTAGGTCTTACTGTCTGATCAAGTGCTGACCAGTGGAAAGCAGCTGCAGATCCACCCAGGTGGAAGGAAGTGGTATTTCTTTACAATGCTTTGATTTTGGCTCAATATAGATTAATTTACAGCATGGGCAAGACATAAGGATCATACTTATCTCACACACAGCTAGAAAAAATACTCTCAAAAAACTTCTCCGTGTATCTCGTGTGCGAGTCCTCTTTCCTCCAGCACCAGCTAAGAGCAGCCAGCACAGCTGGGGCCCCACCCTACAGCCCTGCTCCGCAGCCCCTTTGCTGGAATGGGAACCTCCGCTGTCCCAGGCTAAACACTCATGTTCAGTGTTTTGCTTCATGAGAAGCTCTGTCATCAATATTTCTTTTTTTTTTTTTTTGCTGGTATTCGCTTTAATTCCATATTTTTATCTCACACAGTTGCAATCAAAACACTGTGAAGGAAATTAGTATCTTTGCATTTTACTGCAGCACTCTAGGAGTAAATGTCTGCCACCAGGCCCCCTACCCAACCACATCTGATTTTTATCTGAAGTTCTGAAGTTTTATGACTCTTGCAAGCACATTGACTATCTGATGTGGTAACTCCAACTCTTCCCTCTCAAGTCTTGGGCACAGCTGAGAAAGGCTAATAAATTTTGATCTTTAATACAGACTTCACTTCATCCATACTCTGCTGAGATAGGGAGATCACTCACCAATTACCATCATGGGCAAAACAGGCTTGACTTGGGGAAATTAGTTTAATTTATTACCAATCAAAATCAGAGTAGGATAATGAGAAATAAAACCAAATCTTAAAAAAAACCACCTTCCCCCCACCCCTCCCTTCTTCCTGGGCTCAACTTCAGTCCTGATTTTCTCTACCTCTTCCCCCCAAGCGGCGCAGGGGGACGGGGAATGGGGGTTGCGGTCAATTAATCACACGCCGTTTCTGCCGCTCCTTCCTCCTCACACCCTTCCCCTGCTCCAGCGTGGGGTCCCTCCCACGGGAGACAGTTCTCCACAAACTTCTCCAACGTGGGTCCTTCCCACGGGCTGCAGTTCTTCATGAACTGCTCCAGCATGGGTCCTTTCCACGGGGTGCAGTCCTTCAGGAACAGACTGCTCCAGCGTGGGTCCCCCGCAGGGTGACAAGTCCTGCCAGCAAACCTGCTCCAGCGTGGGCTCCTCTCTCCGCAGGGCCACAGGTCCTGCCAGGAGCCTGCTCCAGCGTGGGCTTCCCACAGGATCACAGTCTCCTTCAGGAATCCACCTGCTCCTGCATGGGGTCCTCCATGGGCTGCAGGTGGATATCTGCTCCACCGTGGACCTCCATGGTGCAGGGCACAGCCTGCCTCACCACGGTCTTCACCAGGGGCTGCAGGAGAATCTCTGCTCCGGTGCCTGGAGCACCTCCTCCCCCTCCTTCTTCACTGACCTTGGTGTCTGCAGAGTTGTTCCTCTCACATATTCTCACTCCTGTCTTCCCCGGCTGCCATTTCCCAGTTTTTCCTCCCCTTCTTAAATATGTTATCACAGAGGTGCTACCACTGTTGCTGATTAGCTTGGCCTTAGCCAGTGGCAGGTCTGTCTTGGAGCTGGCTGGCATTGGCTCTATCAGACACAGGGGAAGTTTCTAACAGCTTCTCACAGAAGCCACCCCTGTAGCCCACCCCCCCCACCCCCACCCCCCCCGCTACCAAAACGTTGCCACACAAACCCAATACTGAGTGGTATTTCCAACTGACACCAATTATTTTTTAAAGGCTGGTTACTTGATGGTGTTTATACAGTTTCAGTGGAGGTCCATTGGCAGTTAGGGCTAGAGATCCAGGACCCATAAAGGATCTTTACTAAACAGCTCTCCACACAAAGCTGAAGGTGGGGTTTTTTTGCCTCCTTCAGGTATGGATTCTAGATTTCCGTGCTGATCCGGGTATCTGCTTTGGCCCAATGATCACTGTGTTTTCTCCCAAAGAGCTGGCACATCATTTCAGATTGAATACTTCCATTTCAAGTAACCCAAAGAGCTGGAAAGAAAGCAAATAAAGTCTCCACCATGCGTAGTTTGCACACGTCCCTCATAAAAGACCCCAATAGCTCTGTTCCTGGGAGCGGCAGCTGCTCCTGCAGACAGCAGGTATATGGATTTTTAAATATAAGTAGACAGGAAGAAACATAGCACTTAAATACACTTGCCTCCCACACACATAAATGTAGACATACAGGGATTGGAGTCCTGTATCACAACATGTATGTCCTGATAGATACTAGAACATCTAGGCTCTAATTAGATCCAAATCCTGCTTGGATTTGGGCCTATTTCTGATTGTTTTTAATGATACTGTAACCATGTCCGAGCCAGCAAATACACTAGAAAGACAAGCGATAGCAGAAAAACTTTGTCTCTTCCTCCAAACATTTACCTGATTTACTGATACATTAATCCATCTCACTACTTATAGGATTTATCCCCCTTTCTTGTTCCAGATTTTCTAGGAGTTACATTGGAAGAGATTCATTGCTGTTGAAACCTGTTGCTGTAAATGCTGTTATGGTGTATTCTTCTGCAGGGGGAGGATTAACTCAACCATTAAGAGGTGTTGGGGACTGGAGGTGCTCAAACCAGGTCACCATGTGCCATTCAGTGAATGTCAGCAATGAGCTTTGCTGTCAGTTTGCATATCTGGTTTGCCTGATCCCCAGCCAACTGAAATAATTCCAATCAAAGTACCTCTGTATATTTACCTGTCTTGACAAATCTACTGTCCCTGAACATTCAGACAGAGATGTTACTTTTCACGTCATTGTCTAATATGAAAGGCAGCATCCTGGGGATGCAGACAGGCCACGGATCTTCACGAGGGGCGGGGTGGTGGTGAAAGGCATTTCTGTGATAAAAGTGCATCCCTGCCTGGTGGGAAAGTACCTCCTCTTTGGGGAAGACCTTCTTATCCCTCAGAGTTCACATCAGAACCCAGAGCCCACTGCCTTCTGCATCTCTTAATACTGACGAGGAAAACCTAAGCGCACATGAGCAACGTGCTTCACCTATTTGTAATTCCAGCTTCAAAACCCACTTCAAAACTGTTCCAGCACAGACTGCTTGGAGATGCACAGGACAAATCAGGCTGCAGAATGGAAGCCAGTACCACAAGGGTTTCATACATTTAGATTATTCTCTACTACCATGCCTTGATCTGGAATTTAAAACCCCTGAGCTCCCAGCCAGGCCAGAACTAAGACTAGAGTGTGCAGTCATCCTCGGTTATTCATTATATACATTAATGTTGGTTACTTCTGGTATAGCCATAGACATAATCTGTACTTGATTACCTGGTCTGCTGTATTGATCCTGTAACTGATTGTGAAACTCACGATCCTGTGATATGTCATCAGGATCACTGAAGATATGTCATCGTTATTCCTTGTCCAGCAGGAAATCAGTCTAAGTTCATTTACCTTTTCAAAAACTTCTTGTTAATGTTTGTAACAACAAATCAATGAAATTCACATTGCAGTGCACAGTCTCACAGCTCTCTACGTCAACAGGAACAGGAAAGTTTGAAACAGCTCCATTGCATTTTGTTTTTATAGCCTAGCGGAGATTCACATGTGGTTTCCAGAAACAATTAACCTTTATAAGGGAGTGCTACAACCCAGTCTTCCTGAACCCAACCGACTGTATGTAACTATATACACCTGTGGGTGAGGGAGATACACATTGCCTAGCAAATAGTTTTTATTGCTGCACATAAGTTTGACTATAGAGCAGAAATATATGCTTATAGAGGACTAGATGGCTCAAGGGTCTGATAATGATGTATAGTGCCTTTCACTTGTAGGCTGAAATCCAACCCAGATCAGCAGCAAGCAATGCCATTACTACCTAATGACTGTTTGGCAGTCTACTGGAAATGCATGCATGTCATGAAAAATTACAGCTCCAAACACACCTCTTCACTCAAATGACAGACAGGGAGAGCTGACTGGAGGTGGCTCCTCAGGCTCAAGAGAGGCTGAAGGCAACTGTCCTGACTCTTTGCACTGACCATCCATACACTGGCTACAGCTGTCAGCCTCAAAACCAGCTGTCCACCAGCACCAGGTCTGCTAAATAAATGGAAAGGCCGCTGTTCCTATTGCTTGTGTATGCAATAGGTGTGAATAAAATCTGTAACGCTTCTGTTTTTTCAATTCTGATCACACTTTTATCAGACTCCCAGACCTGAACAAGGAATTGCTCTGTTTTTCTTCCATTTACAATAAGCATCAAAGTTTAAAATAAGTCAGGAAGAGAGTTTTTCTGTTATAGAAACCAAACACTGAAAGCGCTTATATGAGCTTCATAATATACATAGTAGGCAATTTTCTTATTATAGTCATTTAAAAAAGCGTAACGAGAACAACATTAGTTTGATGTCATGCTCTTTCATTGCACAGCAGCATTAATGGATGAAACAATCGTTCCTTTTCATCACCTGTAAACATCATGACAAAGGCCATGGGTTTCTTCCAAGCTTCAGCCAATCTTCAATTCTTGCAATATATCTTACAGCACATTTCAAAAATTTGTACAGTATGTATGATGAGAGGGGGAATTAATCAGTGCCACATCTCTGGTTTGTGAGTCACTGTGGTTCCTCTGATCATATGGGAAATGTGGAGGAGAGGTGGGGTAACACATCTGACAAAAGCAATGGTTAATATTCATAACCATCTGGGCAAAATGCATGTTATCTGCTTGCACTGCAGGAAATAATCTTCATGGTCTCATTTTTTGAGTCTTTTTTTCATCTTTTTGTTTCCCCACCTAAATTACAATGTTTTATTGAATGAAACAGACACAAGCCAGGCTCCATCTGGGAGAATAAATGCTGAGATCATCCACTCCTCCTCCTCTTGGTCTCAGGACAACACTATGGACCATCTCTCAGATCAGTGCTGATTTGGACATGTTTCAGGTGTGGAAATGTTAGACAGGTTCTGGCCACTGTGCAATGCAAAAAAAAGTCATCCATCGATGGCTGATTCTGAGCTTTAAGAGCGTCAGAGCTTTTCCATATGCATGAGCTTCCAACATCAAGCCTTGCAACCCCACTGCTTCTAGTAACTGAGGCACTATTATTTCTATTTTATACAGGCAGGAGCAAAAACACAGAAGTCCATCCAGTGGTCAGACAGAAAGACTAATCAGTAGACTTCAAGAGCTCAATCAGAGATTATTCGTGCAAGTTATTGTACTAATTGCTCAGAGGAATTGATCTCCTTCAGTTGGAGACTAAAGTCATTCAGCTAAAGGACACAGAATGGGTCTTCACATGTCCAGCAACTCAGGCATGCATTTTCACAAGGTAACTGTGATCCTTCATTTACCTGTCCTGAGCAAGAAATAGCCTTTTGCTAGATGAGCTATACCCCTCTCTCCCATGATCATCAATGTCCAAGTGAGAGAGACATGGAATGGTGAACGCTATTCTGCTTCACAGAGACCAGGGACTGCAATGCCAGCAAGAGGAAAGCATACCTAGATAATACAAGAAAGGTTTTGCAATGCAGGGACACCACCTCTGGGAGACCCTTCTTGGCTACCTGCAAGTCTTACTGCCTCTGGCATTGAAAGCCTTCAACAAAGATATTCATTCTTAGTTGAAGGACCACCATCCTTCTGAAGGATACTGATTTCATATATATATGAAATATATAGCCAGGAAATACAGCCTTTGTGTTTTGGGACCAGTTTGCTCCCTGAAAAATTTAGCCCAGGCTTTATATGACAGTTCAGGGAAATGAAGACAGGGAAGTTTTGTCTTGCCACAAAGTGTTCATACACTGCAAACTCAAGTGGTGGAAGAATACCTCTCTTCATTTAAACCTGCTCCTTCTAATGCTAGTCGATGCCCTCTAATTCCTCTAAAACTTTCAGTATCACTCAAGATAGAGCTCCTACATCTGAATCTGAGTCTCCTCGAGTAAGTCACATAGATCAAAACTGTGATTAATAGACAATGGTTTTGCACCTAGTCTTTGAGACTGCTAGCTGTTCTAAGCTGGGCATGTTGAAGTGGAGATGACCCCAAATATCACGTGTTCCATAGGACAGATCCCATAGGTATCCCAACCTATATACCCAAATCAATAACGATCTTGAGTGACTTTGGAGTTAGCTTCTTTCCAACAAACCTTCATCTGTTAAGGGTATGTTGAGGCTTCACTAATGTCTGTGAAGTGCTGCAGGATTTTTAGCTGTATGGTATGGTTACTGTTCATCTTGCTAGCTGTTACTAATTTGTGATCAAAAAAACCATGTAACACAGCATACATACAAACCACCTGTTCTTTGAAAAAAAATACCACAACAATGAGGACTGCACCGGAATTGCAGGTCATCACCGGCATATTGAATTCCTGGGCATAACTGTATGCTTATGAATATGAAAGTCCAAGTAAGGGCAAGACCTTCATAGTGGGGTGAGAAGTCAAAAGAGCCAGGATTTTTACATGGACATTTCCACACTGGTTACTAAGATGTCTCAGTGCAATTAGAGAAACCTCCTATGCCAATAATTTTTCCATATTCATCCTCACATCTAAGATCATCACCCTAAGGTTACAAGGCTATTGATTTGAGATCTATTTCTCTGCAAGACAGATGTTTCCCACCACAGCAAAAGCTACAGACAATAGGCAAGAGTACCCTTGATGCATCATAGATCACATTGGCAAGTATCAAGCTCTCCCCCAACAAGTTATCATTCTGCAGCTGTCTTCAGCATAGTCATCTTATTATGTCAGTCCTCAAGCAGCAGTTTCCTTAATTAAGCATCAGGGTGGTATGGAGGAAGGCCAGACCTCTGAACAGATCTATAGGAGGAAGGGGGCACTGTGGATGTTATTTGATTGCCAGGTTGGATAAAATTTCACCTCCTACTTCCCAACTTCCCACAACACTTTTCCATCCTTTATTCTATCTGCACTTTCTCTAACTTCTTGCTGCTGAGCCCTCTTACTAGCATCATAACATGAGCTGGCAGGATGTGTTTCGGTAGCAGACATGTCAGTGTCAGTTTTCCATCCTGCTGGTCCTGCCTCCGCAGGGAGTGAAGGAAGCTGTTGGCATCTTCTGTGTGATTACTTCACATAGCCCTTTGTAGGTTTTGCTTCTGGATCTCAAGGTTACTAAATAGGGTTGAGATACACTGTACTGGGCCTCTGGAAGTAGGATGCAGGCAGCTCTTGGTATTTTAAGCAGACAGGTAGACTATGTGGAAGGGGAGAAGTGAATAACCCGTACACAGGTTGAAGCAGGGTCTTGAGTTTGCTTCAGTGGAAAACCACTTTTACTGCCTATAAAATACAATTCAGAGAATAAGATCATTATTTGACTTGTCAGTATAATCACCCCAGCAGGTTACCAGCTAAAATCATCTTGTCTGTTCACTCCACCTCCCTTTCAAGTAGAGTATTGCTGTCTTTGTGCCTCCATGGGAAAATGTCTTCCCAGCAATCCTGCAGGGAGGAGAACAAAGAATCCTCTTTGTTTTCTATGGCAGCAGTCTTGAAAATCCCTAGGGATTCTGGCCATCACATCCACAAAACCATAAACCAATATTCACTCTTTCTAGTCCAGACCATCACATTTGTTGTTTTTTCTTACTGATAATCTTCTGTCAGCCTGCTCAGGTAAGAGCACCAGTGATAAAGACATAACAGACACTTTTCCCAGGGTATGTACTAAGAAACCCTCATGATCCCAACCTGCTAACATGCACAGTGTAGAACTTCCTAATCCAAGACAAGCAATTATGGCAGGCAGCTGAGCCACTGAACTTCTTCCCTGGCTAAAAATCATAGAATTATTCCAGTTTAGTATATGCACTACTGAAGCAAACCTTGCAATGCACATCAATTTATTAGACAGTTTAGTAAATTATTCCTGCCACACTGGAAGATATCAGCCCAAAGATGATTTCACAGTACATGCTCATCCTGACTAACACAGAATCACAGAATCACTAAGGTTGGAAAAGACCTATAAGATCATCAAGTCCAACCATCAAGCCAACACCACCATGCCCACTAAACCATGTCCCACAATGCCATGTCCACATGTTCCTTGAACACCTCCAGTGATGGAGGCTCCACCACTTCCCTGGACAGCCTGTTCCAGTGTTTCACCACTCTCTCAGTAAAGAAATTTTTCCTATGGTTCTCACTGTGCATGACATCAGTGAATCAGATTCCTTGTTTGTGGAGAGATGGCACGCACACTATTTACCTGTGTTTTTAAACCTTCTCAGAACACAGTATTTCTTACCCTCCTTCTCTGCAAAAAGGTTGCCTGGTGCTGTCAGAGCACAAGCCAGATGGCTATATTAGTATGTAATGACATCTTCTATTATGGCTGTGGAAACCTGAGTGCTGGGCTTGCTAGTGAACCTACTGCACGAAGAAACACTTCTGCATGGTGCTAGACAAATGGCTGTATGTCTGAGCTCACGAAAGTACAGTTGAGGAAGCACTGTGGAAATGCAATGTGTTGTATACTAGATGATGCATTGTTAGAGTGGGTACTGTTCCTGTAGATCTGAATATTGAGCATAGTAGCAAGATAGAGGGATGAGAGAGACTGAGAAAAGGTGGTGAAAGACACATGAGTGGATGTCTGTCATAATGCTCTGAGTCTTCTCTTCCAGAGCTCAGGCTTGTCCCACACTGAGTCAAAGGCTAGCCAGAAGCATCCCAGAAACACAGGGAAAGTTAATTTAATATGAATTTTAGGACATATACAGATACATACAGAACTTGTGCCTGCCTTGTATTTATAATGTATGCAAGATTCCTGCTTTCAGTATCAAGAGCTATTGCTCCTGAAAGCCATATTCTCATAATGTTGTCACTTTCAAACCTCTGAAAAATAATAACAGATTTTTGAAGAGTATGTGGAGGGGTTAAATCTTACTTCTGTTTTACCAAACTATTGCCTAAGAGAAATATTGGAAACAGCCCTCCCTACAGTGCTCCTCCACTACAGTGATAGTCCAGGGGAATGAGAATCTTTGCTAAACCAATTTTGATCACTTCAGGAATCTAGGAACTAGAGCTGTGTTGCAAAACTTCTGGACACTATTTCCAGAAATATCACCACCTCCCAGCCATGCCTAGTATGCGGTAGCAAAGAAATGTTCTGATTATTCACCTCTGTCTGACAGTAGAGAAGGTGTACCAGTAAGTGAGTTCTTCCAAATCTAAATAGCCTTCAGATGTCTTTGGAGTTCATCTTGAGAGGCTGGGGGTTAAGCCACAGGAGCTGCAGAGATCTGACTGCCTATACAGTGATTGTGTGTTGTTCCTGCTCCTCGCCCCTCTCTGATATGTTCTGCATCCCTCCTCATTCTGGTGAAGCCCTAGGCTGAATTCACTTTTGGCGAATACACAGGGAAAACACCAGTCCCTCAGTGCACTAAGTCCTTGGCCTGAGGAGAGTTCTATGCAGCAATTGCAGTGTGTGAGACATCTCCCATCCATGCATGTAAGCCCACACGCACAGCCAGTGGGCAGAACCCTCACCCAGGTCTCCGGGGAGTATGCAATTCTGTTTCGGTGCCTGTTGAGCTTATTTCTATTGACTTGAACAAGTGCATGGGTCAGGTTCTAACAGGGACAAATCTGGAGGCAGAACCTCTCCTTCCCCAGGCAGTCTGTAAATGCCATTCTTACACAATGCAGGAGGTACCATAAAGTATGACTGGTGAATACTCTATGCCAATGCTAGTCAAAAGGACTGAATTATTACATCCAGAAACCTCTGGCTGGGTTCTGGCAACATTGCCTCCACTATGTCTGAGCAGGACTATCAGAGAATAGGATAATTAGGAGTATGGAACGTAATTGTTATCTCTAAGCATGAGAATTGCACAGTGATTAAACAGTATCCATTCCAGGAAGGTTTCCTAAATAAATGTCAGTCATTAGAATATACTGCCCTTGAGTAATTTGCAAAGAAAAAGGAATTAATCATCTGTACTGTTATGCAAAATGGTAGTAGGCTTTGTGTTACTACTCAGGTGACCTAGCAGTCTTCCTAGAAACACTAAGCAACCTTTACAGCCTGAGTTATGTCAGACACTCATCCAACAAACTGACTTTATTAAATGCTCCTTATGGAAGAAACTGGCAATGAAGGAGGAAATTTGTTTATTACAGGCTGCAGAAAATCACTTGCATGTAGAAACAGGGTTTACTGAAGGAACTTAGCTTAATTGGGGATAATGGGAGTAAAACTGAGAAAAGAAGAAGGCTAATGATAGCATAAGGATCATCCAGATGCCCCGGGATGAAATGTAGCGGCCATTTGACACTGCAGAACAGTTTAACAGAGGAAGTGAAAAACACTGTATCCAGTAGGAATAGCCTGGGAAGGGAATTAGACAAAATATAATTATGCAGATGGAAAATTAGCCCAGTGACTGTACTTAACATGTTTTCTTTTGCAAAACATGCTGAAAGATCGCTCAATCAACCTGATTGAGCCACTGCACATCCAGCAATGTTGCTTTCCCAGTTCAAAGGGGTGGGGGGAACACCACCATTTTCCAACAATTGATGTAAAGGAATGTACATCTTTTGTGAATTCACCCATACTGTGACAAAAATGTGTACATGTTTCTTTATGACAGACTCATAGGGCCCCAGGCATTCTTCTAGTCCATTCCTGCTAAGAGATACTTGCCTATCTGGCTCTCAAAGACCCTGAGCGGTGGAGACACTACCGTTTGCCCAATTAATCTATGCAAGTCTTTCCTTCCCCACAGCCATGGTTTTCCCCAGTTTCTAAACTGAACACTCCCATTGTTATTTAAACTCACTGCTTCCTTTCCTAGCAACTGTGACAAGAAGATTAGATTGTTTGCTTATTCTTTCCCTGCTACCTCCTTCCACTCCTACACTTCTTTTCTTGAACAACCTCAACTCCACCAATCTACTTCTAGGTCATACTTGCAAGTCCTCTATTCGTGTTACCACTCTTCTCCAGTTAGGCCAGATCTGAAATGTGGTACCCAGCCTGAGAATGGGCTTCCAACAGAAACCTTATCAGCACTAAGAGTGGAAGTATTACTTCACAATTACTTTGCAGAATTGACTTCTGTTTAAACATGCCAGTATTTGTTCACCTTTTCTACAACATCGTAACACTGTTGACTCACATTCACCTTGCACTCCACATACACGAACACAGTTTTAGACCAGGTTAGTGTGGGTTCATTTAAAAATAACTTTGTTGCAAGGACTTCCTTTTGGGGAACAGCTCCATTCTGATACAGAAAAGAAATAATCTTTTTTAGGCTCAAGACACTTGCAGAAACATCCACTCTTATTTGGCGTTTTTTAAACAGGTCTGCTGCACTTCAGGAGGTTTGCCTGTCCCTAGTCTGATCACAGAGTTTTGCAGTTATCACTCATAAATAATAGCTCCATGTCCCTACCTTCAGACAGGACATTAAAGGAAATAGTGAGGTTTGGATCTACCATCACGTATATAGATTAGCCTGTCACCACACCTCCCAATGTGCCCCAAAGCCATACACAGGATAAAGTCTTTTACTTTTGCACCTTTCTCCTGTCTTAACTAGGAACTTAACTGAAAGCCTAGATGGAAAATCCCCTAGTCTTAGAGGAACCTACAATACATGGCTGGATTACAAAACCGCAGCTGTGCATGAGCAACCATACCTCTTTTCTGCATCTTTAATTTGCATTGGATTTTGTTTTGCAGAACAAAGCAGAACATGAAGTAGCGTCTTGAAGCTTTCATATTGCAGTGAATTTCATTAAAATCCTCCTGGTTTCTTTATAATGACCCTGCCTGATTCTTGACTACATTTACTGTTGCCCTCTACCGCTTTCAGCAACTGCCTCAAGACATAAACACTTTCATATATCAATGCAAAGCCATTAGATTATTAAAACAGAAGTCACTGTAAAGGGCACAATCAGCTACTGGTCTCGACTGTGAAAGCTCTGTCCTTCATTAGTGAGTGTTCAGAGAAAGTTAACTTCTCTTTAGAAGTCATCTGTGAGCCTTTTTTCCTTTAAGGAAAGGCCAAATGCAAGATATTACTGATGAAGTATGAAAGAACCGTGCCTATGTACAGGACAAGCAATCAGTGTTTGCCAGGGACACTTTCTGAATGGGGAGTGGGGCTGAGGGACAGGCAGTTACCATCATCATTAATTCCTGAGAAATGCCATATAGCTCAATCATTACTAACAGACATTCCAGAGCTGTGAAAATCTGTCAAAAAAGCAGCTAGACAGGTCTGATCTCAGGCAGTATTGATTGGAAAGGTATTTTGCGATAAGAAATGTCATGTGGAAACTGGAATGAAGGAGTCACTGTCTGTTTCCTTGATAGTTATTTCATACTGTAATGGGATGTTTGGTCTTATGGTTGGACTTGATCTTAAAGGTCTTTTCCAACCTAAACGATTCTATGATTCTATGATTCTATCAGCCAGCCACACTGAGCATTCCCAGCTTGATCCTGAGCACTGAAGAATTCTTCTGAACCTTGAATGTATGAAATCCAGATGCAAGCCATGATCTGGTGTTTATCAAAGTCAGCCTGGGAGTGAGGAACACACTGGAAGTCAAATTCTTTCCACTTCTATACAGGTCTGCATTGTGCTTGTTGCAGGTTCAACTGTTCATCATGTTAAAATTGATCCTTTGATAGCTCTTGAAAATACAGAGCTGTGTTCAATGCTTGCTATTCTGCTATGGAACAGACATGTTTGATAATGATCAAAAAGCATGTCAGCTGCTAGGAACATTTAGAAGGAGAAGAAACAATGAAGCAGACATTATTATTCCATCAGAAAAAGCAATGCTGTTGTAACACCTTTAATACCATGGTCCTGTCCCATGCCAGAAAAAGGCTATAAAACTAGAAAAGGTAAAGAGATGAGTAAATGGGTCTGTAGATTGACTGTGGTTATTCCCACAACTCTTTTCCAGGGTGAGGACACCTGGTTTGTTTAATTGTTATTTAGACAATGTGTTCAGCTCTCCTCTGATACTAGAACAGAAGATAGCAAGTGAAGCTAGAAAATATTAGATTTAAAATAGACAAAAGTGCTTTCAAGAAGTGCTTTCACACAATGCATGGTGAAGCCATAGTAAGATGAAAACTTTCAATAGATTCAAAAATTGATTAGGCACATCCATGAAAGAAAAATCCACCAAAGGCTTTTTAAAACAAAGACACCATTTTTGGCTACAAATGAACTAGAGGATGCTGGAGAGTGAGAGTATTCTCAAGGATAGTGATACACTCATTGCATTCTCATACTCCCTGCTGTTCATCTACTTTTGGCCAACCAGATACAAGACACCGAGCCATCGGTCTGACCTAATACAACAGCTATTTATGTTCTTACAATGCTGAAGCTAAGAAAACCTTCATCCGTGCCTTCCTAGGGTGCTACAAACTTACTCACTGCATTATCCTTACTCAGGTTTTGAGAGAGAGAGGAGAGACAACCTGTTGTTTGATCCCACCTTCAGTCATTTCAGAGACCAGTCAGGTATGAACACGAAACTTGAGCTGAAAGACTCTGAACTTCCTGCCTCTTTCTCCACTTTTCCTGCCTCCATTGATCCCTGCCTACCCACATCACACACTGCTCAAGTTCTGTCCCCAGCACAGTCTGTGTGAAAAAAACATGGGTCTGCAAGTTTTGCCTCATTATAGGCAAGCATTAAGCAATGGAAAGCAGGCAGCCAATTAACTGAATAGTTACTAAGATTCCAGCTGTAAAAAATACATCACTTTTTAGCTGCTCAGTTTTGTTGGGTTACCCATGTTTGTCTGAGAATCAAAAAAAACCCCTCCCCAACACCCAAACACATTTTAAAATGCCAGCTAATCACTGCAAGTGTTACAGCAGCAGAAAAAAACCCAAGCAGCCTGTAATTTTTATAGGCTCCTTTGTCACATCTGTGCCTAAAATAAATCACCCAAATAAAGTTTTTAATTCCACACTAGTGCATACAGCAGTTTATTGAGTTTATGGCTGATGGTTAAGCTTTATGAACGCTTTGTATTTCAGTGCTACAAGGAAGGAAGTGCTGAACACAGATGTTTGCAAAGAGTGATAATACGATAATAAATTACTGCAAGGTAAAGACAAGCTCTCAACACCATAGACTTACTGCTCTTATTTATGCAGCAAAAATATCTTAATACAGTCAGTAATAAGTTGTCAGCAATGTGTGGCTGGTGCTGCAATGGGCAGAGATACAGCGCACTGTGCCTGAGGACTAAGGGATGGTTTCATCATTGTTCGAGTCAGCCTGGTGCAGGCATTTCTTGTATCTAATTCTTTGAGTTTTCCTTTGCTGACAGCCACAGCTGAAGTCTGATGATAAAGAAGTAAGTTTTGGAGATGGCAGAGGCTGGGAGGGGGCTGAAGGAGTTGTGTTCCCTCTTGAAGGGCAAGGCAAAGCAGTTCTCCTCATATCACCACCACTCAGGGGGAGTGAAGGCTGGGGAATAAGGAGGGGGTTTTAAAGAAATGGGATGGATGGCTCCATTAGGAGCACAGGATCTGAGCCCCTTGAACTCAAGATTAGACCATTTCCTAATTTCTGCCTCTTTTTCTTTTTACCATCTGTTCCCAGTGTGTGCTTGGTCTAGAGTATCAAAACTAGACAACCTGTTCCTGAGATAGACTTGGATTTCACAGTACATGCTCATCCTGACTAACACAGAATCACAGAATCACTAAGGTTCGAAAAGACCTATAAGATCATCAAGTCCAACCATCAAGCCAACACCACCATGCCCACTAAACCATGTCCCACAATGCCATGTCCGCATGTTCCTTGAACACCTCCAGTGATGGAGGCTCCACCACTTCCTTGGGCAGCCTGTTCCAGTGTTTCACCACTCTCTCAGTAAAGAAATTTTTCCTAACATTCAGCCTAAACCTCCCCTGGCACAACTTGAGGCCATTTCCTCTTGTCCTATCAATTGTCACTTGGGAGAAGAGACCAACACCCACCTCACCACAACCCCCTTTCAGGTAACTGTAGAGAGCGATAAGGTCTCCCCTCAGCCTCCTCTTCTCCAGGCTGAACAACCCCAGCTCCCTCAGCCGCTCCTCATAAGGCTTGTACTCCAGACCCCTCACCAGCTCCGTCGCCCTTCTCTGGACACACCATGCTACCTGCAGGCTTTCTACCTTTTCCTTGCCAGCTACAGGAAAACATCACGTCTACTTTTAAGACATCAATACAAGTCAAGAACACTCGTTGATCCTCTGTTCATCCAGGCATAGTTTTGTACATTCACTATGGACCAGTTGGGACAAGCAGGGAGTCCAAGTAGCCTCTCTGGTATGAAACACACCACTTCTCACAATCACTCTCCTGCATATTGGCTATTTTCTACCAGGTGAGAGGAGGAGTGCGAATTCTTTCGGTAGCAGCTAGGTCACGGTACATGCCACATGGGCACATTCCTCAGCATGCCTCTGGCAGCTGCCAGCACTCAATACTGTTCAAATAGCTCTCTGCCCCATAAGGATTTTCTGATTTTCTTGTTTCTTCCCAGGAGACTGTAAGTGAACCTGATGGAGCACAAGGTGAAGAGAACATGTCTCTGTGGGCACTGGTTTGGTTTGAAGCACAAAGTTTAACTTCAGCTCAACACCCTTCTGCAAAGGCCTATGAATACTACCAAACTACAGCAGAGGCTGCAAGTGAGTGAAAAGGCTAATTAAACCTCCTTTTTTCATTTAGAAGACAGAAACTCCCTAGGAGACAATTGTATTTAACAAGCACGGGAAAAAAAATGCATTAGGAGCGATCAACAGAGAAAAGGTCCTCCTTCTTTTATGCCAGGTTCACTACTTTCCTGTTCCTTCTTTAAAATCATTTCTCTAGATCTATGAGACAAAATTTGACAATGAAAGTTTTCCTGGGTCCCTCACAGGCAGGAGACAGGGATGTGTTTAAACACTGATCTAGTATACAGGGACCCTCCTCACATAACCACAGGGACATAATTTATATATCTGGGTCTTACCTTCCCACCATAAATGACTTTGAAGCCCCTCAGGATGGGAACACAAAGACAAATCCAATCCTGCGCATGTGCTGCTTAGACCCTCTCTCCTCACAGAGACGTTTTCCTCCTGAGAGCAGAAAGATGTGGGGCCACTCTAGGGTCACAAGAAGCAGAACACAATGCAGGAGGGGGTGGCTCAATAGGCAATATATTTCCAGCATTGTCTGGTTCTTCAATAGCTCTTAAGTGCAAGAAAATTATCTGTGACTCTTTTGACATGAAGTGACAGCCAGTGGCACTGAGGTGTTGCTGGCTTTGATTTCCAGCATCTACAATATTACCCTGAAAGCATATGAATGTTAGGTGTTTGCTGCTGAAAGCTGCGTTCTCTCCTAACAGGGGCTACTCCTCTCAGAGACTCAGAGGCATCTCATGTGGTTGCTTTTATTTAGTGCTGTCCTGTCACTGGCAGAGGTTTTCCTTCTTTGACTGACCTACTTGTGTCAGGGGACCAGAGAAGGAACACGTGTGAAGGCTGCTTGCCTCGATCTGTGTAAAACAGGTGGCAAGGCAGGAGAAGTGAGTGAAATATCTACAACGGTGTTGGAAATGCTTTTGCTTCCAGTTTTATGAAGTAGCTTCTATCCAGTTTTATGAAGTAGCTTCTACCACAGAAAAAAACAGGTGGAAAGGCTGAAAGTGCTATTTCCAAGGGAAAATGTGTCCATATCGCAAGCCTGCAATGTCACCTCATTTTACCATATTAAACAGTTGAACCCACAATGTCACTTTAATTCAAGTGTATTGATAATACTGGTAAAGGAGGAGGAAACCAGCAACTACAAGCTGAAGATAGCACTGTGCATACCTTTGTTTCACACTTGTGCTGAAGACAGATGAAAATGAAAGCATAGTAAATGCTGGTGCCTGCATGAGGTGGCTGTGTGAGTCACATGTGCATGCTCTGTTCGGTCTGAGTCTGACAGTATTGACTGGAGAGAGACTTGTTTATCCAAAACTGGCACAGTCCTTTACACAGTTTATCCATATGACCACTCTGTGGTCACTGATCCTGGTTTCAGAATTTAGTCAGCACATGAGGCAACCAGCTATTGGGGACCTGCCCTGACAATTTTTGATGGAGTGACAGTTAGATGAGGACTCATGTAGGAGAATAACGCATGGCTCAAACCAGGACCAGGAAAAAGCTAAGTAAGGCAAAGGGGAATCTTCCAGCTCCACAGCCAGCTACAACCCAAGCAGCCACCAGGAAATAATAAATAGTCACTGTTGCCTGTTTTAACTGATGTGGTATTTCTCATGCTCAGGAGAGAGAGACTGGAAACAGGCATTGCAAAACCACCATTGTCACATCCTCAATTTTTTAATGAAGTTCTTAAGTGAAGTGTTTGTTTTGTGAAAAAGGCACAAATTAATAATTTCCACCTTTTCCCCATCTCCCTCCTCAAAACGTTTCAGACAAACCGTCCTTTTTCAAAAGAAATCCCTTTTAACCAAAGTGTCCTGAGTGGTTGTTCTTGTGAATAGAGCCCTGAGATATCAGGCCATAGTAACAACAACGTCTCAGCCCAAAGGCTATTAAAATCTTGAATGGAGCTTGATGTCCACCTCAGGCACCGATGTGCAGAGGCTGGAACAGTAGCATTACCTCCCTATTTAAATAATTCAGCTCTGGAATGGAGGTAGCCAGAGAGAGGGGTTTCTCAGAATTTCTTATCAGCATCTTGTCACACAAGCAACTAAATAAGGGTCTTACCAATCCCTTTGCATGGCTAAGACAATTCATATGTGGGTAATTATTTTCTGTGCATCTTGCAAATATATTGAGACGAGCCTAAATTTTTCCTTTAGTTGATACCTCTACTAAAGAGAATAGGTCCAGAAAGAAAGGATTTAAAATGTCTCAATTTCTACAGTTTAATTTATTTTCCCTCCCTTTGCCTGAGAAATCTTAAAGCCAAATACCTGATTATAGTTCTTCAATTGCAAAAGTAATGCAGCATCAGTGGACTCACTCCCAGTAACAGTGATCAAATCATCTTCAATGTCTCAGACTGGGTACTCAGAGCTAACTCTTAACTCATAGATGTTTTTAATATTTAAAAAAATGTTGGGCAATTTGCCATGTGCCCAAAAACACTGCTCCAATTTATCTGTTTGTTCATTATTAATTGGTATATAAGACTCTGAGGCAGATTGAACACGCATGCAAAGCAGAGTGTAACAAAGGAATCAAATGCAGTCCTCTTGGCTCTAAACCCTAATGACAGTTCTACTGCCACGCACCTCATTATTTACCTTATAAATTCATGATTTCCACTGTAATCTTGCTGGGTCTGGGCACAGGTGTAGAAAAGGCTTGTGCTCAAGCTGTGCAGTAAATAACTGAACTAGCAATCATGAGCTATGGCCATTTCATAGTGCTCTGTGTTGAACCAAGGCATGAGATCTCCATTCTTTTATTAGCTCTCCTGAGAGAGATAGGATTGTTAATATTCATCTTTCTCTGATATGATTTGGTTTCAGAGACTCCATGGGAACCAGCCAGATTAGAATAATAAAATAATAGTAAATTGCTTGTGGCAGAAATTGTATATAAAGCCCCTCTAATACATTCAGTCTCTGGACAGCAACAAGAACATGATAACTGAATTAGACTTTTAACACGATTTTGACGATTGATGAAGCAAATACAACCTTTACAACAAAAAGTTCCCTCCCCCCCAGTCACATCTGAGCTGTCAGTAGACAAATCTGGTCCACCTCCTTCATGAATTAGTCTCTCTATTTATGTATTGCCTTTCTCAGTGTTCCCATTTGCCACAAAACCTTCCAACCCAGCTTATTTTGTTCTGGCATTATTAAAATTACTATTACCATTGCAAATGCTTCCAGGGAAGATAATATTAATAACAGTCTCTTCTGTCAGATCCTGTCAGTTCCTGGGGTGATTAATATTCCTGTCTGTAAGAAGCATTATATCATTTAGAGAGAGCATATTGCTTGGCTCGTAGACTATTCTTCATGGTCTGTGATCAGTGCATTGTGATCTGCCATTATTGCATTACTGTTTACACAGCTTGAGATGCCTCATAAAGCAGTTAAGAATGAGCCCAAATTCAGAGAGATTCAAATCTGGGAAATGAGAAAACCTGACACAAAGATCTTCAGGCTGTTTGGCACTCTTCATTCGCCACGTCACATCTCCACTGACTGTTGCTGTCATCCTTTCCCTACCTGGGATGCAGATGGCGGCTGCATTTCTGTATGTATGGCCAGTGAACCCATCCTTGCAAGGGTGATCATAGGCAATCTGCTGGCTCCAAAGCACCATGGGCTCCTTACAACTGTTTTCTACATAAATACCATACTGTGTCTGTGCGGAACTGCTACTCTATTTTGAGACAAGTCACTTCAACTCCTTGGCAAGAACTGTCTAGGAGGAATCAAGATCAGTTTTTATTTTCACAGAAATAGCCATAATCTGGATCTCCCCAGGAAGTCGGGTGAGCCACTCTCACTTGCATAATACAGACCTGAGTGGAGCAATCTTTATTTTGAACACAAGCCATTCATGGAGTCTATTCCTGAACACTCAGTGAAAGGTGCACTTTAATTTATGCAGATTATATACAGCATGTGGGTTCAACAGCAAGTTGCCAAGGCAAACCCAAGGGCAAATCTTGCTTCCACAAAGTCCGGTCTGTGCCATAAATGATGGCCAAAGGTATCTGATTTTCCAGTCTGGTCTAAAACAAATGTCCAGAAGATCTGTCTTATCAACATCAAAGCCAGCTGATGGCTCCTATGCCTTTAGTGCATAGGTTGCAGATTATTTATATCATCTTGTTTCTTGAGTGGTTGCCCCCAAAGACCTTTATGGAAGCAGTCAAGCCTTGCGGACATCATGGGGTCAAAGATGCACAGGACAGGAGTCAGGGAATCTGGAAGGGCAGGTGGGTTGCCATTCAGTGACAGGTTGGATGCAGATGTTGGACACCTTAGGTAAGCAAAAGCAAGTTCACTGATTCACAGCAGAAGAAAAAAGTTAGCAGCAGCAGCAGAAATAACATCTTAAAGACTAAAGGACTCACTAATTCTCTCTCTTGGATATATAACCCCGTAGACAAGTGTAGGAATGCAAGCGAGATAACTTCCTCTCTAACCCTGGAGTAGAACGCAAGCTATGACCTCTGGGTCTGTAGAATATCCAGCAATGGAGAGGTGGCAGGGATTGTATGATGTAGTGTCAGAGAGCCATCATGATAGAGCACAGGGCTGGTGGCTACAGAAATACTCTCCATGGCTAGGATAGGGTGGCTGTACAAGATACTCTCTAAGCTACAAAAGGTGGCAAATCCACTTCAAACATGGATACAGGAGAGGTATTCAAACAACAGGGACTTATTAATCTCACGTGCCATTCCCATTGCCAATAACTGGATCTGCCTGTTTATTTAACTTTTTGAAAATAGTAAATTAACCAAAAAGTGTAACTTAATGTGGACTAGGTTTACTCAGGTCTGACAAATTACTTTAATTTTAAAATAAATCTAAGGGAAGACCTCTCTGAAAAACATGAAAAAAATGCTTCGATGCCTTTTAAATAAACCTTTTCATCTGAAAAATACAAAAATGTTTCCTCTCAGTGTTCCCTCAGACAAACCTTTCCAACTCCTCATTTTGAAGGAGCATTTTCATTTTAAAATCTGTCCTGAAGGTGGAAGAAAGAATTTTGGAAGACACAGATGATCACAGAAATAAAAGCAAAAATGAAGCATTCCATTCAAGTTAAAAGAAGCCCTTTGGGTGGATTTTGAGATGATGTTTTCTGAGGTGGATCTCTGTTCTTGCCACAAATCATCAGCTTTAGTTTAGCTTTGAGTAAACCAATCTTCCTCATATCCTTTTCACAGGTTTTTGGACAAGACACTAAACTGAAAAGTGAATGTTTGCCCAACTGCACCAATGATTTCATAAAGTACTAAAGCTCTGAAATACATTAATTGTATGAATTTATGTAGCACAATCAGACCAAGGTTAATATTTCACCAGAACTAGTGTGGAAAAAATGAGAAATCCAATCTTGTCCTTTCATTGAAGACAGCCAAGGTGACTCTTTGCAGTTTACAGCTTTCCACTACTGAGCTAGAAGCACACGGTCAAACTTCCAGCCTAGAACACATTTTTATAGCTTGATTGTAAACTCTTGGAAAACCAGGTTTTATAATACAAACACAGAGAAGCCCTGAATATTCAGTGGATACAAGTCAGCACCATAAGGAAAACCAATTAAAATCAGGAAATATATGGCCAGCAGAGATGTTCTCGTCACTGGTACAAGACATCCACTTTGTGGCATGCAAGAAGGACTCCAAGGGAAGCATTGTAGGAAACAGAGGCAACAGAGAAATTGTGTAGCCGGGCTGAACTTGGAAGCACTCCAGAACATGAAGGGCTAGGTTGGTGAGGGACACAATAGCTGGCAGACACTGGACCTGCGTTCAAGTGTCTTACAGGAGATACAGACTAAAATAGTTCCTAGGCTAAGTCGTTCAGTGTTTTGTACCTCTGTACAGCTTATTCCATAGGCTCATGTACACACAGAGACAACTTCCCATTAAAGAGACTACAGATAGCCCTGGACATGGAAATGCAGAGCCAGCAAGGTTCACACCCCCTTTAATCACTTATGAGGGGTTAGCTATAATCCAATCCTTTCTGTCTGGACAAGTTTAGTCTTTTTAGAGAAAGTATGCTTAAGAGTTGGGGTGGGTTTTTGTCATGGATAGATTTTTGACATGAATAGTTTTGATACTTCCCTAATAAATCATCTTGCTTGCATTCCTCAGGTCAGCCTGCTGATCAGGTCAGAACCTGAACACCTGAGTCAAGCTGCAATCACATCCAGGTTGACAAGTCCTTTCTTCCGAACCAGTCATCCACCTGCACAAACCTGCAGGAATCACAAATATGTCTCTGCCTTCAATCCCACAAAGAGCACTCACAAGGATGCTCATTAACTGCTTTTTCAGGCTCCTAAAACAATGCACAGCAACCCCTGTCTTAAAAAATATATCTATTCTCTAATTTGAAAAGCTGTTTCTTACATGGATCCTTCATGATAAAAGACACACATGTACTCTGAATTGACATCAACAACAGAAGTGTATGTTTGCACATTAAAAGCTCTCCCGGTCCAGCATGTATTCAGGTAGACACCCAGCAGACATCAAAGCCTAGAGTGCATTTCAGGTCAAACAGATTTCTCTCAATAATTGTTATTTTCTGAGTTGACTTCTACAGACAGTGAGAGGGAAAAAAACCAGCTTAATTTAGCTGCTGACTTCCAGTAAATAATGGAGAGTGCTAGAGAAGTAGGAGTTGGCTGTGAGTCCAACTGCTCTGCCACCCTTCCCCATTTATCTTCCCTCACTGATATAAACAGCTCACAAATTTACTGAAGGCTTTGACAGTCTTGGGAACAGCTGTAATGTGCAAGCATAAATGTATCTTTGTGTTTGCATTGTAGATACTGCATAGCTCAGACATTTCAGGACAGTGCAAACCCAAATTGGGATGCTGGATACAGCATGTACAGCATTTATGGACAGCAGTGCTGAGATGAACTGCAGTGAGTGCTTGTGCTCAACTGCAAGGAGCAAGTGACAGGGCTGGCCGATTGCTGTCCAATATCTCATCCTTACAATTATCTTTGGTGCTGCATTTTGGATCCTTACCTCACTGAACTCTATGCTTTTCAATTTGCCTCATCATCTACTCCAGGCAAAAGAAGGGGACACTGAAAGGTTCCTGGTTCATCCTCACACCAGGTTTTTCCTTCACAGAGGTACACAGACATTTGGGTATCAGTTAGCGTCACCCTGCATGTGAGGTGCTCCTTGGAAAGCTGTATTAGCTAAGCTAACTTAGCTTGGGAATCTAACCCCAGCCATACGTGAATCACGCTGCTACAAGAGGAGACGTCTCCTTAATAGGGCTGAAATGAGCCAAATCCAGTCTTTGAAATTGGATTCAAGAGTTCCTCCATGCCATGCCTGGTCTCAGGGTAAGAAGGATGTCTGAAGTTCTCTACAGCCACTGTGCCTAAGCTCATCTTTCTAGCCATGAAGGCTGACTGTGGTCCTTCTTCAGTCTCTGCTAGCTGTACCTGTAAGGTACAGATCTTTGCATCATGCCCTATTTCCTCATCTGATGCTAAATCAAAGCCTTCAGTCTCAATATCCACACACCTGGAAGTTCCATACTCTTTTTTTATCTATTGGGAGTACCTAAAAATTATATAAAAACATAGTGGTATTGAATTAATAAATCTTAATGAGTCATTAATATATACAAACAATGTGTTTTGTTATGCTTCATACAAGTCTGTCATGAGTATAAAGAAAAATTCATGCAGCTTTATTTATACAGAAATCTACAGCATAGTCCACAGTGGTGTATTGCTTGTCATGATAGAATCATGAAAGATATATGGAAATATATCTCCCTGAAGATCACCACAAGCAAACCATGCTTGTGCATGCAGGCAGGAGCAAGAGTCATGCTGTAGAAGCAACAACATCTCAGAGTGTGGTATTATGTCACGGTGACATTTAAATTCCCATTCAGATTTTAAACGCACTAGTTGTCACCTAGTAGCTCTCCCACCTCCAGACAGTGCAAAAAGGTATTCCCATTTATCCCTGAAGAAAAGCCAAAATGGAAAATGCTCCCATTTTACACTGGAGGCACATGTCCTTTCTGAGGATAAGGCAAAGAATTTGATGAACTAGTGAGTATAGAAGGCACTTACTGATTTTAATTCAGAAGTCCTTGGGTATCAGTAATGCTTAGGACAAGTATGACATAAAGATTTTGCTTTTACTACAAAAGGGATATTAAAATTTTTGTCTTTGCCATGGGGCTTATAGTATCCCCAAGGCTTGCACTGGAGCTTCCCTCCACCATAAGACATTTCAGAGCTGCCAGCAGTAAATGTCAGGCACTTAACAGTGCTCATGTTAGTGCTGTAAGGTGATACCATTCAGAAAAACTAGAGAAAGGGCCTCTAAATTTCTAGCCTAGCTGCTTATGCAGCATGGATATGTTTAGCCCCAGTGAAGAGCAACAGAGCTTCATTGACTTCAGCAGAACTGCTGCCACTTATATTGAGAGACATTTCTCTCCGTTAGTTGTATATAAATTCAGTGTTTGAAATGGATGAGCTCTAATTATGGGCTTTACCCCTGACCTTCCAGTTAACAGGTATTTAAACACTGTACATCTCTTGGTAGTGTACCTGCATGAGGGTTCATGATGTTGAGTCCATGCTATCTCTTCTCCCTAAGGCACATTAATCCTTTCAGGTTGGTGTCCAGCAGAAAGGCAGATGGTTTGCCCTGCACCACTGCCTTCATAATGCCATAACTCTGTGATTGCTAAAATAATTTAATAATAACTTGTCTCATCCTTTTTGGGGGAAGCAAACCTCTCTAAGAACTACTTGCACAGACTATCCATGCATAGAGAACAAATGGGGTAGAAGGCAGGTCAGAAATGTGCAGTCTTTGTGGTTTTAGAAGGCTTTACATTCTTCCTTGTAAATGTCCATGAAATAACTTCCTTTGTTTTACAAGCACATTTCACCAGCAGAGAACTGCTAAAAGCGTACATCATACATCTATTAAAGGGAAGGCTGTCAAGGAAGTTCCCTGGTTATTCTTAGTGCTGGGTTACTGCCTGTTAACAGTGGTCTCTTTCAGCTTCTTGAAGACCTTAGTATCCTCTGTTGAGTGATAATTATGAAAGTAACTTTGGAGAAACCAACACACTGGCTGATTTAGAGAAAAGGCAGAGAATATAACTGTGATTTATTTGTTCCCAACCAGCAGTAGCCATCAAATCATCAACTGCTCATTTGCATTCCCTCAGATGGTGCTCAAGATAACAAAGTCTTGGTAGAAGAAGAAAGCTAAAAGATTCCATAAAAGGGTAAGACTAAAAGTGAGCATTAACAACCATAGGATGGTCCTGACTGTTTGTAGACTAAGGTGATGGACTTGCATGAAAAACTGCATAATTAAAAAGGCTCCTACACTCAAAGATTGCTATTGACATGACTCTGCTAAGCCACTCATGAGGAAGCAGGAAACTCTTGGTGCATACTAAGCAATATTTGGCTGCCCTGATCATCACTTGTGTGAGCACTGGCAGGTGTTACAGGCTCCAATGGCTGAGCTGCTTTTGTGATCAATTGATGCTTTAAGGAATAGAAGTGTGCTGGTGACAAGGTCCCCAAGGTAAATGAAAGCACAATGAATCCAAGAACCATACACCTCCAAAGCTCTCCCTTGCTCCAAACACACAGACCTGCTCTCAGCTCCTACAGGACACCCAAATACTTTGGGCAAAGTCTGGCAAACAGCTCACCTTTCCTGAAGTGCTTTTGCATTTGCAGCTGCTTCGTTGAAAAGTTCAAATGTTATAAAGTCAGGATGCCTCAGACCTAATCTCTTCCTATTCCCAATCTGTTTCTATGTGCATCTCTTTCTATTCCCATGTGAGACATTTTTAGAATTATAACAAAAATCCTGTTCCTAGAGTCCCTGTTTCGGGTGTTCTGCCAAAGTGAATGCACTCAGGTATTTTGCAGCCTAGCCTTTTCAAACATAGACAAATACTGCTATTTAGATATGTTCTATCCAAAGTGCTCACACAGCAGTCATCCCCAAAGTATCCCAGTACTTCACAGAAATCATCAAAAACTTGTCAAAGTCTTTTGTAACATACTTTTTTTTTTTCTTTTTTGCTTCTGCACCTGGGAGCAAGTGCAGGGAGAGCTGGGTGACAACTCATGCTTGAAAATGAAGAAAGGCAGAGAAAAATTCAGCTGGAGACAATTACAATAATGTCATCATCTTCCTTATTATTTTTTAATACACTACTATGACTGGTATGTTACTTGTAATAAGCCATTGGATTTCTCCTTAAAATGTTGTTCATCCTATAACTGTAATGATGTTCTTCCCTTGGTGGCTTTCAGAGGTCAATAAATGTAAGTAGTACAGCAGCTGCTTGGTCCAGGGCTTAATTAGCTCCACAGAGCCAGCTGGTGAGAGTGGAAGCGAAGCAAAATCCTATTCAGGATAGTTTGAATAATTTGCTGCAGACATGGAAGATGAAAATGCCAAAGAATTCCCCGCTGTAAAATGGAATATATAGACTTTGCTGGTGTATGGAGGCAAGTACTGATTGCTGAAAAGGCAGCTATTTTGATCAGAGTGGCAACAACTTACATCAGTCCTCATTTTGCAAGGTATCAATAACTGCAAACACAGATTTGCTTATTCGAGGCAGTCATCAGCTAACTTTAGCAACCTCCAAATTGTGGCTATTAAGGAAGGCAGCTTTATGAGACCCTAGTTGCTTTGCCACAAAATTTTACACAAGGTTTCCAAAGGGTCCTCGAAAGACAACAGGGTTCAGCAAACTTAGCTTTGGGATGCAGTTATTAGCTTCTTCTAATGACCTGTTGGACACATGTATCCCCCAATCAAATTTCAGGACCACAATTAGACAGATTGTTAACCTTAAGGATGTTTCATGATACTTCAGTGGCAACAGCACAGTATGGAAAGTCATTTCAGTTTAATCGGAAGCAATTAGACAAGAGAAAAATTAATTTCCATGAGACCCTTTTCTTCCCTGTTTGGTGGAAGAATTCAAACCTTCATTTTCAGGCCTTCCTCCAAACCTTCCAGTCTTCTCAGGAAGGATAACTTATATGGTGAAGAAATCCCCTTCTCACCAAGTCCTTGAACAGCACTCAGAGAAGAGACAAGAATGAAGAAATTACTATCAAATGGCAAAAATGAGGCTGTATGACAAGCTAGTGAGACACTTGAGCAGAAGAAGAGACAATATGGTGGTCCAGAAAGTTCTGAGGACAAAGGACTGACTAGATTTGATACAATGAGGGGTTCTTCCCACAGGGGAAGAAGAGAACCATCACTGCTTGCAGAGATGGGTGTGAGGTTTGTTTAGCTTCATGGTATCAAACCCTGGAAAAAAATATATTTTGCTAAGATACTTTTTATGGGCTCACACCTCATCTAAATGAAATAAAAAATGTTCCACTGCTCAGTCCATGCAGAGGATTTGATCTGTCATGTTTATATCGGTAGCATCTCCTTTTCATTTCATACTCTATAGATTAACCTGCTGTGTTTAGAGAGAGGAAAGTGTGCTGTACCATACTAATGAATTTTTAGTACAGCTTCACAGCTTTGGTGAACAAACTGAAATACGCTGGTTGTCTCTGTCCCCTGCACATCTTCATCTAGTGGAATATAGTCCCTATTTCACCCGGTTGCAGAAGCAGGCTAACAACCAAGAGTTGCAAGTTACTCTTCACAAATAAGCTGGACTGTGCACGAGTTATTCTAGGTAAAGATTAGAAGAACAAATTTGGATCTGGATTTTAAAAATGCCTTTGACTGGTAGTCTCTGTTCAGACTTTGGGTTCAGCTTTTTATGGAGAGATAATCAAGCTGCAATATGCAAACCTTTTTACTTTCACTTTTGTTAAAACCCAGGATTTTTTTGTTAAGAAAAGGAGGCATCGGTGTTAGGACAAACAGAATCACAGCTATAACCCTGACAGTTGTTCTTAGGTTGATAAAGAATTTTCCAATGAAGCCAGATTTCTGTGTGGTGCATGCGAGTGGGGAAGGTTTTCTAGGAAGGAAACTTTTTCAAATGTTTCTCAGAGCATTTGTCCTGCTTCCTGATCATCTGGCTCTAATGTGCCCATACTAACCTCCCTGCCAACAGATGGGCAGAAATTGCAGGTCTGCTTATGTAGCAAGTAAATCCTGCATTTGGTCCAGCTTATATGTGTGGCAAGAGGACCATACTATCCAGTGCCTGATTGAAAAAACAGCTCTGTCAAAGAAAAGAGAGAAAAGAGAACAACGCATGAAATGAGAGAGAAGAGAATGAAAATAGGAGGAAATGAAGCAAATGTGCAACCAATTATGTATCTGTGATTTTTGTTAAAACCAAAGAGATAGGGAGGAAGAGAGAGTTTCATCCTTACGGGCAAATTTTACTGTAGGAAGTGTTTTAGTTGCTTTCATTCTAAATTGAGGTGAATAATCACTATCATAGCTTTCACTGGATATTGCATTAGCACGAAATTGTCCCAAATCAGAGATGGGGTGGTCCCTTGATGCTGTACACAAACATAGCAGAGAGGATCCTTACCTCAAAAGGGCCCAAGTACAATAAAGGAAACAAGAAGCCAGTGCAGTGAACCTTGTTATTCAAGTGCACAGTGCCCACAGGACACTATCATGCTGTACTGAACTGAGATTTGGTGGTGTTTGAAGGCATATAGCATTTTATATTTTTTAAAGTGAAAAATTGAAACTGGTCATAGAAAGCAGATACTTTCACAGGAACACATCTTTTGCTGAAAACTCATTTTTTTTCCAGCAGAAAGCTTTTTCTTAGTGGATTCCAAGCTGGATGCCACGTGGTGGTTTGGGAGGCCACAGAAATGATGCTCTGTGGTCAGGTCTTTATTTATGGAGTCGTATTACCTTCACAACTTTTCCAATTAAAGCTTTGAGGGATAGACTATTTGGCAGAGTCATTTGTATATGGAAAAGAGGATCCAAAAGAGTTGGGGAATCATGGGTCTAGGTGAAGCGTTTCTAAAATGCTAAGATGTAGAGGACCAATGATTTGGCAGTTACTATAACACTCCATGAACTAGCAATTTCAATTTGGAAGAATTCCCTGTTCCATCTGCATTTTTTCATAAGACTACTACACACACACACACAAACACCAGAAGCCAAGAGAGACTTAATTATTTTTGTCTCTGGATTTAACCTAGCATTTAACATGCTTTTCCCAAGTTGCTGAAGAAGAAAAATGCATACTGCAAAATCTCTGATAGAAATTACTAATAGAAAAGCTTAGTTGGATAAGATGACCATTCAGAGACAGAACTCCATCTGAAGCTATTAGAAGTCAGAAGGGTGCCTGCATCTTATCAAGCTTGTTCTGAAAGGTCTCAGAAGAGCTGGAAAAAATATGAAGGCTTTCTTTTATCCTATGGCTTGGCTAAATGACCTCATTATGGAAAACAAACCCTGTTCTAGCCAGCTGTTATCATTTCATCCCCAGTCCCCATGCTTATCTCCTTTGAAGTTGAGAAGAAAGTAGAGATTTCCAGAGACAAATGTGAGCCCCCATGCTCTTCCTTAGCTAAACAGTGTGAAGGAACAGCCTTCCCCCCCATACATAACACTAACCACAAGCCTCACAGCTGCTCCAAAGCAAGCCACAGAGTCAGCCAAGAAATGCTTGTAATAGAGCAGTCAGGAAAGTGCTGAGAGACCCAAATGCTGTTGCTGGGAAAAACACATTTCAGTCCTTCACATCTGGATCTCACAGTTGATAGGGTCACCTCATGTGTGGCCAGAGACACTGCCAACATACTTAGGAAGTTCACTCCTATCCTTCAGAGGTCACACTGCATGCAGCATGGCAGAATCAAAATAGAAAATACAACTGGAGAGCAGAGCTATAGCAAATGGGGAAGAGTAATTGCACCTCCTATATTTAGCTTGTCTTTTCAAGGTGTTAAGTTGGAAAGACAGTTTTGAAGCTCAGCTGTAAAAATTCGTATCTCATTTGTGCGCCTTTTTTCAGTTGTGTTCCACAAAAACATATGAGTCACATTCTTACATAGTATGCCAAAAAAAAAATTGAAACCCAGAAATATTTGTTCCAGGAAAACAATTATTTTCATTTTCATTTTCAAAGTTTCTTTAGGACAGCATATGCATGTAATTTTCTTTAATACTTCTTAAAAAACAGTTATCAGTGTGTGCATATTTATATACATTAAACATATGTGTGTGTGTATATATGCACACAATAATCAGTGTATGTGTGTAAATACATATACAAGTACATATATAAATATCTATAAACAATAAACATATTGTATGTATATTTAGATGCCTGACAGTTCAGTTGAACCTGATGAAAAGCTCATAATCTTCAAAACTTGGCTGTGAACTAACAAAACACAGGCATTGTGAGGTTGTTCAGTGGCCCGGTCATACCAATACGGTAAGATACAATACCTATGAGCTACCATGGCCAGTCACTTAAGCTGATTTGACCGATTGGTAGTTTAACTGAGGTCAATTACATAATACTCAAAATCATGTAATTATGGGAGCACAGTCCTGGGAGGTGGCTTGAACAGCAACATAGTGCCAAATTCTATCTAGTGTGATCCTGGTGAAGCCATTGGAAATCTGCTGAGAATAAGCATGTCCTGTTGGGACACAAGAGCTGTGTACTTGCTCAGTGGCAGTAATTCACCCCTCTGGAGGGCACCAGTTTATCCTCCTGATATTTCTAGGAGGTTTACGGAAGTATTTCTGTGAAGCTCAGGGCAAATATTATCCAATTTGCCTATTACACCTGGATCCATAGCCCTTAAGGGCAGGTACCATAGTTCCATTACTGTGGTAGCAAACCTTGCAGGACTGCACAGCACCTGCTAAAGAGGGAGCAGTTCCCTCTCTGTCCCTGCATCCTACTGCAAAGGCCAACTTTGGTAGCCAGGCTGCTACAAGGGAAAAGCTGTGTAATTCTTTCCAGGAAGTGTCTTTTTGTCATTCTGCCTTCTAGGCACAGAGTCCACCCTAGGATCTACCACACTATGTCCTCTTACAGATGTCCTGCTCAGAGGGTGCTTAAAACTGAGCCACTAGTAACAGAAGTAATAAAAATATAAATATTTATCAGCTTCTTGTAGTCTGTTTCAGTTTTGTTTAAGATGTCAGCTCTTCGGGCAGGAAAAATGTATTTTTCCTTGGCATGCTTAGCAAATAGTAACAGCAAATTGACCAAGAGGTCTTCGGGACACACTGCATCTGTATACATGGTCATACTTTGTTCCCCCATAGATCCTAGTTGTAGGTTTAAAAACAACATAAATAAATGATTGTCTTGCTAATTAAATCCACATTTGGACCCATGCTATGCAGATTCCATTTCAACTGGTTATTTTATCACTTTTTGCACTATACCTACAAAAAAGTTTTTGTGCTAGATTAGTACAGATTAAGGTCTAGATATGTGTGGGCAGTAGATAGGATACAAGGCTGAGGATGGATAAACATGCACATATTTTTCCTTTGAATTGGATTCTTTGCAAATCACTTTCCTAAATTCTCCTTCCTGTCCATTAAAGAAAATTATTAATTGATTAATCTATATCTGGCCTACAAGAAAAAGGAGGTGGTAGAAAAATTTCAGGAGCTTACTCCTGATATTAAAAGGGATGGAAAGTACAAATTGGCAAGAAACTCAGCTGGGCAAGGGAGTTTTACAGGTAGATCATATAAATCAGGGGACTTGCAAGTGGGAGAAAACCATGCAGTGAAAAACTGTGGAGACAGAGATAGGAGTGCTGAATCAATGATGTGAAGCAGAAGAGAATGCATGAATTTGAAGAGGACAGGAGACAAGCAAGGAAGGCGATTACCACCTTTGTTTCATGCAGGCGGCGATAGGAGAATATGACTATTACTAAATCTGAAAATGAGGAGGCTACAGTAACCAGGAGAGAAAGTGCTAGGGTTTGGGTAACTTTTCTGTCTGAAAAGAAATGACAGTTAAAAAAAAATTCCTAGAGATAAAAATTATTCTGCAAAACCAAGTCACAATTCTCTTGCAGCATTCATAAATAGCTTAAAATCTTGTTTACAGTTGTAATTTCTATTTGATGGAGTTATTGTCAAAGAGATTAGGAACTCCTTTCAGTTCAGAGACATTTAAATTTAGCAGCAGGAAAAAGAAGTTTGTTGAGTGTGGAATCCACCCCTGCTGCTCCAAAACAATCAGAATCAGGAAAAAGTAATCAAAAGGGAGTTTTAATGAGTTATAGAGCTATTGTTTACCAGGGAGGGCTGAAAGCCTGAAGCCCAAGCCTAGAGGACCTCTGTGACCCTGCACTGCCTCTTGGTGGCAAAATATTTGCTTGAAATTACGTCAAAACAACACAATGTGTGTGTCCGAAGGCCAAGGAGGGGGGGGGAACATTGAGAAAAATAGTGGAAATTCCCTGAGTCTCAGTGTACCGAAGGCTCTCCGTGAAAAACAAGGCAATAAACAGCAGCTGTATTTGTACATTCAAGCTAACACAGGCAGTGTCTCCCTCAGCGGTGCACAGGGGAAGGCTGTATCTGCCAGACAGCCAAGAAACAGTTGCAACCCTTTGCTCCACAGCCACCAAGCGCGGGGCAACTGCAGGGCAGATCCTGCTGGGGCAGGAAGCTGAAGGGGGCAAGCGCCCACGGGCAGAGCGGGCTGCCAGTGCCTGTGCAAGGCCCAAGGCCCTCTGTGGCCAGCAGTCCCAGGGTAAAGAGATGCTGCCGTAGTCTCATGAGGCTGTCAAAACGAAAGCTTCACAGGGGGATGAGGAAGCTCTTCTGGAGAGGGGCTGAAAACAGGAAGCTAATTTTTCCGAGGAAGTAGTTATACAGAAGTGCTGGGTTTTTGAGGAGGGAGACTTTTGTTGCTTTCCCAGAAGTCTCCCTGAGGTAAAAAAGCACAACATCAACTTAGTGCTCGGAAGCAACAGGACAATTTTACTGTGGTGCTCCCCAGCAGTTATTTAATCAGTAGCATGTCTCTGAAAGTAGCCTGCTGCACCTGCCTGGTCAGGGAGAGAGAGCATTCCTCTCTGCCTGTCCCTGGTGACGTCTTGGGTGGAAAAATCTCTGCTAAAATGCTCATGACTTGCATTAAATGCAAGTCATGCTCCAGGGAATGGGTACAGCCCCCACCAGCCTTCCCAAAAGCATCTGAGCAGGCGGAAGTCAAAAAGTATAAAAATAAGGAAAAAGATTAATGTTTCCCAGGGAAAATGGGCACATTAAAATGAACAGCAGACCTCCCTCTGGAGAAACAGTAACGAGCTGTGTGCACTGCTCAGACAGCGGAGTCGGTGGTGACAGGGGTGCTACATGTAGGCTGAAGTTACATAGTATGACAGATGACCTGCTCAGCCACACACTGCATGACCTGGAGAATTTGTTTACATGTCCAACAAAGTAATATTCCCAACACAACAATCCCACCGGGGTACCAGCCAGATCCTTGGGAAAAGGAATTAATTTTTACCTTTGTTAAAATTCCAAATAGCTATGTTTTATCTGCACAAGATCACTTAATCGGGCATATGGCTTTCCAGGGAAATGTAAAACAATAGCTTTGTCTAAAGTCCTATAATTTTCTATTCACTCATATCACTCCACCAAGAAGCCAAAATATTTTAATTAGATAGAATGTCTAAAGTCAGGCTGCAAATAAGAACTTAAAAGCAGAAAACACCCATAAAGAGACTTCAGAAGTGGCCACTAAAAATCAGATTCTTCAGCTTTTTGCAAGGCCTGTTAAAGATTTTTAGCCCATTAACATCCACAGCACCTACAGCTGCCACTTGAGCTGTAGACAGTCAGCATTTTCTGCAGGTCAAGTTCAAATGAGCTGAGGCTGGACTCAGTAAAATTAAAGCATTCAGGCCCAGTGACTGCATCTGAAAGTTTCATACACACTCAATAATACATGCTTGCACATTTACATGCACACACCTGATTTTCTAGAACATGTGCAATCATGAGCGGTACTAAGACCTACTAAGGTCTTGCACCACTATAATTAGCATCTGTAAGTGTAGTTCCATTTGGTATATCTATACCATATATGTTAAGAAAAAACTCACCTTGATGTCATGCATGTGTCTAAATAAGACCCAAGATGTTTGTTACAAGTTTATCTGTTAGAAGTATAATCTACAATAAAGGCAATATAAATGAGCTAATACTACACAGTTTCTCAGCTTTTACTATGCTGGTAACTTTAGGTCCATTTCTGAATTTAGAATCAGATTATGGATTTGCACAGACATACCAACACCTGTAAGAACATCATGTTTATATACATAAACAGAAGCCTAATTACAACCATTCTTAATATTTTTGGCACTTATTCTTCAAAACCACAAGCCCTCACAAGCCCTCATTCAGCTGTCAATCTGGAAAATGCCAGGATGTCTCAAAATGTTATTTACAAATGAAATGCAGGTCATCAGCTTGACTTTTGGAGCAGAAGAATATATATATATATATATATATTTTTTTTTTTTAAGCCAGCAGAAAAAATAGTTGTAGTTTCCTTTCTTGATGAAGGAAAACATGTTTTGCCTTGTCTTATATCTGTAAGCAAAGCTAGATCTGGGAAAAAAAGACATATAGTAAAAGGCACAACTACCCCCGCCTTCCTCACTGCTCACTCTCTCCTGCAATTGTGTAAAGCAAGGAAGTAAAAGGCTGGTAGAAACTGAAAAACATGTTTTTCTTTGAAAGTCCATCCGCAGAAATATTTATCAGCTGTTGGCAAAACACACAAAAAATAATATTCTTTTTTTAAAAGCCTGGTCCTTTTTTCACTGAAAAATGGAGGAAGTTTGAAGTCCCTGCTGTGAAAAACAGGGTTTTTATTTGCTGCTTTTGCTTTTTTTACTGCTCACTAGAATCACTGAGGTCTTTTGCCACTCAGATCTGCAATACTACCCAGTGTATTTTTGTCTTCTGGTCGTCGCAGTCTTCCTTCTTCATGCATGAATGCCACCAAAACTATCCATGGAGAAGAGAATCTAAAAACCCACTCATTTATCTGGTTGTTATAAATAATTGGCTAGTAGAATGATCATCCACGGATGGGTATGTGGGCAGAGACGGGCTGTGTCCAGACCATTCAGAGTACTAAAGCAGTACGACTCCTGGCAGACTGCCCTCAGAAAGGTCCCTGTTTTGGAGGATGAAGGAGCCCCAGTGGGGGCGGTCTCTGTAGAATACACCAGGTCCAGTCTAGCCAAAGCCAAACCCCAAACCTTCCTCTGATTTAATGTAAACAGCCAGGCGGGTCTCAGGGTCCAGGATGGTCTTGTGGGGTATATAAGGACATCATAAACTAGGAGCTAAATCCCTCTCACACCTCACACTGAGTCCTAGAAACAGACCTCTTTCTTCCCAGCCTCTCTGGCTCCCTTCTCTCTTCAGCTTGCAGCAGGGAAAGTTGATCCCAAAGGAAACACACTTGTTTTCTGAGTCCTTCCACACCATTGCTTGACAGGATCTGCCAAAAATGGACTTAAACTCTTCTCCCACAAACAGGTGCCCAAGGAAGAAAAAAAAGTAGAACAAAGTCCTTTTCTTTATTTTCCCACTTCATTTCCTCAGTGTCCATTATACTGAAATCACAGCACTTCACAAGACTGTGAAGAAACCTTCCTTATGGCAGGAAGAAAGACACTTAGAAAATGTGGACAGATACAAAAATGTCCCAGAACGAGCATGACTTGAATTCTAATGGCTTCAGTAAAGAGGTGTGCAGAGCACTGCAAGAAATTTAAAGAGGCCACTGTATCTGTGTTGTAATGATATGGAAGTAATGGGCTAAAACCACCCTGATACACAACTGGTTCCATCACTGTTGCCTTAACTAAGGCATACAAAAAATGTCATCAGACTGACCATGAAAAGGGTCTGGTTCAGCCACAGCTAGAGGAAACCAAAGATGTCCTGGAGTGATGGAAACCCAGGTAAAATATTGTCTAGCTTCCTGCAAAAAAAAAAATCCAATATCCTGATTTTAGGAATGCAAAGTACTTTAAACCACATTGAGAATATGTGAGCTAGTGGGTGCTCCATAGCTCTCAACAAACAGTCTGAAAAATGGTGCAGGGCAGGAACATTGGGGAACACACCAGAGTCTCCTGGTTACATGCACTGAGAAGGGATAGAAACAATGATGACACTGTCTCCATTATTAGAATCAATTACATTAATGGATATATGAGAAGAGGGAGTGGGGAGAGGCGAACTGCTTCATAGGCATATGAATAATGAGGTGTTAGTGTGTCATATCTGTCCTTATAAATCAAAACACTTAAGAAAATTAAATAGCTTCTAATAATCTCACTTGATTAAATTGTGTCCCTCTTTTTCTCTGCTTGGATCAAAATTGGATTCTGAGATCTCTGACCCAGCTTTAGAGGTATCGTAAATACTACCACCCAGCATATACAATTATTGTGTGTCTCGTCACTTCAGTCCTCCCTATTAAAATCCCTTCAGCTGAACTTTCCTCCTCTCCTCTTGATACCCTGTCACTGAAGATCTGAGTCTGGGATTGGCGTGTAGACAAGAGAGAAGGAAACAGAGTGTGGGAGAAGTTGCAATGTGAGTCCACTCTTTATCAGATGGTAAGGAATTCAGAAAAAAATTTATTTAACAGCCCAGCAGCAGGGAAGATCTTTAAATCAGACTTCACATCATGTTTGACTTGAAAGGCAACCATGATACAAATTTGAGAAGCCAAGTTTCATTAATTCCAGGGCTCAGTACTTCTGAAAGTACATACTACCCGAAAGTGAGCAGAAGATACTCTTGCTTTACTGTGACAAAATGATTGTACAGACACTTACTTGTTTTGTGTACACCTTCTTCTCCCAGTGATATCTAAAAATGTTCCAAATGTATAACTGGGGAGTGATTAATTCAGGAACAGTATTTATGTAGCAGTTGTGCCTACAGGACCACAAAGAAGTGCTCCAAAGAAGTCAGTCGCTCAGATACCTTCCACAGAGAAATCCTGGTGAAGTCTGAAGCTAATGTCAAAATTAGGAATGAAAGAGATCTTTACATCCTTGAACATCTGCAATGACTTAGAAATGCTTGCTAGGGGCAAAGCCATGCCAGGCAGAAGAGAGAGGTCTCAGTGCTGATGCTCCAGATCAGGAGGATACCTGAGTGCATTCGTTCCATAAAGCTTTCATGCATCCTGTGTTGCTTATGCAGCAAACTATGATCAATATTGGTGGGGCTTCTCACCATACATACCGGTGCCCAAGAGCAAGCTGAAAAATTGCCTGGTTCAGTGAGAAGTGAGTCAGCATTGCAGGAATGCCTCACACCCTTCCTCACATGTACTTCCGCTTGAAGCACATTGACTTGCACTGCAGCCAGGCCATGGAATAACACCCCAGAAGCTGGAAAGGACTTGGCCTGCTCTAGACATGGAAGAATAGAAAAAGTGATCTTGGCTGCCTATGGGAGAGACTGAAGAAACAAGGAGGGAGATGCTCAAGATAAGAAATTTTTGGCATTTCAGACCGTCTTCATCCCAGTTTTGGCTTCCAGCAGAGCTGGCTCCAGGGGATAAATATATCACAAGCAGTTTATCCCAGTCTGGGCCATTGTGAAAAATGTTTCCGTATTCTGATCACACCACTTTTCTATAACCTCTCCTCATGCAGTGTAACATCAACTTTTAAGAGCTAGATTTAGGGTTTTTTCCCCCAAAGAGCAAGTCACAGAAACAGTGATGAACTGGAAACACTGTAGCAGCAATCTTGTGTCTCATTACATTCTTCTTACATTTATAACTAGGCTGAAACAAGAAAAGGTACATCCAGCTTGTGTTCAGCTTAAAACCTACTGTTTCTTCACCTAATTTGGTGAGGGGAATGAAGGTGAGCTTGTCTGCTTTATGACCCAGATCGCTCAATCTATCAAAATAAATTGCTTCTCTCAGCAAACTTTGCTTCTCCCTTTAAAAGTCATTTGCAGTGACTTTGCTTCTCCCTTTAAAAGTCACTTGCAGTGAAGGACACGCTTCTGTGTGTATGAAAATCACAGGAAACTTAATGAGAAACCTTTCTGCTATAAGGCCTCTCTATCCACTACTGGCAAAGGCATTCAAGTGGTCTGGGTTACAGCAGACATAAGCCACAAGTACGTAACAGCTTCCCCCTGTTATCAGTAATACATAGCAGATTACTGTAGGTACAGACATATGCGAAATAATTAGCCTAGATTTTGAAGGTAGCCATTCTAGGATCAACAACATAGCTTGCTGGCAGGAAATCGGATAGTCTGAGGGGATCCTCCCCTGTGGCACTCTACTCTCAGGAAGTCTTTGGTGAGAAAGGAGCTGAATGCAAAGGGAACGATAACTTCTGAATGGTGCTGTGTCCTACTGCTCTGTTTCCTTAAGCCTGAACACCGGGAAGAATACTTGGACATCCAAAAGGCCAAATTTTTTACTGTCTGTGCAAATACAGAATTACAGAAGTTAATACTCATTTCAGCTATGCTCTGCTAGCAATGGTCCTTCAATGATGCAAACTGCCAATTACAAGCATGTGTGTAGTTTTCTCCAGGACTATAATGGACTGCATTCAAACTACAAGTGATTTTCTGAAAGCTCCACTTCAGACTTCTCAAGGAGACCTGATCATAAGTGGAAAACTACTCAATGAGCAAAGCATGAGATGTCAGTATTTTTTAGTCATACGATACTTGTGGGATACAACAAGTGGTCATTAAAAAAAAAAAAAGGACTAAATAATATTAAGATACACCATGCAAAAAACCTGAGAGGGTGACAATGTTGCCATGTTCAGTCAATTCTCCAATGCTAAGGTGGAGGAACAATATTACAAAATTATGTTCCAGAGGTTGCTGAGACAGGATCAATATTTAGTCATGAAGATGAAAAGCATTTACAAATGCTTCCAATGGATAGGATTAGCATCTGCTAATTAACCTCCAGACTGTTTAATGAAGCAGCAACGTGGGCACAGAGGGGTGGGAGCAGTGGTGCACAGAGAGGCACTTTCCAGCCTTCAGGGTAGATTATGGCTTGAATTATGACCTCCCACTGTATCCGTTATGGCACCCCAGTGGTTAACAGGAGCCTTCTTTGTCCAGGGGTTGCTGCGGAGACGGTTCCTGTACCTCAGGAAGCAGGGAAAAGAGAAGTTTCCTGTTTTGAAGAAGGTTTAAGAACTATTTTCCTCCAATCAGGCAGCAGATGCCTGGGCAGGAAATGGAGAACGCAGCTGCCAGCCCCACTCCCCCCACTCCGGGTCAGCGGCTGTGCTAGTCAATGCAGCCAAGGTTTGCCATAGCCAAAAAGGCCCCAGTGACGGGAGGACTTGTGGTGGAAGGTGCCTGGAGCGAGACTGACACTGGAGCGAGACCAAAACAAATCCAAATACTGAGAGGAAATGGGCGTTCGACTTCCTCCCTATATGTACCTCTCACACGGCACATTGCACCCAGTATATGGCCCTGATAAAAATGAGGCGTGTAGTTAATTGTCATGGTTCAAAACAATGCTCAGAGGTAGCAATAGTCATCGTTGCTGTAACATTTTCTCTTGTCGATGATTCACTGCTGAGGGAGACTTACATGTATTGGGGGTTGTCAAATGCACGGTCCCGTCAAATGCAGGAAACCAGTCAAAATTTCTCCAGCTGGGGGTGTGTGTGTGCGTATGTGTGTGTGTCCCCTTTTTCAGATGAAATTTAGCAAGAGTGTTTGCTGACCTCCAGGAGTGCAATTCAGCTCTGGCCCCAGTGAAGCTAGAACTGCTGTTGACTTTGTTTGTGCCAAATCTCAGCCTTTTTGACTCAGTGCCCAATTTTTCTTTCACTGACATCACTTTTACACCTGCATAACATTTGACCCTCAATGGTAATGCTCCTCACTTAACACTTGCTCACTTTGAGCGATGTCTAAAGCACCCATTTGCCATCCTTCGGCTCCCAGCTCACAATTTGATTCTCTGTAATGTTATTTCCTCCGGTGCTTTATGTAACAGACGGCATCTGAGAGGGTGGGAAAGGCTGGAGAAAAACAAGACTAACTGCAGTAGGTAAATCCATAGAAGTGTATTTTCAGCTACTTCTCTGTTGCCAGTAGAGCTCTACTGACATTTTGCAAATACAGGCACCAAGTGCTTTGGAGTGCAGGATCGTCACATCCCACTGAGTAAAGATAAACATGTTTCTGGACACATCCTTGTCCAAGCTAAGTTACATTAAATGAAGCTTTGCCTGGGTAAGACATGGACCAAATCTGAGCAAGGACTTGAGGATTAGGTATCTGGGCAGCTGAGAAGGAAAGAAAATGTCCATGGCAGAGAGGAATGAGGGGACCCAACTGTGGAATTGTATAAGCTCTCAGATTTTGTACCATTGCCTACCAATATTATTTTTTTACAAAAATACTAAGCAATAAAAATCTCAGAAACTTGATCCATCAGAGGAACCTTGATGGCACCATGAACCTGAATGGAAGGACATAAGCCTCCTTCCTGAGAGGACTGGTACTCATCCTAGGGGCCCTTTATTGAAAATGGTGGGTGAAACAATCAGATGTTCATTTGATTAAGTGAGAGTCAAAGACATACTTAGAGCATTTCACAGCCGTATTGATTTGTAAGGAATACAAACACAGACTGGTCTCCCAGGAACTGACTCCACTATCCTTCTAGTCTCCCTCTCCTAAAGTATTCTGGGGTCTGTACACATCAACCATCCTTCAAAATCTAGTATCTCCTGCAGTTTGTGATGAACTCTCTTAACTAGATAATGGACAGCATGTTTTCGGTGTTAGTCATGAATAACTGGTAATTGTAATCCCTTTTCTCTTATTGCAAAAAATAGGTACTGCAAAAAAGGTATGCTACAAAGTAACAAACTGGTGATACAGGGAATATTCATCATCTTGTAGCTATAACTCTCCTATTCTTCTCTTCTTCTCCACCCCCTTTGTGTTTGTCTTCACTTATCTTCTCTTGCCTTTGATTAGGATGTAAACTCTTCAGGGCCAAGACTGTGCATATATTTGACAGGTCCTTTGCTATCAGTTTTGATGTGAAGAAGAGCACAAATGTAGAGTGAAAGCAGCGAGCAAACTGTATATCATACAAGGTACATTGGTGCTCAAAAATAGGAAGAAATGATCTTTATATGCCAGAAAGTATTGTACCGAATTGCACTGAGATGAGGAGATAATGCTGTCAACTTTGACATGAGCAAGCTTCACTTTAGGACACTTTTAGTTTAGCTAGTTGATGGGCTCCTGGAGGGTCAAGGATTTCATCTCAGTCCCCAAAAGACTTGACATTTGCTTGAGTTTCTCTCTTCCAAAGAAGAGTTCACCATTAATCTTTGAGATCTCATCCGAGGGATGGTCCTTCAGCTTCCTTCTCTACCAACAGCTCTCAAGAGAGCATTAACTTCAAACTGCAAGATCCTGGGGTGCTACAGTGCTACAGACCTAAGACACGTACCTGCCAATGCACCTTAAATCCTAATACAGCACATCTCTGGCAATGGCTCTCGTGGCTCCCCAGGCAACTGGCCAGTGACAAGCTGTCACATACAGTGCTCCCTACTATTCTGGCTCTGAGCCCCTCAGTGTCAGGCAGGCTTTTCAGCAGAGAGGAAAAAGAAACCAAGAAAGTGAGGGAGAGATGACATACCAGTTACTGCAGGATATAGAAAGTTCCACAGACACAGGAATTTGTCATCAGGCAGCAATGACATAAGTCTACAACTGCCCCCAGTGCTATTCCATCACATTAAAGATAAATATCTAAAAAGTGTTTACCTACCAGTATTTACCATATGTGTCTATTACTATACTCATCTCATCACAGCTGCCCACATTTTACATTTAATTTTATCTGCTATCCCAAGGAATGCATGTGGTTATTAACATGTATTCACTTTTTTCCATCCTGCTTTAGTAAATGATTTCACTTTTTGTGACATGCAGCACCAGCTTACCCATGTATAATTGAAATGCTTATGTACAATAATGTTAAAGCAGACCTGATCAGCATTAATCCATGCCAATATAACAGACTTTCCCCCATATATTAAGCCTTTCAGATGCCCCAGGCACCCTTACAGAGATAAACACAAGAGATTAGCTGCCCTATGCATTCTGTCCTATGGATCTACACGCTTGGGCTTTGCCAGATCACCAACAGGGATGAGTGCTGTTGAACCACCTCTCCCTGTCTGTGGTTTCCTGGGTGGCATACTACCAGCTACAATACACAAGGAAATATCAAAATAACATGAAAATAGGTGATTTCCCGGGCAACTAAGACCAGGTGCATGTAAAGATTTATAAGACAATGTTGGTTTCTGAAATTGTACCGACTAGGAAGTAGGAAGCTTAGTTCAATATCATTTTGGGGGCAAACACCTCCTCCTTCCCCAATGCTGTATTCTTAGTTTGATGCCAGAAAATTTCTTTAGTAAGGCCACTGACACCAAAACAGTAAAAAAGAAACCCCAAAACCCGAAACCCAAACCTATAGACCCTAATTAAGAAGAGATAGCAGGGTGAAAGATCATGAAAAATGCCCTGAAAGACTGCTTATAATGAAGCAGACCACATCTTGAATAACACCTCTACGTAACAACATAAGGTGGCTTAAAAATAACAATTGGGATGCATAGGTAGTGTAGTATGATAGACAGAGTCTCTAGAGCTTCATTAAAATGGTAAAGAGTGCTAGTTTATGTTACAATGAAAAAAAATAAGACTCCAACATGCCAGATAGCTCTGATATAATAGGGCACTTAAGTATATGGAGTAGCCCTACTTAAAACAGATTATGCACTTGCTTAGATTTAAGCATGTACTTAAAACATCAGCTGGATGGGGACCTATAGGCCTAGAACGTTCACCTTAGTTTTAAAATTCATCAGACATTAAATGGATAGTTAGATTATGTTTTGAAGGAAATCCTTTGTTAGAAGTCATCTTATTATTAGGAATGTTTGAATTATTTAAAAAATACATGTTTAATTTATTTCAGTAATTGAGTAATGAAAACAGATGTGTCAATTTCACTTCTAGTCAATTAAGTCACAGATTCTCCCTGGGGAAGATGATTCCTCTGTGCCGAACTCTGCTTGCTTCAAGGAGTGTTTTATATGGTGTGACCTCCACCCTTCAATACTCTTCACTGAAGTACATGCTTGCAAAAGTGGAGATTCCTCTTTTGGCTGCAAAAGTTTAATTTGACCTTTCAGCATCTCCTGAACATGTTCACATGCATTCACCTTCCCATTCTTCCATTTGTAATACAGATCATTCCCCATTATTTTTGAAGACGGTTAGAGGATAAACTGACAAATTTCAAGCGGTTCTTTTATGGTTCTTATTTGCATTTAGCTATAAAGCTCCTAAAGCTTTTCATCATTTCAGTACAGGAAATTATACCCTGGATTGCCTTTTAGACTGACAATAAAGAGAATATAAGCCTTTTGCTTACTAAATATACTATTGATTTTTTTTAAGATAGTGCGCAGATGTTTGTTTCTTTTTCCCTGTTGCACCCAAATTGTAGCTTAACTGCCCACACAACAGAGTTCTTGGGGTCCAAAATTAGTCTGAACTGCTCAAGAATACATTCCTTGGTGAACAGCACAGTATCTTGTAGCAGTGCATGTGTTGCATTTTTAATCAACACAAACCAGTTCAAAGTTCAAACCAATCAGATCTGATAAAAGAGGGGAGTCAGCGACTCCTGGAGGTACCCTGGCACCCTGCCCTTTGTGGCAGGAAGCAGATTTGAGAACAGGCAAACAGGATCTTCTGAGAAGCACTCACCCTTTCCAGAGCTAGGTCACAAAACTAATCGTGGGTACTGCCTGCCCCTCAGCCAGACTCTGAGCTACTGGCATAATGCTAGGAGCAGGAGTTGTCCCCTTGTCATTAAGTATAGGGTTCTCTTGGAGTGTTTAGCTCCTTTCACAGAAAACGGGAGAGAGGAGTCATTCTTCGCTCCATGAAATTTTTCACAGATTGGTTGTTTGGATCAAAACCTATGAAGTATCATAGTTCCTTGCCCTACAGCAGACCAAAAAGGATTTTGAGTGAAGTGCACATGAGAAATAACACAGCAACTACAAGACCACCTGGTCTATCTGCAGAATCTCTTTTACAAAGGCTTTGCTTTGCTGGTAACATACTTAACCAACATTTTTCCATTATGTATCTAGGTATGTGAAAACTGCCACCTAGACTATGTTTTTCAGGTTATTAGGAAAATCCCCCAAATTCTGCAGCCCACATTCTAAGTTCTTCTGTGAAAACATGTATGTTTACTTCCTGTTGCGCCCTCCCCTAGTGCATTAGTATTTTGCAGCTGTTTGACCAAAAAGTTATTCTAATGGAAAAAATATTTAAGGAAATTTTTCCAAATCACCTGTACTGTGCTTGATTTTTTTACTCGTGCTTTCTTTTCCATTGTGTCACATAAACTATCTCCCACACTTTGCAAGACCCTAAATTCATATTCCTGAAGCTGCTTCAGATGATGCTTTCTATTGACATTAAGTTATTTGTGTTGATTGACACAGACATCAAGGCTGCAGGTGGCAAGAATAAATCAGGGACCAGTACCTGAAGATGGGAGAAGGCCAGATGACTGCTGGCCATAGGTGGGCCAGGAAAACCCATTTAATTCCATGCACCAGGGCACATACCAGGCATGTTATGCTATGAGGGAATATATAGGCCTTTCCATTGTCTCATCTGTGTCAGTCAGAGTAGTAATGAAAGGGCTGCTACTGTGAATTTATGCATCTCCAAAACCACACAGGATTGCAAGGGCTTGCTCAGAGGTGTAGTGATATAACCAGGGTCCCCTAGAGAACCAGAACTCAGCATTTCTGGATATCAGCCTCAGTGGGAGAGACTCAAGCCCACAGAAAAAAGGGTTTAATTCCCATTTCCCTCACTGCTTGCTTTCTCTCTTCAGAGGTCTGTCCACTAATGTGCAAGGCCCTCTGCACCCATCAGTCACAGTGAGACAGCATTGAAAGGTCAGGAAAAAGACCTTTGACTATACTACAGAGCATCTGCCAGCAGGATGATGTTAGTTATTAGCTACTTTGCAAAAGCAGAACTAACAGCATCTAAAATGAAGTTGCTCTGGATGGTGTTAGCAATAGTCCTAATTTCTGTGGGATTCAAAATGTCAAAGCAGGACCTGACCGCTTCACACACACCCCGGCCAGGACACTGGGCAAGTACAATGTGCTGCTTCTCCCCCTTCGCAGCCTGCTGGCATGCAGGGCTTGGGGATGGCTACAAGCATCCACCCTGCCCTGGGGAGGAATGGGCCCTCCCTGCCTGGGGCGGCGACCCCTGAGGTCAGCTCAGCCCTCCTGGGGTTTCTTTCCCAAGGGAGGGAAATTTGCAAGCTGCGCTTTCTTGCGAGCAATACCAGCTCCACTGGGAAAGGGCGCAGGGCTGTATTATGCCTCCACTGAGAGGAAGGGGGCGATCCAATCTTGTCTGGGGGTTAGCGCTGCTGCCAGCCCGAAAACAGGGAGAAGGGCCCAGCCACGGATGCCTGTGCGAACTTTGTGGAGCCAGGAGCTGGCTTACGGGAGAGGGGAAAAGACAGCAGTCTGAAGCTGTCTGAAGCTGCTCTGAGCAAGCGTGGTTTGTATGCGAGGGACCGTCCCTGGCTTCCCTGCACTCAGACACCGCTTCCAGCAGCAGGTGCTGTCGGCTCCGCAGGGATGCTCCGGGCCAGGGGAAAACGCCCGGGGCGGGGCGGGGCGGGGCGGGGCTGGGGGGGAGTTCCTCGAGCCTCGTTCCCTGGGGGTTCCTAGACGGGGGCGGTCGTGTCCCACGGGGAAATGGAGCGGGGGGGTGGGAAGTATGGAGCCCGGGGGGGGGGGGGGGGGAACGGATTGGGGAGGATGGATGGATGGAATGGGAGAAAGGATGGAGAGGAGGGAAGGATGGACGGCAGGAAAAGGATGAAGGGGGAGAAGGATGAAGGGGGAGAAGGATGGATGGAGGGGATGGGAGGGGGGATGGAGGAGATACGGAGGGAGGGAGGGAGGGGAGAAGGCGGGAGGAGGAATGGAGAGAGGGGGACTAAGGGTGGTGGAAAGGGAGTGGGGAACACGAAAGGGGGGCACGCGAAAGGGGGGGCGAAGGACAGGGCAACCCGCTGCGCCTTTAAATGCTCTTGCCCTTGAGCACCCGTGCCGCGTCCCTCTATCCCCATCCCTACCCCCACCCGCGGGAGCCATCGGGCTTGCTCCGCGGCGGGGAATGCCTGCGCGGAGCCGGCGCGCCCTGCCCTGCCCAGCCCGGCCCGGCCCCGCCCGGCCCAGCCCCGCGCGCCGCCGGCCGTGCGGGGCCCCGGCGCCGGCCGCCGCCACCGCCCCCCGACGGGCCGCGCGCGGGGCAGGGCGGAGGCGCGTCGCGGCGCTGACCGCCCCCGAGCCGGCACCGCCGCCTGCCCAGCCCGCCGCTCCGGGTCCGGCTGCCCCGCCTGCGCTCCCGTGCCCCCGGTGGGGCTGTAGGGCCGGGCGCGACCGCGAGGGGCGAAGGCGGCGGCGGCCCCCCGGGACCATGCTCTGAGCGCCCAGGGCACCAGCGAGCAAAGTTGCGGTGGAAGATGAACAACGCCGGTAAGTGCCCGGGGCCGCCGGGATGGCTCGCCGCCTCCGGACATCTTTTCCCCGGGGCCGGCAGACGCCGGGTGGGCTTCCTTCCTCCGGTACCGGCACCCTCCTTCCCCTGGGCCGGCACACCCCGCCTCCAGGGCCAATACCACCGGGATGGCACCCCTCTCCGGGCACTGCTCCTCCGGGGCTTGCACCCCGCCCCGTCCCGTCCCGGCATCCCTCCTTCGGGGCCGGCAGCTCCTGGGCCGTGGCACCGGGGCTGGCACCTCTCCTCCAGGCACCCTCCGTCCAGGGCTGCCCCTCCTCTTCCCCCCGCCGCGGCAGGTGCTCACTGGCTCCCCGCGGGGCACCGCGCACCCCGGGGCTGTGCATCCCCCGTCGCTGGCCCCGCCGGGACAGGGACAAGCAGCAAGGCCAGGCGAGGCGGGGGGTTCCATGGAGCACCAGGCTGGCAGATCGGGAGGGGGGGACGCGACTCTGCGCCCACTCTTCCCTCAGACACACTCAACCCTTCACAAAGCTCCTAGGAAATTTGCTGTGACTTTCTTTCCAAAAGTCTGGGGTTTGGGGAGGTAATGTTTTCTGCAGAATTTTCTCTCCAAGGCAAACCCAAACCCTTCCTCCTTCCTTCTGTTAACTTCCCAGAATTTTTCCTTGATGGAAACTGGGAAGGTGAAAGAGACAGGATGAGAAGGGAACAGATACTAAAGACAAGACATTCAACAGTTAAACTTTAAAAGAAGTCACTAGAAAATCGGAGCAAACTTTAAATTGTCCACCAACACATTCTGATTTTCAGGGGCGAGGTATGTGTGTAAAAAAAACAAACAAACAAACAAACAAGGAAACAATTACTACTAACTCTGGAGTTATTTAGAAAAAGCTAATGTTGCATCTAGAATTAAAGAGGAAGAGAAACAGTCCCTTTGTGTTAGCCCTAAAATTTTCCACTGTGTTTCCTTGTTCCAGAAGGTCAATGTTGCTGGGCACCTCACTTGCATGGGTACATCCTGAAGCCCAAAGATTTCACCGCTAGATACCTTGCCCTACAACTGTCATGTGTTGGGAAACTGTGAATCATTGTTTGCCAAAGCACAGGAACGTAAGATTGGAAAGGATCTTTTAGGTCAAATCCAGCCCTCTGCTGTTGTATCAGCATGTCATACCACTCCTCTGAGTTTAAAGTAAAAGGTTCTCTTTCCCCTTGGAGCAGGGAGTGAGACACTCTTCTACCCAAAAGGTGGTGACATTTCCATTCTATTTTCTCATCCTGTCTGGACCGGACTCTGTCCCTCCCAGGAGACAAACTCATTTGAAAGTTAGGTGAGCCAGCCAAAAATTGCTTTAGCCATGATGCTCCAACCTCTCTTTCTTCATATCTCCATTATTTAAAATAGACCGGCTCTAATCTGATCCTGTTGTCAGTGGAAGTACAGTGTAAGGAATATCAGATGTATCCATTTCTAAAGAGTTAAATTTTATTAGCAGTTTTTATTTTTCAGGAATGTAGGACTGTGCTGGTTTTGGCTGGGGTAGAGCTAGTTTGGCTGGGGTAGAGTTAATGAATCAGACTACCTTCATTACCAAAAGCAGTACCCGTTGTTACAGAACACAAGGTTGTATTACTCCTTTTATTAATTCATCAAATTATATCTTAAACCAAAGCTTTTTAGGTCGCTCTCCTGCTATTCCTCTCACAAAACTGAGAACCTCTTACCATTGCTAGTTCTTCTAGTTTCCAGACCAGATTCATTGCCATTTATTCTTCTGATTACATTGTCCTTTTGCTTAAAAATAGTTCTTTTCCTCCTCTGGTGTTTACCTCCAGGTTGTATTTATAGAGTGCTCATATCCCTTCTCAGCCTTTGTTTTGTACATTCACACAATGCAAGGAATGTCTCTCCCATCAATGCAAAGCAGAACTTCCTACTGAATGTGAAGGAGAGGGGCATTTATTAACTGGCACAACTCGGGGACCAGCATTAGCGATCTTTGTATTACAGTAAGTAAATACATAGCACCAGTAAACAGTCGTATGTGCATGCATATATGGCAGCCTTGATCCCACAGAAGTTAAAATAACAACAGACAGAAAACAGGAAGGGAGATATGGATTATCCTCAGAGATGCCGAACTGATAGGAAAAGAAAGATGAAGCAGTCCACCCAAGGTCACAGGAAATCTGTGGTAAGAGACAAGAAACAGACCCCCACTTGCCAGCCTCACACACAGGACCTTCCAACTTCCAAGTACCGATTTGTTTGGCAGGTGCTGAAATGATGCTGCCGATAGGAAGAATGTACAGATGTTAGACTCCAGATTGTTCAGAGGTGTAAGCAGACTATATATTCTTTCAGCTGCTACTGAAAGTGATATAGAAAAGCTGCCATATGTGCCTGTCAGAGAATTTTAACCAACATCATCTTTGGCTCCTACAAAGCAATATATGAAACAACAGGTGAATATAAGCTGTCTGCTGCAGTGTGAACTTCCTGTTGTGAAATCACAGCCAAATTGGAAACATCACAAACACTTACAGTTACATTAAAAAGAAATATATGCCAGTAGTTTAGAACCAGGATTATTTAATTGTCATGTATATGTGGTTTTTCATAGTCAGCCCCCCCCAGCCCTACCAAGACTTGTGTGTACAGTCTGCTAGAGACAGTGAAAATGCTGGAGAATTTTCAAGATCAAGATTTTTTGGTGTTGAAATTCTTCCTTTTCTGATTACATTGTCTTTAGATTTTTCCCCTTCCCCAGCAGTGTTTCTCTGCGGGATGTTATGCTGTTGTATTATATTTACAGATGGCTGCAATAAAGTTATATAGTAAGAGAAATTTGTAAGCTATTGATCTGGTATCCCAGAGTCATAATGCATTGATAGAGGATGGATTCCAGTAACTGTACAGAACAGCATTTTATTTCTGCAGAGTGGGATGTGCTCTGACAGCCCAGCTGTTAATATTTCAATTAAGATTTGCAAGAAGACAAAATTCCCATGGGATAGTTACTATTGACTATAGGTCTGTCTTCCCACTAGTGGAGCCTTCTTGCTATATACAGAGTACTTTTGATCACACATTTTAAGAACATACACTGATAAGAGAGGATAGATGTTTTTGAAAAGTATCAGATTTATGCAGATGCTGAAATACCATTTTCATATATGTCTGAGGCATTTAGGAGCCAATGACCTGCTGGCTTTGAACAGGACCTCAGATCTCAAGTGCCTAAAGCCCCAATTCTCAGAAGACACTTAAGTATCTAATTCCTGTTCAAGTCAAAGTGGGAGCTGATACCTAAACCTGGATTGAGGTCCCAATTGAAAGGAAGACTTGCACTCCTATGTAATTAGAAAATCCTAGTCTAAGTACCTTTTCCATTTCAGGTGACTCCCATGCAACTGTTTTCGTTTTTTATGTAACTTGTCATTTCAAACTTTTCTCTGACAGTGTGAAATAAGTGATGCATTTACATGCTGTAAAACAAAGAGAACTACTTTTGCAGTGAATATTGCAAAATTAATGACATCTCGGTTATTTACAGTACATCCTGGGGTCCTACCAGTGACAACACTGGTGTTTTATGAGTTGAATACCTCAAAGGGATTATACTTTCCTTGTAAATCATGCTACCTCATCTATTTAATCTCCAACACATTGAAGCACATTACACAGTTTATGCCGGGTACTTAATTCAGAATGACGTTGAAATGGCTTATCTACATAGGCAGCTTAAACACACCCTCACTGTCGGACTTGGACAGCTGGCAGAATTGTAATTACAGGTTGGAACCTACAGCTTCCTGTACTGGAAATGTAATAAATGAGTTTTAGGAGACTCTGTGCTTGGCTTGCCTTACATTCCTGGCAGCATGACTATAGTGGTTGGTGCCCATGTTCTGGCCAGGTCCAAAACCAGCTCTTCATCTGCGAGGAAAAGCAGTCTGTTTCACTTTCAGTGAAGCTCTATGTGTTATTTTGATAGGAAGCTCTGTCTACCATTCTCTCAGAACAATTTCTTCTCTAAGGAGTAAGCACCATGGTCAAAATATAAACCCGTGTATTAGGCTGAAATAGACACAGGTACAGAATTTCCTCTCTGTCCCGCTTTGTAAGAACTTGGTGTTGTTTTGGTAGCGGAGGTGTGGAAACTTCTACCTATGATTGTTTCCATGAGTTTCTGGGTTTGTGCAGCACTTGGCACATGTGACTTTCGTCAATGGTATGAGCTCTTAGACAGCACTGTCATGCTGCATGATGGCTCTCCTGATGGCTGCTGGTATAGGATAGGTTCTTTGTTGTTTCACGTCATTGCCTAGTTCATAAAATAGAAATGCTACGATGAAATAACTTCAATCCTTCCTGGTCCAAAAAATTTTTATGTCTATAATAGTGTTTCAGCAAGTGACATGTAAATGAATTCCTCTATTTACTGCTATTCTTAAGGTTGCTTATTCTCATTTCCTCAATAGTGGGACTTTGCTTGCTTCAAATGGGGAATTTGATCCCAGTCTTTGGAAGAACCTACAGATTTGCTTGATAAAGGCAACTGTATAGATGCAAAGACACATTGATGTCTGTGTAGTATTTTAGTAGCACATTCCAATTTAAGAGAAAAGCATTTATTTTACAGAAATAAAGTCTGGGTTAATTAGATGGAGGACTGGTTAACTGGCAGTAGCGAATCTCTGTAGTAGTTATCTCTGTAATATTATCAAATGGTATGCATAGTGCTGGGACCAGGATTATGTTGATACTGTCCAACATTTTCCTTGGTAGGAAAGCAAATAGAAAAGAATCAGATGACAAAGTTCACTTTATGATGTAAAGATTGGTGAAAGGGTAATTAACAAAGTAGGCAGGGCAGTTATATAGACAGATCTGGATCATTAAGTTGGATCCATTCAAACAAATTACGCTTAATGCATATTATAAAGCTATTAGTTCAGAGACAATGAACAGGCAACACAGCCTTTTCCAAAGGAAAAGACTTCAGGAAAGGCAAAATTGTCCAACTGCAAAGATTTAATGAGTTAATTTGTTCAGTTTACCAAAGAGAAGAATGTACCAAGACATAGCTGCAGGGAAGTATATGTCTTCCCTAGAGAAATACTGAATAATAAAAGCGTCTTTAACCCAGTGGACAAAACAATAACAAATGCTGGAGATAGAAGCTGGAGATAGAAGCCAGGCAGCACTAACTGGAAATAAAGGCTTTATTTTTAAAATGAACAATTCATTACAGGAATAAGATAAGGATGATACTGAGGTATATACTACAACTTTTGCTGACTTCAGACTAAAGCCTTCTCAAAGGCAAGTTTTAACTTTATTCTGATATAGCTGATAGAGTGAAATTATACAGCTCCTCACCAGAGCTGAATGAGACTTTCTGATGCCCTTGTCTGGATATTCTCCCTCTACCTCCTCTTTCTCAGGCACTTGCCATCTGTGAATTTCAATCCCTTCTTCCTGGGCAGAAGTAGTGACAGACAGGACTTGTGTGCCTTGGTTTCCACTGGGATTCTAGGTTTGGTGCAGTCTTGTCCCACTGTTGCTATGTGGTCCCTCCACCTGCATTGTCACTTCCATCCAAAAGCTCTGCAGATCCCTGAACTATGCAGTGCGTCTCTGTCCTCTCTTCTCAATGTCTCTCCCATTTTAACATATGCCTGAGTTGAATTCATGCCAAAGGCATGAAGAAAACACAGGTCCACAAAAGTTTGTTGGTCAGAAAAAGCTACTTTGAGCATCTTAAGAGATACCTGAACTGGATTGTGGCACCAGCCAAGGCTGGAACTAGTATCTGCACTGTGGAGCGAAGTCATTTCTTGGGCCACCATCAAAGACCGTGGGCCTGGGACATGCCTACAAATATCCCTGCAAATATGAAACCTCAGTATTTAATTAGGCCTTCACCCCAAAACCAGCTGCTTGAGGTGGGGTGGGGTGGTGATACTGGTGGATATGTTTCCTCATAAGTCTTAATTAAATTCTAGGCTAATTTCTAAATCTGGAGAACATTTGAAAGTGGGTAGTTGCAGTGTTTCAGGCAACACCCCACTACAAAATGTTTATTGTTTCAAAGAAACACTTGAACAGTGAAGGCTGTATGGGCTTATTGCCATTCCAGGAGAGCTGCTAGGCTACTGTTCACTGCTTAGAAACTTGGAGAGGAGAGTAATGTAATTTCATATGGGCCATGGCAGGAATGAAACCATGGTGAAATGCAGGTTTGCCTGAAGGAAGGTGGGTAAGGAGAGGAAGCGGTCCTTGTCAGTACAAGGAAGCATCGAACAATAAGGGGAGGAGCAGGCTAAAGAAATTCTTATTCCCCAAGAGTTTCCCTTAAAGCACAAGGTGGGTGTGTCTCCCTCCAACATAAAACACATCCTAAAATAAACATGCACAATTATTTGTGAACATACACATTCCTTATGGTGCAATGTTGTTTTGTGTCCATTTAGAAGTTATAGCCAGAACCTTTCAAGTGGCTTAGACAGCAAAGGAAGCAGAAATTGAAGCAGAATGAAATTATCCTGATAAAAGGCAAACAGTGGTGCTTTCTTTTCAGTAATTGTTTGGGTTATTTTTTAAACAAACACTCATACTCCTCCTGCCACCTCCCCCCCCCAGAAAAAAAAAAGGAAAATTGTTTAAGGAGCCTTGTGAAAGGCAAGATCAACACACAGAGCAGTTAGGAAAAAACTACGGAAGGAATCAGCAGTGACCAGTAGCTGGCACAAGTGGGTAAGAGTAGGACATCACAATGCCTATTATTACCATACTGTGAACAGGGTCCATTACCATAAGTTCTGTTCCACCAGCAGTATTACTGAAGGTAGCAGAAGGATAAGCTCAAGATTACTTGATTCCTTTGGCTGTAGAAAATTATCACTGGAGGCAAAGTGGGTAACTGTGTTTAAGCTTTTTTTTTTTTTAAGTGGATGTCTGCATGGTTATTTTACATAAAAGAAATTAGTTAATTACACTATTGTATTTCAAATTTGTTTAGGAGACAAAGCTTGGGACATCCTGGCATTCTCTACAGTCCAGTCTTTTTCTCATTACGCAGTGTTTCAGTACAGACACTCCATCTGACAAGAACAAGGATGAAAATGCAGAGACTGTGCTCAAGCCTTGTCACATCCCAGGAATGGAGTAGGGATAGTCATGTCCTACTCTTGTATAAACATTCCTTGGAAAAGCCAGACACTGCAGGAAGTGGTATAACACCTCCTAAGTGATGTTTCTTCCTTGGAGTTAGTACTAAAAATGCCTCATTATGGTGGTAAGGGGTCCCTTGTTGATTTCTGGTGGGAACGGTGTAAGGACTTAGTTTTAGCTAAAAAAAAGTACCAGAAAGTTAGTTTAGGATGTTCAGTCATTGCAATAACTGATTGAAAAATCCAAAAGGTAGATCTGGCTGGGGAGCCAGACTTAAGAGATAACTCAACCCACTTCTATTTTTAACTGCTGCAGACTTGCTGCTGGCTGCAACAGAAGCAATGGTACTTCAGCAATGGTGAAGTGTTTGGCACATAGCATTTCCAAAATAATCTGGAGGGAAAGATTAGCTACCCATTCTGTGATTTCAATAATTAGGTAGATGCCCTGCAGCTCAAAGCACCAGTGAAACAAGAGTACACACTACAGTACTGGAGACTGGCGAATATGCAGTTCTCTCTCCCTCCTTTTCTACAAGTTGTTTTAAGCCTCCCCCACATGAAGCTGGATCAGCTAAAACCCCAGATACAGAATAATTCTTAATCAGTATATGTGATAAGGCGCCTGATTAGAACAGGTTTTTCACTCCTCCTAGGCTGAGCTGAGATCACTGACTCAGTTTTGAACTTAGATGAAATCTCTCTGGTGTCTCATAATTTTAGAAAGACTGTTTTCTGACTACATCAGAATGCCAAATTGTCAGCATCTTTCTGAGTATTGGAAGAAACTTCAGCAAGGTTAAGAAGATCAGAAGAAACAGCCTCCTATACCTCCCAGAGTCTAACCAAATATTCCAGTATTAGTTCAATACAAATTATTCCAGTTGGATTAAGATAACAATAAGAAAAGTACCATGACACCAAATAGCAGAACAATCAGAGAATCATTTTTAAGCAGCTTGCATTCAGTATTATTCTCAGAATGGTGCATAGCTTAATTTTAATTGTCTTCATTTCCAGATATCAAAAGTCTGCATTCCAAAATACTCAAAATATAACAGCACAGTAGCTACACTTCCTGAAAATTATACCATGATTTAGGATAGGATTTCACATAGGAACCATGTCCCAAATGGTGACTCTTGAGATGCTGTTCCCTTCTTTCCTATGTGTAGGACATGAAGATTTTGCACAAAGAAAGAAGTGTTCCTGTCTCTCTCATGGTGAAATAGTTTGTCTTGTGTGTTTCCTTAAAATGGAGAGCTCCCCTTTTTCCACTAAAATGCGTAAATTAAAATTGTAAAAAGAATTAGAGACTTCTAATTGATTAATCATGTAATGGCTAGGAAACATTAGCAAGAGCAAAACCCTTCTCTTTACTTATTACCATCTGTAAGCATTTGGTGTGCTGGCTTCTTCACATCACATATGTCATCTCATCTAAAATCTCATGAGGGAGGATCCCTATTGTTGCCTATTTATGCAGCCTTTCAGTATTTCATTTAGTTATTTAAAGCATATTAATTTCAGGACCATTTCAGACAGCTGGAAATGGCTGTGCAATGTAAACTGTACTGTGAGTAAAATGGCCATATATGACTTAATTCATCTGGCTTCAATCTAGCTTATTGTCATTCTGCTTCAATTCCCCTACATGTGTGTTAGCACTTCCACTAGAAATAGTTTAGAGACCCTGGCTGGCCCTATTTTGCAAGATAATTTACTTTCTAAAAGTATATTTTGCTGTTCAGAGAAGATTGTACCGGCAAGGGGTCCTGGCATTTACAGGAGGATGGAGGATCTTCTGACTAAAGAAAGGACTGAAGAAGCTGTACACTGAAAACTGAACTTCAGTTTAAACCAGTAACTCTCTTCATGTTTTGGGTTGAAGTATTTCATTCAGTGCATTATAGCTCAGCTGCATAATCAATGTAAAGTATTAGCCAAGCTTTTAGCAAACCATTTTACCCCTCATGACTATGTTGTTTGACAAACAAAATGTAACTTCATATTTTGTTACCACGGTAATGGCAGATGGTAAGACTGTGCGTCTGGGCACCAAGTGTTCACTTCAGTTTGGCTGGGTTGAGTTAAACCTTGATCTGTTGGTAGAACTAACTTTGTTCAATGCTGAAATTCTGCAAACTACACATTGAAATTAAAATCATTGCTACAAAGTGTTTGTACTGTGTTATAAGAACAGCTACTATGGCTGAAAGGCATTTCTTTCATTGCAGTGAAACACTTCAGCATCATTGAATCGAAGTATCCATACTTAACTCTTAGGGCAAACAGATTTCTGGGTCAGAATCAAAACGTTTCTAATGTCATTAGTACTTGTGAGTGCAGGAGGTGTTACCCATCTGTGGTTAGCTGTGTATGATACACCCTTGGCTTTGCAGCTGTACAGCTTTCTCTCCCCAGGTGTGCTAGGGCTGGCTCTAGTTCAGTTCAGTTTTGACCTTAAACAGTGTTCCCTGGAATAGCTACAGTGCCACATGGAAGCAGAGTGCATATGCTTTGCTCTTTCAGTTCTCTTTTCAGAGCTGAGCCTTTTATTGGATGGACTCCTGCATTAGAAGTCACTGGTATAAGATAAAGTCGACTGTAGGATATATTCTGCTGGCTTTAATACGAATCCACGATTACTAACATGGCTTTCTCTCTTTTCTCCAGAAATCACAAAGCCACCACTAGCACCGAAACCAAAGATTATTGGTCATCTTTCTCCAGTAGCTGTCTCCAAATTTTCTCCTTCACTGCCAAGTGCTGACATACTTCATAACCCGAACTCTATGTCTAGGGGTCCCAAACCACCTATTGCTCCCAAGCCAAAATTCTCAGCTGACACTGAAGGCAAATCCAGTGTTTATACCAACAATAACTTAAATAAATGCTCAAATGGGAAACTGGTATGTCTTGATGGAGAGCTGTATGAAGGAAACCAATGCAATGCTGATTGCCCAGAATCTGAGGCAGATAATGAATACATTGTAGTTCCTGAAGCTCAGCTGACCAGCAAAGACTGTAATGACTTGGAACATGAGCATGATGAGAACCTAGATTCCTCTGTGGAAAATGAAGTCTCAGAAACTCCAGAAGAGGTAGAGAAGGAAGAGGATAACATTGCTAATGATGAGGATACCAGTAATCAAGAAGTCACCGACAGTGAGCAGCACCATAACTCTTCAGATATTGCTGAACCAATGGAACCAGGCTCTGAAGAGTCAACCAGAGACTGTGACCAGTCCAAAGCACTTTGTGAGGAGTCCTCAGATGCCCCTGATGGGGATAATGATGCTTCCAAGAATGTAGATGAAGATGAGGATGTTGTAGGTGATTGCAGTGAAACCAAAACCAAAAAGGAAACTTCTAACAACATGGAACTGGTTAAGGACAATAGTGATTGTAAGACTGACAGTGATAACATTTTGAATAGAGATGAGGAACTAATGGGTGATATCTGTAAAGATACCATTGTAATGCCACTGCCTGCAGATGAATCAATCCCAGGTTGTGAGAAGGCAGGGCAGGAGGAACTGCCTGAGATTTTAGAAGAGGGAGATGGGTGTCTAGCACATGATGGTGACCACAGTGCGCATGCAGAGCTTGATTTGAACATGGAAGGGGAGTTAGAAAATTATGACTGTGCAAGCCCTGACATGCTGCCTGATGAGGCCAGTGAAGAAACAGCTCCCGGCTTAGAACCGCGTGAAGATGAACCCAACGCTGAAAATGGTTTAGGAGAGTCTATCCGTCAAGCAGCAGCTGAAGAGGAGGGAGCAGACCCAGACGAGCACAATAATACAAACACAGGAAATGCCAGTGATGGCTGCCAGATCACTGAGAGGAGAGGTGAGGAGAAGATATCAGAGGTAGCCTGTGAAGCAAGCAAAGACTCTGGGAAAGGGGAGGAGGAAACTGTGAATGCAGAGAATATGGATGATGGCTGTCAAATTGCTACTTGTGAGAATGAATGTGATGAGGAAATACCCATAGAACATTCAGATGAGAATCTTCAAACAGAAGAGACCTTTCTGGATGAAGATGGTTTGATCTCTGATAGTCTACCTAGTAGTCCAGGGATGGAGCCAGAGCTGGAAGATGTGACTGTTGAAGACCATAGTGAAAGTATTGTGGAAACCTCTAAGCTGCAACTTGAAGACAATGAGGTGGAAGCAAACAGCCTCAGCAAAAGTGTCCCAAGTCCACCTCAACAGGTCCCACTTGAGGAAGAGTTAGAAGTCTGTAAACATGGCAAAATGAATGCAGAATGTGGGACCAAACGTGTCTTGCATGAAAACCTAGCAGTCCCTGAAGTGGTCATTGTGCCTGAAGAATCAGAGGAAAGAGAAACTAGCAGTGATTCCCTAGATGACCCTTACGTGCTTCCTGCAGAAAATGAAATTGCTTATGATGGGCAGACTGATTTAGGAGCTGATCACAGTAAAAGGGATGAATTAGGCATGGATGGTGAAAACAACTTGCTGCCCATTGATCGTAAAAGCATTGTCACTAGAACGCGGTCGCTCTCTGGGAAAATGCCGGGCTACGTCCCAGAAACAGTTCCAGAAGAAACTGGACCTGAAACTGATTTACCATCTTCCCGCAATGGCTCTGGGACAGAAGATTTAAGCAATAATTTATTTTCAGTGGAAGGAAAACCAATGGAAGCCAACAGGGCATTACCAACCAAGTCAAGATGTTTCATTTTATATCCCCGATCTTACTCTGTTGAAGGGAGAGAGATACCTGTCTCTGTTTACAGAGAAAGTGATGGCTGTGTATTGGATGATGGTAGAATAAAAAGGACAGAAGACAACTTGTCTTTGCCTTGTGTCAATGGTTCCTCAGGTAGTTTTTCCCAGAGAAATCATCTTTCATCATGTGGGGTATCTACTCCATCCTCAGTTGTTGATATACCACCTCCTTTCGAACTTGCCTATATCACCAAAAAGCCAATCACTAAAAGTTCCCCTTCACTTTTGATAGAGAATGACTCACCTGATAAGTATTCCAAGAAAAAGAAATCTTCCTTTAAGAGGTTCCTCACTCTAAAATTCAAGAAGAAAACTGAAAGTAAAGTCCATGTAGATGTTAATGTTTCCTCTTCAAGGTCCTCATCAGAGTCTAGCTATCATGGGCCTCCAAGGCTGATGGAGCTGGACAGGAGGAGCCTAAGTAGCTCACCGCAACTCAAATCACATGTGGGGAAGCTCCGTGCATCTGAGTCTCCCTCAGCTGTTCTTTTCTATAAGGATGGTAAAAGAAAAGGAACGCCCAAGTCCTTCAGCAGGAGTGTGTCAAGGGTGGAGTCCTTCGAGGACCGGTCCAGACCTCCTTTCATGCCACTCCCATTAACGAAACCTAGGTCTATTTCATTTCCCAATGCTGACACATCTGACTATGAGAACATTCCTGCTATCAGCTCTGACTATGAAAACATACAAATTCCTCCTCGGAGATCCACCAGAGCAGGAACTTTTACTGAGTTTTTTGAAGATCCCAGCAGGGCATTATCTGCCACTAATGAGAATGACGGCTATGTGGATATGAGCAGCTTCACTGGCTTTGAGAACAAGCAGCAAACCACAGACCAGGAAACAGAAAGGTACTGTAATAAATTATTATGTAAGACCTGCTAGCCTTGGCCAAACAGGCAAGGCCTCCCCTGCTAGGTATTGTAGGCAGATCCTCGATGTTGCTTGGCTTATACCCCCTCTCAGGAAATGCTTACAAGAAAGATTGGAAGAATACAAGATAAGCCTTTATCAGTGGAAAAAAAAAAAGACACTAAATTAACTCTTTACCTTGTAAAAGTATACTAGCAAGTCCAGTGGATCTGGATCCTATAGTTTACAGATACAAACCAAAGAACATTTAAAAATATTTGATTTATCTAATGGATCTAATTTTTGTGCCTTGGGGAGGTGGGGAGAGCTTGCTTTGTTCTTCAGTAAGAAAGGTTTCTGACTTCTTGACTGAATGAAAAGAGATCCTATTTGCTGGAAGGGGTCCTGCTTCCTTTTTTCATTCCTGTCAATTTCTCAAAGCAACAATACATATATAATTTATCTTTCAAAGTACATCAGTTAAGTATAGACCAGAAAATCCCAAATCATGAACTAATTGGACTAGACAATTAATTTAAAAAGTTGCTTTAAAACCTATCATTATGGCCCTTTGACAGAGCTGCTGATTTATAAATGAATTAAATAGCTCTGTCTGAAATCGTATGCATTGCTAATGTTAATAACAATCTTTCATCCCATTCCATTAGATTATTTGCAAACAAGAAAATGTCCTTTTCATAGTTACGTATGAGCAATGCACTCAAGACCTTTTAATTTGAATTTGAATCTGTTCTCAGATTATAGCATACAGTCAGTGGAGTGCAAAGATGTAAATAAGAAGAGTGTTTTCCATTAAGTTCATGTTAAACAGGTAATGAGAAAACAAGGTGCAAAGCAAATAAATGAAAAGGCATGTCTTTAATGCAGTTGTATTTTGTTAGAGCTGTGTGAAAAAGATAAACATCTTAAAAGCAATGTTTTCATGTTCATTTTCACCCACCATTCTCCTTCTAAAGATTTAATACTCCTGTTTCTATGCAACATTTATTTTTTCTGGTCCTCTCCCCTGTCATTGTGAATGGAATAAACCATGGGCATTTCACACATCCCTCTTCCGATATTTCAGACTTGGGGAGTAAAAGAACTTTCCTTTAACACCTCTGAACGAGTCTTGCAAACCATTTCTGAGACAAGAATGACGTACAGTGCTTTGTCTTTCTGAGAGAAGCAAGAATTGGTGGGGGTGGGGAAGGTGAATAGACATGGGGAAAGAGATTGCATCAGTGCTTGAGCTGTGGATCCATACGTGCCTGAAGCTGAGGGGTCTGGGACACAGGCCTGTGGTTTAGCTCTTTGGAGATGTTGGCTGCCTACAGTGTTGGGAGCCCCAGTGGTGCTGACCCTGGGACATGGTGGAGTACAGTGCAGCTTCACAAAGCACACACCGTCATCCCCAGAGCAGTGCTCAGCAGAAGCTGCATTAGCAGGGCCTGATGGCCCATTAGTCACACTGCTTTCAGCGGTTTGCATTGCGCCCAGCACACTGACGTTTGCTCTTGGAAAAGCTGTCCAGTTCTTTGTGTCCACGAAACACCGCCCATTTTAGGTAGTTCTTGAAGAACCAAGTTAAAAATATTAAAACTACGTCAATTGCTGTGACTTGGGCCCATTTATGAACTTCCTGTGGAAGCTTGTTGTTTCAAGGGGAGAGCCAATCCAAACTGGTTCAGGAAGTCTCAAGGTCAAGGCGTGAACATAATTTTTCAGTCTGCTGCTTGTTGTGCATGCAGTTTTTGCTGTTGGGGGAGAAATGAATGCTAGGCTCCTGAACAACCCCTTTATCAAGATAACTGGGGTGGAGAGGAAGAGCATCAGGCAGACAGCAATACACATACATTGCTGCTGACATAGCTATTTGCTATATTTGTCAGGATGTTTTGGACAAAGACATGTCTGAAAAGTTTTGATGAAATGTAAATGGGTAATACAGATCCGATGGCATAATATACTTGGAGAAACAGTGTATGGCCTAATCGTAAAGCAAAGCAAATTGTACAAGTACATGTACATGAACCTATTTACACATGCATACATGATGTATGGACATGGATATTTTATTTTCTTCTAAAGCAGTTCTGCCTAAAATATCTCTCAATGGATTTAAGCTTTCTAAGACGAATACCTATCAAACACAGCTTTACCACAACCACGCAGGGATAAAAATTACTTTGAACTCCAGCCTGCTCATATCCTGAGGCTTATTTCAATCATTTGAGAGTACAAATGTGTTGGATTAAACCCTTGCAATACGTGAGACTTGAGCCCATGAACTTCTCTTTGGTGCATTCACCTGCAGAGCACTGGTATTTAGCATCTGATGATACCTTATGGAATAGCTACATTTTTGATGAATGGCCAAGTACAATTCTTTTATTACATTTCAGAGAACAGAATGTGAGAGAGCTATAAAAGATTATAATAATCCAGGAACCTCCACTACTGTGTGTGATTGGGGAAAAGCGGGGTGGGAGGGGGGCTTACAGAAATTGACAGATGAGAAGATTCACTGTTTAATTTTCTTGCTTAAAAGGAAAGACCATGTGGAGTAGATTTAAACCAATAATTTCTAATTAGAAGCAATCACATTCATAGAAAATGTCCAATAACTAAAGCGTTCTAGAAATATATCTTAACTTAGAATTACCATTGCCAGAATAGAACTGGGAATATCGCCTCCTGAAGGGCAGTTATTGTGTATACCCAAAATTTAGCTATCTGGTATTAATAATTAAACTCTGATTCAGGTATATGACAATATAGATCATCATTAGCCTTCTGTACAGTGTAAAAATAATAGGACATAAGTGGAATTGGACAAAATTCCCCTGATCCTTCTCCAGTCCACATAGCGTGAATCAGACTCAATTTTCATTTGTTTTTGAAAAGTCACTTTCCAGCCCCTTTTCTATGAAAAGCTGCACTACAAAGTGCAAAGCAACACACAACAATTGTTCAGGCTGAAAGCAAAAGACAGCTGCGCCCCACCTCTGGGACAGTAGACTGTAACCTATAGCCTTAGCCTTGACCCTCAACAGCTGTAAGTCAGAGCAATTTCACCAAAGTTACTGGCTAAACTTTCATCAGATAAAAGTCAATTAGAATTAAAGTATTCTGGCACATGTCTTAAAGAATTGCTTCACTAACCGAGCTTGACCTTCGGAGCATCAGCTGTGCATATGGCAGTGGGATAAACATCAAGGGGATGGGAAAGAGATACCTCAGCCCTCACTTCATAGTCTACCACAGTATCACTCCCAGTGCTTTTAGGAGAGATGGAGAGAGCCTTTTATCAGGGTATAGATATGGTCAGGAAGATGGCATAGGTTGGGTGTTTTCAGAATTTCATTTGCCCTTTTTGCTTTCTATTTAGAGTCCATAATTTGGATTTACCAGGTTTGCTAAGTCTCAATCCTTCTTTCTGCTAAGATGCTCAAAATCCAGAGAGGAAAGAAGATAGGGAGAAAAGAGGAATAAAAGGACTATACCTGCAGTTCCACAGCTAATCGCACTGTGATGTTAAATATTCGTAAGAAATGAGCTAAAAGCCCATGTTGCTGTTACCTGTACATTCCTATATCCTTCTACATGAAATGGTCATTGACACATATTAGAAGAACCTCAGTCTGATTATTGTACTTAAGCAACAGCAGGACTTCCTCAGACTTTGACTCTCAAGTGAATTCTTGGGGGCCAGTATGGGGATTCCAGTGCTCTGTGCAATTACACCAAGGCTCATGGTAATTCCTAATAAGTCTCTAGAATTGCAGTCTTATGCCTGTAAACTACTCCCAAGGCTCTGACTTTCCGTTGCTTTCCAAGACATAGGGCACCTATCTGATGCTTCTCAGCTTTAGTACAATCAAGAAAGCTGATCACCTCTTCAGTATCCTATTCCTTTGTACATGTGTTTTACTCCCAAGGGATGTGCTTCTTCAAGAAGAAGATGGAGAAAAAACTGTCTTTAGTAGAAAGTCAGGAAAAAAACATGGTTTATGTGTGTCAAGCAAGTGATACCTTTCCTTTAATTTGGCTAGACTGAAGCAGGAACACACAGGTGCTTAGGGACTGATACAACAGTGCCAGCATCTGAAGTGCTAGCGTTGGAGAGCATGCTTCATAGGTAAGCAGATAGTTAAAAGCTTTGTAAGCAGTCCTCTTTGTGCATAGTCAGTGTGGGCTTCTGCCAGGCCTACACGCAAGATCACAAGGACTACATCAGCACAGACCAATTCCAAAATGTATACCAAAATCATATTAAAGTTAGACAGCAATAGAACCACTGCCTATGGTTGATGGGCCATAGAGAATGTAAATCCCCCTCCTTTAAAAGGAGAAAAACCCAGTGGATGAGCAGTTACTTCCCCCTCCAGTGAGTATTTAGCTGTCCCCTTGCCTCACCACTGGGTTCATCAACCTATGTTCTATCAAATTATGCCACTTAAGTGATTATATCCTCTCTGCTCCCTGCAGGTCGTTGGTCACTGATTAGCTCCAAGACTGCAGCCAGTCTGTATGACTGCCTATTCCCTACCCTTCTGTAACATACACAAAAAAAGCCTAACAAAAGCTGAACATAATAAACATCTTAGAACATGAATTCTCTGCCTAAAAATAGTCTGAATAACATGCTACTCAGACCTTCATATGCCCTTAAGCTTAAGGTGAAATTTAAACCATTAGAGTGAATTTCCTCCAACATAGCAACCAATAAAATCAAGATGTCCTATTCCTGGCTCTCTCTGCTCCTTCAAATGAAAAGCACGTATGTTATATAAGATTAAATCACTAACTCTTAGAGAGGCAGAGTGTGGTATCTAAGCACAGCGTATGAAAGGTAAGGTGAAAGTGTAGATATAATTATGTAATGGAAGCTTCAGTATAAATAGTTCACATGCCAAAATAGCAATGACCAAGAAAGGACAATCAGTGTTGTCATATTTAAAACAGTAAAAGAAATATGCAGGAATATTATATATCTTTTGTTATAATTGTGAATCAATGTCATTTAGATAACCTCAAGGAAATTCACAGTGCTTTAATTTACATAAAAGACCAGCAAGTTTTCAAATAAAAAGAAGGTTCTTAGAAAACCCAGTACAGCAATACTGCTAGGTTTCGCAAAGTGGCAGCATGTCAGAGGTGCTCAGATAATGTAGTGAAGGACAGATGGGCAAGCAGGCAGAGAGATGCTTATTTGGGGAGAAACACTCATGAGGTTAATAAATGTACCTGATATGATTTGAGAATAACTGCTGAAAGAATCCATCAGCTCTTTATCAAAGGCTGATGCAGAATTCAGCTCCAGTCTTTATCTGCATCTCTAACATGTTTAAAAATCAGACAAGTACTTGCTGAACTGAGGCTCAGTAAGGGTGCCGGTTAACCTACAAGGCTGTTATTTAACGCTCAAAGCAGAGAGGCACAACTTGAAAGTCTGATGCATACATGGGCAGAAGCAAATGTTCAGGACTGTTCTATGAAGTCCAGCAGAGTGCTCTGAATTAAACCTGCATGCAACTGCACCCATTAAAGCAGGGGGAAGCTGAAGATGCCACCTCTTCATTTCTTTAAATTAGTTGAATAAATCAGATTTTCTTCATCAATTTCTTCTCCCCACTCTCCTCCATTTTCTTTTTCTTTCAATTAGTGAAGACATTTGAAACAACTTAATTTAACTTCTAAAGTAGGTCAAATAATGCCCACACCACAGAGTTAATCCCCAAGCATGATATGACTGAAGCCTATAAGACTGCCTTCATATATCTGCCTTCATATATCTATAGCCTTTGTATACTTTCCTTGTTGCCAAAAAGTTCTGGAGATAAGTGTTTTGGAAGGTTGTGGCTCACATATTCATTCTGTCATTCAAGAAAATGTAGCTATAATTGTGGTTCATAAAACAACTCTGTTCTCCCATTAGAAAAGAAACCAGAACTGTTTCTAAAAGGGTGGTTTGTTTTACTGCTACTTCAAATTCACTCACTTAAACTCATTCCAAGAGTATGAGAGAGCTGGAAAGGTTTCTGTAAAGGATATTAGAAGAGTTTAGGAAGTCTCTTCACAATTGGTTAGAGATCCCTTTCATTCAGACATTAATCAGACAATCAACAAACACTTTAAAAGGTTTTACAGAAGATGGCTGAGATTAGAGTCTGGCCCTGCGGATCTCCATTGCTTGTAAGCAGAAAGCGCTTTTTCTTTTTTTATAATAAATGTCATTACCATTCTTCTCCTTTAAAGACTTTTACCTTTTAATAAGAGGGTAAGTAGGTAAAACCTTCCTCCCCTCTAGTGATCACTGGCCCCATGTGCTGTAGTCACAGGTGTGTTTGTAAAAGCCTACCTAAGAAAATGGCTGAGAAATAAAAAGTGCATAGAGTAAAAGCGGAGATAGTCTGCATGCTAGAGACCTAATTGTAGAGCTCATGCCATCCAGTGTCTATGGCTGAACTATGTAGCACTCAAAAGTCCTTAAATACAAAACACAGTCTGTTTGGAAGGTTATTGTCATTAAAACATGATCATAGAGATGCTAATTCCCTGCTACGTTGAATGCAGTTATGAGTAGCTGAGCTTGGCCCTCCAGCCAGTCATTCTTCCATAGACACTTCAAGTCTGGATGCTCAGTGGAGCTGATACTGGGGTGGAGATTTTGCCAGTGGTTCTGTCAGCAACATTGTGTGCAACTCTCTGGAGCACAGAATCAAGCTTTTTGACAGGTTTCAGTGAATGCATCTTGCCAAATGCAAAAACATCTTCCCTCTGTCTCTTAGGGTTTATATTGCATTTGGAAGGGAAGTCTGAATTTCTGACCTGATTTAAGTAAGGCAAAGGGCAAGAGGTAAAACAGCCAGTTACAGTGATTTGACCAAATGTCATTGACCAAGTAAGGACTCTTCAGTGTCTTCAGTGACAAAGCAGGTAGATGTGCCCTCTGCAGTTGATCACGCTGCTTTCCCAAGTAATTCTTGTTGCAAGTTGTGTTCTCCTTGCCATTCTGGGGTTATTAACACTGCAGATCCCAGCACACAACCAACTTTTTGGGGAGATCACTGGGGCAAGGGAACAAAAAGCCTTTCCAAGACAGTAATTGTAGCTGCACATCAGTTTTACTGTTATGGCTGAACTCCCAGGCCCAGGGAAGGACTGGTCCTTAAATTTGTGCATTTACTGATCCCATATACCATCTCTATTGCACATCAAAAGTTCCGCAGGAGCACTCCCTGAGGGTGTGGCAGGTTATTGTCTGTGTAGGACCTGTTTCTCCTCTGATGCCTGATTCCTGCAGCAGTTCTACACTGCAAAGGCTCTCTGTGAAAGCAAAGGAGCAGGTAGAATGAGTCCAAGCAGGAATCATCACTTTGGCAAAGTACATAATTGCTGATCAGAAAGGGACTAGGGCTCCTTGGTAAAGTCTGAGCAAGTAGCACAAGCAGGTACAGCAGTGGTTTAGCATTTGAAGTGTGCTGGTATGCAGCTGGCAGGAGAATGCTAATAGCAATGTCACCATTTTGATCAGCTCTGAGAAATAGAGCTGTGGTATCGCATCAGATTAGCATGGAGAATGGCCACTAGAAACTGCTGAAGCCTTTCACTCCTTGGATAAATGCAGCAGCAGCAATAGGTACAGCTAAAGCACCTGATTGCTTTTAATACAGATGCAACCTGCCCCTTCCATTGATAATTAATTCAGTTGAACTGTGGCCCTAAGCAAACCATAAGGCTATGGTTGTTTCTGCCTCAACAAAGAGCAAACGAGGGGGAAGAATTCTAAAGAGAGAAGCAAAAGAGCCTCATACACAAGGAGGACTTGTGAAAGGAGAAGCAGCACCAAATTTCCAGATGTTTCTGACATTTTCTAAAAGATAGAGGCAGAAGAAAGCCACATGATTTGTTAGCGGAAGAGCAGGTTTTGCTCTGTAATATGCTTGCCCATATGCTGCCCATATCAATACTATTCTCATCCCAAAGAGCAGCCTGGTTACTATAGTTTCTTGTTTAGGGTAAAACTCAAGGAGCACTTTGTCAAGAAGATAAAATCAACTCATACTTTGTATTTTCTGCTTGTCCCAGCTAGAGCTGCTCAGTACTGACATGGCTGTCAGAGGATATCCAAAAAAGATCCTCATTTTCAACACTGTTCAAACCATCTTTTGGCTTACTGCTGTACACAATAATAGCAATGCTGCCGACATTAGTTCATGCTATTTTACCTCGCATTTGGAGTAGAAGCAAGTTAACTCTAGACTAGACCTGGAGACAAACCTAGGCAAAGCAGGCTCTCGAGGCATCTGGACTAGGGAGGAAAGTTAAGCCTTGAGCTACAGATTCAGCCTAGATTTAAGGTAGTTGTTTTGGGAAAGATGTTCCCATCCTTTCCTCTTTTTGCTTTCTCACAGACACAAATCCTCGCTGCTGATGCCACTCATTTCCTAGCTCTCTGCCCCATAAATCCCTGCTCTGTGCCTACACTAAGCTAGCATGCACCCATAGAACGGATGAGAAGCTTTATAAGAGAGAAAATTTCCTTTTTATAGGTCAAGCACTTTTCAGGGCTGGTGACAATGTTAATTATGGAGGTAGCACGGAAGTGGTCTCAGGTCACTGGAAGACCTGTATGGGTCTATTGTATAGAATTCTGCTGACGGTTATTAAGCTAAGGAGAAACACGGTGATCATAAGCATTGTGAAAAGTTTTTTAAAGAAACATAAATAATTTTTTTAAACTTATATAAATCTATACATAGCTTTTCTTTATCTCAGTGTGGAACACATGCTGCACTCTGGATCTTGTAGATGGGAGAAAGTCCCATAAAAATGCTGTAATAGAGGGAAGGAGCATCAGGGATTTTGCCTAGAGACAAGGGGAAGAGACATTTTCACTTGCCATCTGGTGAACATGATGGAAAATAAAATCTCAGGAGCTTTCATCAGTTGTTGCACTTTGCAGCATAAACCTGAAAGTTTTATAAGTTTCAGAGCAAGGGATTCCAGTACTATATCCTGACTTCAGGCTGTGCATAGCCTATTGAAATTCTTGACAATAGCCATGGCCAGCTCTGACATGAGTCATGTCTTCATTTCTGTTTACTTTAGTATTGTCTGAATTGCCACAGGGAGTTAGAAGGTGATAGCAGTTAATGCAGGACTTCCAGCTGCTCAGAGACAGGGAGCAGTCTGCGGGAGATAACCCCTTGCTGCTCAGGTCTGAGCACAAGGCATGCTTCACCTTGTATTGTCAGGCATTAGAGGGGTGGGGAATTGTCTTTCCAAGACAGCAAGGACAGAAAGACAGCTATTAAATGCTCTTTGATGGTGGAGCTTTTCAAACAAGCACCTTTGAGAAGTGTCTCTGGACAGTATCAGTAATGTCATATTGATACTGAAGAAGGAGAGATTTTAATACATTGTCCAGATTTAGGTATCAATCTTACAACAGCTCCATGACCGCTCTCCTGTTTCCTCATATCCATGGAGCTGTTTGTCCTGGTTCATGCTGGGGATGCAGGTGTGGGGGCACAGTATAGGTAGTCAGGAAGGCAGTGTGCTCCCCCAGCCCAGCTTTGCGTAGCACCTCACCATCCACCACCACAGCAGACAGGTCCCAGCATAGCCTCAGGGGGCTGCCACTCCTCAGCCACAACATGCAGGATCTAACCCTAGCTTTGTTTATGAGGAATCACAGTCCTATATACCTCCCAGGAAAAGGTCCCAAGTCCTCAGTAGATGTTGGTTTTATTAGCAGCTGGACTCCATTCTTATGGCTATTTTTCTGATCAAATTACAGTACGGAGAAGGAGGAATGTGTACACGTGGCCATCTTCATGTCCTGAGGGCTTATAAGCCTGGGTAGACTTCTTTGTCTTCTCTGTTTCCATTATATGAACCAGAAATATAATTCAGTGGGGTTACACAAGAGGAGAGAGTCTCCCGTGTATTGCAGATTTGCACTGGATGATGTTTATGGGGAGTAGAAGTTATATCGGTGTGATTTAAGCATTGCTAGCACCACACAGAAAAAAGCATGTACTGCAGACAGGGTGATGAGACTGCAGATTGGCAAGATGCAGCCTGTTTGAAACCGTCAGGTCTTTTACTGTCAATGAGTGTTCTATGCACGCCTTTCTCCTCTCCCACCCCCACCCTGAGCCTTACTGAGAAGATTTATTGAATGAGAGATTGCACATTACAGTTCTGCAGCCTTTCCAGAATCCACTGCTCAATGATATGGGGTATATCTCTAGTTTAGATTTGTAACAAAACCAACAGAATGCTACTGCATTTTAAATGCAAACCTAATCTAGTAGTTTACGATTTGTTGTGCCACCCAGCAAAGTTATTTATAACATACAGCACATTTTTAATTATCCTACAAGAATTCTTGTTTTACAGGACTCAAGGGGGGTTAATGTAAAAACTGCCTTAAAGATTTGCTGTTCAGTGGCATACAACGATTAATTTTACCTTAATCAACCAATTAGAGTTAATGGATGGAAGAACATATTTAAGAGGCACTGTCTGTTTTGCCAAGATCCCCCCCTAAAGAGCTTATACAAGGACCCTTTCACTTGAGTAATTGGCTGGATTAATTAGATGCTATCCTTCAAAGGCCTAGAGCAAGCAAATTTAGACCTACCATCAGTGAACACCTTTTGGTGCTCTGTCGGACTCATGCTACACCAGCTTTATCAGTATCACAGGGATGTCCTCAGACTTCTTTTTCTCAAAGGAAATACATCTAGGTACTGATGAACTGAGACAAGTGATAGTTGCTTGGATCTGTGTTTAGCAGTCTGCATCCAGCCATTCTCAGCCGTCTCAAATTAAATACCTCTTCAGTATGTTGGCAGTTTGTCCTTATGTCTTGAATACATTTAGTAAATTTGGGCCAAAAACTCGGGTATTAACCCACCACATCTCCCTGATGGGCCCTCTAGGCAGGTGGACCTATTCAAGAATAGCTAGTTTGGTGTTTCTGATGAAAGTTTCTCAGTGACGCTTGTTGACCCTCTTACATTTCAGGTATCAGACTGCATTCTTAGTTCTGAGAGTTGGCTAGAAGAGCTCAGAAAGGTCTCTTCCTCAGCACACATGCCTTCAGAAATCATGGACTGCATACAGTACATCTTTGAAGTCAAATTTCCTGGTCCTTAAATAGATAAGGACAATATGCAAGCTAAAACAGAGCACCTCAAAATCTTTCCCGTAAACTTTTTGCTTTCACGTTGTTGAGCTTAAAAAATCCAGACAATGGCAGTGAAATAAAAACACATCACAGTGAATACACTCAGGGTAAAGAGCCACAGTGAGTGTGACCTATAGTAAGGTGACAAAAATGTAAAAACATATTTTAAACTGTGCTGGACAAACAATTTATCTTGCCATTTGATTGCAGTTCTAAGGAAAAACATGGCTTCAGTGGCTGCAAGAGAAATAAAATATGTGTCCCTAACTGAAAAGTCAAAAAAAAAGCCCCCAACAAAATAAAGGAATTCTGTAGTTCCCAACATTTTTTCTGATTGTTTCATTTGCAAGTAAAAAAAATGAGATATAGATACTGAAGTAAATTCTGAACTGAAACATACGTTTGAATTGCAGAATGAACATGGTTTTGATTTTCCAGAATTATTGGGGGCGGGGGGGGGGGAGCAGAATTAATTAATAGCTTAATCACAGCCAAATGTCACAGATCTACGCAATTTTTAATCATGCCAAGCCTAATTTTTCAACTAAAAAATCCTCAGCCAAGCAAAACTGCAGCCAGCTCTAATATTAATCTGGGAACTGAAACTGACATTTTAGGAGGCAGAGGAGAGCCACTGAGCACTGTCATTCAGTCCTACTTATTAGCAGCTAAGCTCTGTTTCTCTCCTTCTGGAAATACTCTGCTTTAACAACTGGTTGAATCTCTGAAACGCAAGAAAATTCAGTTCACTTGATGTTTCCCCCAGACGTCAGGAAAAAACAGTCAGATACAAGGTCTTGGTTAGTTTAGAATTCCAGGAGCTCCATTTGTTTTCCTGGTAAGGCTGCATAGTAGTTGAGTCTCAAATCTGATATGTGCTTTCAAGTCCAAAGGGAATCCCTGCTGGAAGGACAACCATGAAGATAAGAGGTTTCTTAGTAGTGTTAGTTCCTTTCATATGTCCTCAGATCTCTCTGAAAACTGATAGGAAAAGCTGCCAAACCTCCCTGCCCTTCTGATAGGGAGGTATGTATGCACACCCAGCTTGCAGGAGCTCAGGAACTTTAAAACCCAAGAGACTGGGGACTGCTTTGTTCAGGACTGGTCTTTGTGATGGGGAGAGAAACATTCCGGACACAGTCCCTCAAACTGCCTGAGGTCACTGAACCTTGCAGCACCAGCACTAAGAAGCACTATTACAATGAAGCAGGAAAAAGATGATTGCATTTTTCAATGTTTTCCTACCCCAAGACCAAATGACAGGACAAGCATATGCTGGCCTGAGAGGAACAGACAGCTCGGTTTTCAGCTTGTGTTTCAAGGGATCTGCTATGTAAAACTCCCCAACTCTTCCCTAGTAGCAAAATGATGTTGGGGATCTTAGCATGAGGCTAAGACACATTTAAGTCAAACTACCACTGCTTCATAAAGTCTCTGTAAGGGAGACTTAGGCCAGAGCTGACCATCTATGAAAATGGCCCTCAAGAGTTATATAATCTGTACAAATTCATTTGTAGCTCTGGCAACACAAATAACTGGAGTAATGCTGACAGTGGTAAGAGAGGAGTTTGTGAAGTCTTACTCCAGTCAAAAATACGTCTGGGTTTTTTTAATAGGGAATATTACTATTGTCATCTAGACAGGTTTCCTTCTGATCCTAGTTTCACTGCATTTTTCCCCTACTTTGTTCCCAGACCTGGCTGCATGGTGTTGATAAAGCAGCTGAACCTGCTAGTACAGGGAAATGACAACTCCCCTTCCATCTTAAGAGTCCTGCAGGGCAGCATGGTGTTCATTATGTTGAACTTACTGTGAGTATTTTCCATGGAAAGTATGGAATAATGAACTGGCAATAAAATGAAAATAGAACATAAAGACTCTGGTTCCAAGTTTTAGTGACTAGGTTACACTGCCAAAAATAAACAAAGAAAGAATAATCAGGAACATACCCCTGATCTTCGATCTACAATATGTGCCATGTCATCAGACAGTTTCTTTTTGTGAAATGTATCATCTTTTTCTAACTGGATCCAGAACTCATAGTCAGAAAAACATTGGTAAATGTGTCATAGTCAGAAAAGTGACTATATAAGTGGAATCTGGATGAGAAAATGATACTGTGCCAGATGCTTATTGGTATGCTCTGTTGATTTGTACCTCTGAGGATCTGAACAGCTGTTTATGATTTGACTGCCCTGGTAATTCACACTAGCACCTGAAAATAGAGTGAACTGAAACATTTTCGAAAAGGGAAAAATTTGCAAAAGCTTTCTATGTGAACCATATATCTGTTTTGACAAAATTTAAGGGAAACTCCTATATGCTGTAGCCTAAGATATAGAAAACCCAGCCTCTGCTTCTCCCGGGTCTGGTTTTCATGCCAGATCACTTTGAATCAGTCAGCACTGGGAGTTAGATTCTGAGTTTCTCACAACCCAGTCCCTAAAACACTAGCCATAGGGAGAAAGAAATACTCACAGGTTTTGGTCTCAGGGCAACCAAAAATGCACACAGTTCTGCTTCATTTCTAGAACATCTAAAACAATTTCAGTTTTCTGAGGCTCAAAAATAAATTTCTATGCTTCAGATGTTGCAGCAAAGAAAAACAGTTGTCTCCTGGTGAAGTCCTCTACAAACTGATCTACCAGTCTAGATTTGTACAGTATTCAGAGTTTGCCATTCTACATATAGCAGATAAAATGCCTTTTTCATCACTGCTTTAAGCTGTGAAGGAGTTCAGACTGTTTGACTTTCAGAGCCTGTGTAAAAGTGTCTCAGATGAAAAGCTGCGTGAGTGGGATGACAAAAAGAGGAGCAATACTATAGCAGGATGCTATTTTAAAAGGTATCTGAGGACTTTTCACATAGATAAACATGGCATCACTTGAACAATGAAATGTGTGTGACAGGCCAGGGACTTCAGAGAATGGAACCATGATGGGAAGTTGAGAAGATTTGTTGGAAAGTCTTGGAGCATCCCCTGCTTAAAGATACTGATGTTCATTTCAGTGATAAGTGAACAGATTGTTTAGGGCAGAGAACAGTATACCTGCTGCAAAACATCCTGCTACACCATATGGTATAGGGCCAGACAAGATCTTTTCAGAGTGGTTAGAGTTACCTCATGACATTTCACAACCTTTTTTTGCCAGTGGCTTCAACACCACAGTTTGTAAAGCAACGCCTATCTGCAAAGCAGTTGTTGAGCATATCAGCGATTTCCTCGTGTCAGCCAGCTATTTCCCCATGTCAGTCATGTAGTGAATCTGCTGGGAGTGTGTGAATCACTCAGGTTACCACATCTCTTACTCTACCAGTGTACCTTCATTCCCAGGGTAGAGACAGAACTAACAGCCATGCTTTGATGCTGCAGGCAGAGGGCAGCTGCAGAGAATCACAACACAACATGGTAACAGGGCATACCTGGATACTTCCAAATCTGTAGAGAGTAGGCAGCTTTGCTTCATTTTCCATGGCTCATATAGATACCACCTTTCCTTGCACTGGTATCCTTTCTGATCCACTGGTCTTCCTGCCCACGGTGCCCTCTGAAAAGTAAACAGCACAAAGTGGTTGCTGAATACACTACAGATATAAGCAGGACTGTGCACACACCAGGACACACAGGTGTGTGTATAACCCCCATGGCCCCATGGCCTTGTGCAGTCCACATTAAAGCCCAGACTACGGTGTTAAAAACAATTTAAGTTGATCTGTTCCCATCCTCCTCCTTGACCTTGGCCATGTCCTCTTCCTCTACACTGTTCCAGGGGCTTGTCTGACCCCATTCAGACAGCTAAATGGGCAAAACCTATTTGCTCTTCTGGTGCTGAGCTGGTTTCAGGTTGAGGACCCAGACCATACACACTAGCTTTATTTGTCAAATGGTAATGAAGGCACAGCCTGACTCTCCATACTACAGCTATGCTGCCAGATCTCTGACTGTAATATACACATGCAAAGAGAAAGAATTTTGCCCCCTGGAAGGTGAACTAATAAATGTGGAGCAAATCCTAAATCTGCCTGCACATAGAACACATTATTACAGAGATAGAAGCAAGATTAAGCCACAGAAAACCGCTTGACAAGGGCCAGCTCTTGTCTTTTGTATTCCTGCTTCAAGCTGTCATAACTTGGCCATGGCTTCTGGCCACATCATTACACAAACTCCCTGGGCTGACACTTCTGATGCCGCTTATATTGCTGGCTGCTTCTCCTTGCCCCCAGAGCAGAAGGCTGGGCGGCACTTTCTGTGCTGGTCTGTTTGCCGAGCTCTCTGCCACATCAGTGAAGTCAGTGAGGGTGCCACTGGAAGAATGACGGCAAGACTTAAGTGCTAGTATAGCCTGTGTGTGGGAGGTGTAAGCACAGGGTCATTTGATCGGGGCGGGGGGGCACAACAAAGAGGAACACTCTCAAGCTCTCTCGAGGAATTAGGGAGGCTGTATTTAAAATGCTTCTGAGGCTTGTTCCTCTACCCTTATTGCATGGGGTGCTGTTTCATAACAGAGCTCATTCCTCATCTTTTCTTGTTCCTTCACAGTTTATACGGCATATGTTACTCCTCTTACTCCTAGGTCAGGAATTCTGCCACAAATTATCTGTCTCAGCATTTAGACTTGTTTGTTACCTTTATACATGCAGCAGAGGAAAGTTCTAGCCCCCACTTAAAGAGATTCTCTGATACCTCTAACATATAAGCATTAAGGTTTCAAGCTTTGGGACAACAAAGTTTGGTGTACCTGTGTCATTGTTGTAATCTACCAGCCATTTAAGTGTCATGAAAAATTATCTTTCCACTTTCCATTAAAATCTGATGTCAAGCAAGCATCCAGTTCAAAATAGTATTTTTTTACCTGCTCACGTTGCTGTAGCAACTTTGATGGGCTTGGCTGTTGCAAGGCAAATGTAGAATGCGGATCTTAGGGCTTGAATTTGAAAGGAACAGGCTGATAGGTTTACAATATTTTGTCCTGAAAATGTTACATATCACTTTGGGGCCCCACCCAAATAAAAATTCACAGAATCACAGCATCACAGAACCATTAAGGTTGGAAAAGACCTGTAAGATCATCAAGTCCAACCACCAACCCAACCCCACCACGCCCACTAAACCATGTCCCACAGTGCCACGTCTACATGTTCCTTGAACACCTCCAGGGATGGTGACTCTACCACCTCCCTGGGCAGCCTCTTCCAGTGCTTCACCACTCTCTCAGGGAAGGAATTTTTCCTAATATCCAGTCTAAACCTCCCCTGGCACAACTTCAGGCCACTTCCTCTTGTGCTATCGCTAGTTACACAGGAGAAGAGACCAACACTCACCTCACTACAACCCCCTTTCAGGTAATTGTAGGGTTCTTGTCAGCTTAAATTGGTTTTAACACCATAGTCTGGCTTTAAGGTAGGCTGCACAAGGCCATGGGGGGTATAAACACACCTGTGTGTCCTGGTCTGTGCACAGTCCTGCTTATATCTGTAGTGTATTCAAATTCTGAACTTCACCTGAACTTCATCCTATAAAGCCACCTCATTATGGCTTTTTTCCCATAGGTTTACTTTTGGGGTCCATAAAGTTTACTTTTAGAATACATTAATAATTCAGAACCTTAAAATCATTCATCAAGCCTCAGAAATCCTGACAGAGTCCAATCAAATTATTGTTTTGATTTATCATAAGTTGAAACCAGTCCTGTATACACGTATGCAATCCTGCATGGGAGCTACTGGTTCGTTCTTTCTTTTTCTGCACAGTTGGTAGCCTGGAGTGCAGTTTGACACCTTATCAGGATCCACTGTTCTTATACCTCTCCCTTAACTCCCCTCTAACCTCAGTACCTTTCTCAGCCTGAGGCACATGTCAAATGAAGGGTTTATGCTGAGTTACTGCAAGGTTAATTCTTTGATTGCAGGACAGAAATATGTAAAGCACTGTGAGATCTCCTTGCCAGCTGCTACTGAAGGCACTTAAGCTGCACGCTTGGGTATTCTTGTACCACTGGATCTGAAAGACTGATGTTGTTACTGCTTTGAAAGGGACACCTTAAAGCCATACATTACAAGTGTCATCTCCACTTTGGAAATGGCAATTACAAATCCTAATACCACTTTTGAAATTCCATGTTCTCCCCTTATTCCCCCATGTGCATAACCAACTGTCGTTCTACTTATGCATGAAAGAAATTGAAATCAGTAATGTTATAACAATGCTTAGAGATAATTCTCTTATTTGGACTTATTATCATGCAAGGTGTTTGCAACTTTACTTCTAAGCAAGGCAGCACTTGCAAGAAATTCATATATTTTCTGAGTGTTGTAGTAGATTCAGACTTCGTGAAGTATTAGTGGTGTGTTACTGCTACTTCTCCTAATTTAAGACTAAAATCTGCTTTTTTAAAAGGAAGAAAAGAAAAACTGAAGACAACTGTTATTACCGGCTTTGGAAGTATCATTTTCTCTGTTATTTAAAAGGCTTTAGGAGTACTAATTTTAAGTCTTTTCCCAACACAACTCCAAACAGCTTAAAAAAATCCAAGAATGTTTCCCACCACAAAACCAAGCCCTCTGTCTTCCACCAGTTCTGCTGTCTTTTGGAATCAGGTGCCAAGAATTCAAATTTCTATTAATAAGTGGATAACTAAAAATTCTGGCTGCAGCAAATTATGATTGATTCAAGTTTGGTTTTGTGTTTGCATTTCACTGACACCATTTCCAAGCTGGCATCCTCCTTTGAGTTTTCACTTCTATTATCACTTAAGAATTATGCTAAGCTGGATCTTCTGAAATGATTATAATGAGTTGGATCCATTCGCTGCTGTAATGATCACATTTGCCTAACTGACACCTAATCACATCTCAGTCTAGGCTAGATTCCAGAATCAATAGTGTAGTCCCAGCTGTACTCTGAGTTTCAGGACCACATGTGCAAAAGTACAGAGCAGCTGCTGTATTGTACAAACCTAAGGACACTGAGGAACAGGACTTGTAAAGATATTCTAGTTCTGTGTAGCTCAGTGTAGTCAGTAACCTCCTTGTGCAGCCATGAAACACATCTCGACCCAGAGTCGTACCTATTTACAACTTTAAAACTCTATATAATGCTTGTAAGACAGCAGAACCAGTCCAACACTGAGTATCTCCAGGAGAGCCCACTGTGTGTTACAAACATGTCTTTGTTCTGCCTAGCTCCATTTGTGAAACTCCCACAGAATAATTTATGCAGACCTTTTCTGAAGTGTCTATCTGAAATTTTTTTATAAATTGCAAGTAGCACTGCCTAAATCTCCCATTGTTGGTGTTCTTCTCCCATGTGTGCCTTTGTGCAGAAGTCGTGCCAGCTTGCCTGCTTGAAAGCAACTGAGAGCCTATCTCAAGAACCCCCACCCCCAGCAGAAAGCAGCAACACTAGTGAACATGACTGTTAAATGGTTCCAGGTAGATTTCTGTATCTCAGCTTGGCTACAAGAATGTAAACATTACTCTGTGCCTTAACTTAAATAAGCATGGGCATGACTCCACTAAAGTCAGGGTGAATTCCTCCCAGTTTTACACCACTGTATCCAAAGTCAGACTGTCACTTAGATAAGTCATTTTGTAGAGAAGAATAGGGCAAAAGTGCTGAGCGGTTTCATTGTCAGAGGCCATTTGTGCTGTGACTAGGAGTTGCTCAACAAATCACTTGAAACCCATCCTGATAATTAGTGGATGTTTTCCTTGTTATCTTCTGTCCCTTGGCAGATGTGCAGTATGGAAAGTTTCAACATGATACAGATATATGGCCTGCATGGTCTGGAAGGAGGAAGAGTTTCACAGCACAAAATGGAGACTTTTGCCACTGCCAAGCACTTGGGTCTTCATTTTGCCCCTCTCAGTTCAGGTTTCCAAGCACTGCAAGGATTCAACACAGCAAAAGGTTACCAGAGATGGGGAACAGTAGGGTGCTGGGGAACAACAGGGCTGTGATTTAGCAAGCGAAAGAAGAAAAAGAGAAGCATAAGAAGAGCTGTGCTGATGCCTTAAGGAAAACCTCTGCTGGTGCTGTTGGATAGAAAAGTTTTGGGTGCCTGTGAAGCTAATGATTTAATGAAAGTAAAAGCTCTGTGGTGGCTGACATGCAATGTAAATAATGTGCTCAAAGGAGTCTATAAAGGGCAGAGCTGCCTTTAATAACCTATTATGTATTATCTGCCGCCCCATTGTACCTTCTGGCATGGTGGGGCGTTGGGTGCGGTGCAGCTGAGCGTCAGCCCCTGCTAGTTCATTGCCAGGTCATCTCTAGGGAGGAAGTGTTCCCTGTTTACAGGAAATGCAGGACAAGGGCCGGAGGGCCAGGCTGAGCGCAAGCTGAGGCCGCCACAGCTTACCGCCTCTCCAGCGTGCCTGGGAGAGCAGGGAGGGGGTGTACCACTTGTCCGAGGCCCAAGGACGCTGTGTTTTGTTTTCAGTCATGTCCAGCTTTTACTGTTGCTTTGTTTTTTCTAGTGGTTTAACACCACAGGATTAGGGAGGGGAATGGTGCTCGCAGACAGCCGTGCACCTCACAGTACATGTGGCTGAGCCTGAAACATGGATTGGCTGTGTAGGTTTGTGCAGGTGCCCCAAAACAAGAGTAACCCATGCATCCCAGCACATCTGGGACATGGCTAGTGAAACCTCACTGTTAGGCTTTCTCTTATCCCTTCTCTACTTATACTGCCCCAGGCTGGGTCAGAAAACATTCCCTGAGATGGAGCCCAAACCCCTGTGTGCTCCTCACTGCCTGCACTCCCTTCCAGAACTAGACATGCACCAGCACCATTGTTCTGTGAGTATCTCCAAGAGCAGTGGTTGAAGGTGGGAGAATTTTATCCCTAAAGTTGTTCAGAACAGAGCAAAAGCCTCATGCCCCTGACCAAAAATCCTCTTCCCCTCTCCTGTGTCCTACACCACATGAATGCAAGAAAGAGCAAAATTCAGATTGAAACGTTTGTGACATGAGGAAGAACTCCTTTCTGGCCTTGGCGGGCAAACAGCTTATGCCTCAGAGTGTGAAATGTGATTATCCCTGTGTTACCTTGCCTTGTCAGGCTATGTATGTTATTAGCAAACATCATGTCTTTCCTGCCCTTTTCAGACTTCAGCTGCAATATTTGCCTTGATGATCTCTCATAACAGGGAACTGACTGGCTAAACATATGCTGCACTAACAGGCATTTCCTTTTATTGGCTTTAAATGCATTTGAACTTTAATTTCCTTCAGTAATGAGCCTTCCTTTTGCAGAATGAATCAAAAAAATAATTTACAAATGGATACAAGAAAATAAATAATCAGTTTTAATAAAACAGGGTCATTCAGCATCCCATTGCCTCTCCCAATTACCATCACTGCATTAAGTTCATATGTTTTTAATTTTTTGCAATAAGGATGTCACTGTCTGAGAAGGACAGAGTTTGAACTAGTAACTGCTGGGCATGTGACTTGAAATAAAGCCAGGGATAGGGATACTGCATGTAGAAAAAAGTTGCGTTCAATCCATTTGGTCCAATAATAGAGGGGTTTTTTTTGGGGGGGTGGGTTGTTTTTTTTTTCCCCTCCCCACTGAATGGAGGGGATTTTATATATATGGGCTTTGCATAACCCAACTGTGTCCAGGTGAGATTCTGGTCTCCCTCTTGCATCTGTACATTATATCCAGTTATGAGCTAAGATCTCTATGACAGAGGAGTCACAATGGGCACAGGCTGGGGTCTGTGGATGGGAAGGATATGGCAGCAGTTTATGAGTCATTTGTAAACTGAGCATATCTGATTCTGAGTTGATGTGTCAAGCTCATCAGCACTCAGTTGGCTTCAGGGAGATTATACTTGTAGAGGACGTACCCCACGGAGAAAGAATGTTTGTACCTTCCTAGGTAGTTCCTTCAAACCTGCTTTGCTGACTTAGGGCAAGTAATTGCCAGTGCAACCACCAATACACACAGACAAATATTTAGGGTCATAACTGACATTCATTTCAGAGCTTTGGTGGATCTAGGCCTAACTGAACTCAACACCACTGCCTCTCTTTAGCAAAGAATTGAAAGAATTGTCTTTTAGCAATCCAGAACTGTGGGTTTGCTAATGAATGGATGAAACATCCTAGACAAAAAGACATTATGTCCCCCACAAAAGGCAGAGCAGAAATCAGCATTTACCTCAGAAATCCAGAGAGTTCAGTTACTTCTTATTCCCTCTATGTAGAAACAGTGAAAATGGTGAGCCATGTGTTGATAATTACTGGCAAAACCAGCTTTTAATAGCAGTTGTTCCACTGTAGGAATGGGACCAAGGATGTGGTCTCTAGCCTCTTCTATTTCTCTCTTCATCTTGTGGTGGCATTTTGAACCAAATACTGCTTTGATCTTTACTTGCAGGCACTTTTGAAGCCGTAAGAAATTTTCAGGAAATAAAACAGGGGGCTTTTTGGCCCTTCAAATATGTTAGCGGTAATTAAGTTGCATCATCCACTTTACAGTTTGCAACAGATGCAAAGAAAAGAAATTAGCAGGATCTCTAGAAAAAAAGATTCTACCTTTTTTTTTTCCTTTTTTTGTCCCTAATCCTGTTAAAGATAGTGACAAATATTCTTCTCTCTTTCTCTGTCCTGGCACTGACTAGGAATGTAGAGTGAAAGACAACAGGGAGGTGGCAGGGAGGTAATCCAGTTGTCATTAAATGAATGCTGCCACAATGGTTAAAACCTGAGCACAGCCTGGACTCTGTTTCTGGAAATCATTAAGCAAGGTATTCTTTGCCTGACCTCTGATTATTATTAGCTTGGATCACCCTTTACACTGTATATACCTTATGGAGACAAATAATGGGTTTGGTTCAAATATGAACACAGTGGAGGTTCCTTAAGAGCTGCACTTGTTCATACTGTTCTTTAGACTGGAAGTATGTTAAAACCTACTTCCAAAAGAAACCAGTTTACTCCAAGGAAGCTAACTCAGGCTGGCTGGTGATGGTGTGTTAGAGTCCTGTGATTAATGATAAGCCACCCAGGCTCCTTCTCCAGAAACTGCATTTTGGAATACTACAATCCAGTTTTAGAAGTTTCCTGTCCCTGAAGGGACACATGGGAATGAAGGAGGTGCTCAGGAGCTGGGATGGGGGAATCTGGATGTCCTCACTGGCCACATCACACTTGCTTTGCCCTGGAGATGGGTCCAGTCACAGGAGTCTCGCGCTGGCCTGCTCCCTCCCATATGATTAACATGGGGGGAATCACTGTGGAACTAAAACTGCACAACATCTGAACCCTACACAAATGCTCACTGCTTCAGGGAGATGCTGAATAGCTCTTGACTGACCAACAAATTTCTAGCACTCTTACACTGTCTGAGGAGGTTCTGTTGCAAGGCAGAAATGCGTTTTAAGTCTGTCCTAACACACATGATCATACCTTATAGACACTGTGATGGATCTACTGCATTGGCATTTGAAGGGACATTGCCAGCACATCTTAACAGCCTAACCAGCTACATTTCAGATGTATAAAGAGCCACTTGATGGAAAGGGTGGATACTCCACAGGTATCATAAAGCTCCAGGGATACGTTAATATAGATACCTTACAGGAAAGAGCACTCTCCTTCTCTCCTCATGATTGCTGCTGCAGCATAGACCATGAAGCAGAAGGCAAATGAGATTTATGAGCCTTTCTTTAGGATGCATCACGATGTACAGATTCATTGAAAGCAAACTGCAGGCAATCTGATCCTTACTGGTACAGAGGACATAGTGGATCACTTAGTGGAAGTGACAGGCCTTAAGTTTAGATTTCCACCAACTCAGCTTCTTGCTTTTTTTTTTTTTTTGAGGCAGTTGGTGACTCTGAAGGAGGAAACTACATCACTTGTGTGTGTGGCCAAGAGATGAGCATACAGCCAAGGGCATTTGTATTGTTATGCAAACAAAAATACATGGTCTTCCTAGGCCTTTATTATAATAACCTTGGCTGGGTATTTTTGCCATTGTTAAATCCCCCAGTTAAATTCTTACATCTCACTAATACTGACTGAATAACTTCTAAAAATCCTAAAGAACTGATGTGATCATTGCTGAGGAATGGGGTAGAATTTGCAAGGTCATTTGAAGGATAGGTGTGGAATTAAAAGGGCAAGTATCTCTTTGAGAATTGCATATTCAAGCTAGACAAAATACAGTATTTGTCAGTCTGTGACTCATGTTCTATGAGCTCTCACACCTGTTTTGTATCTCCAGTGCTCCCTCACTTCCCCTGCACATACCATCTGTGCTCAGACTTGTCCCAGCTCGTGCTATGGCAGGATCATAGGTAATAAAGACTTGTGTCCCGACTTCATTAACAAAGGAGTTAATGATACTACAACGATCAGTTCAGCTTCTCCTTCCTTAATGGCTTCATCCTCCACTCAGTCCACAGATACTTTTCCTTTGAAGTCAAATGTAAACATCACTATAGGGGCAGGATAACCAGAGAGTCTGTAAACTCCAGAACACATTTTTGCAGACGTACTAATACGTGTTCACAGGTGAAGGTACATAGATAATTACTACAGTGCATCTATACAGCTTCTCCCCACTCGGTACCTATCAGCAGCTCTACAATTATAATGTAACTGGTGCTAAATAAAAGACTTTTGTCGCACTGCCTCCTCCTGCATTTATTCAGTCAATTTAAGGTTAGACTGTCCCAGAAGGCTCATTGCTTCCTTTGTTGTGCTGACTAACTCTTGGAATGATTACAGACAATTGCTGGAGGAGCAGCAGATAATGTGTCTGCAATCTGCTCTCATTCAGCCATATCATTGCTACAAGGAAGAGAATTAGTTGGGGATTACCATGTCTATTGAGATACTACCAACTCTGGCACCATTTCTCCCCTTACTCTCCACATCCACACTTCTATTAGCATCTTCCATTGCATTAAAGTTTATTGCTTGCAGTAAGTTTATTTAGGAGTGCTTTTAATGAGCTAAAGAAAAATATCATATAGCAGAATAAAGAGACACAAGGTTTGAACATTTATGACTCATATATATTTTACTATATATAATTATAGGTTATATATGCATAATTATTTAACTATAAATTATATTCTATATAATTATAATGGTTAATTTTATATAAAATCTTAGCCTTGTTGCAGGTGTAGTTTAAGTTAATTCATTTGGCATGGTGTCATCTCACATGCACTTAGATATGCCCTACAAGTCACACAAAGTGCCAGGATCCATTTGAACTCTGAGGGAGGAAGAGAAAACTGCTGTAGCTGATGAACAACCAACCATGTTGTTTCAAGAAGCACTGATGTTATTATGGCAGGTCTTTAAAGACACTGGGCTTTGAGAAGGAATAAGAGGGAAAATGAAGATAAGATATCCTTTTGTGACAGATCTATTTATGTATCCACATTCTCAGACCCATTAGAGGGGCATTTTCTTTGCAGGGTTCTGACAATAAACTTAGTGAAAGAACAAATAAAACTCTGCTGTGGGTTGTTGTGGGTTTTTTCCTTGCAATTCAGCACAACAAAATAGTAGTTGCTTCCAAAAAAAAATCTTGTTGACTTGTGTCCAATCCATGCTGATTATCCACAATGATCAGGAAGGGTTTTTTTATACACTGTGTGTATTTTTGGTGCCCTCAAAAGTACCAGGGTTTCTTGGGGCACTGGGTTTCTAGACTTGATGGATTCACAGGGAAACCCTACATCCCCAGTGCTGTGGGGGTGGCAACACCAAGACATTTTGCCTTTCTTAATTGAGCACTAGGGAACAACCAGGTGGCAGCTGAACTGAGAAATACTGCAGCGCTGATAGCTCAAGCTACTGCAGCAGCTGGTATCAGTTCTGAATAGGCTGTTTGAGAAAAGACAGAAGGTAAGTTCCTAATCAGCTATCAGGTAGTAGCACTGTCCTGCTTGATCTGGATTCAAGGGAAGAAGCAAATAAAATAGCAAGTGACTGGGACAAGTAGCAATTTGTTGTGTCCCAGGTTTATGCAAGAAGCAGAGTTTGTAGTTCAGACCACTGAGACTTTCTGGTGATGTGCATAACTACAGTCTTTACTGATCATGTCTGCATCTGCACCTGTTCACACTTCACTCCTCCTATCAAACTCTTCCACTTGTTCCTGCCCAGTCAAGGTGGCAATCACTATGAAATCTGGCCTGTATCCCCAATTGCAGTGACTGAATCACAGATTTGGAGGTAGTTTCCCATATTCCTTCCTGTCTGTGATTTTTTTCATCATTTCTAGACCCATTTCATTGTGAAATACAAGGAATTGCATGGGTTTTCTTATCAGGAACTGCTCAGCCCCTCCTCCGCCAGAAATCCAAGAGCACTTCCTCTGAAACTCAGCCTCACTTTATATCTTACGACTGTTAATGAATTCCTAGCCTTAACCAGACTTCCTAGTAATGCCACTGACATTTTCACAAGACACTTGGTCATGAAGATGCTGGAGACATCTCATGGGGTCTGTCCAACTTTTTGACTGAAAAAATTTCATTACCAACAATGTCTACATGCTTTCCTAGCAAAGTTGCAACCCCTGCTGCTCACTTTTTCAAGGAGGGAGAGAGGGCAGAGTCAGGGAAATGACAGGAGAAAGAATAAAAGCAAAAAAATACTCTTTCTGTGACAAGAATAAAACCAAAACTAGCTGTCTGAAAAAATTTATGCCCATCAGCATATGGGTTACATGTGAGCTTGTATAGGTCTCCTTATCTTAAAAGCATTTTTAGATTCATGGGGTAATTAAGTGTAAATGATTAAGGATATGGGAACTCAAGAGGGGCTCAGCCAGGTGAATAGGGGACTGGGGGCAGAAGGGTGGAATATAGATTTTAATCACTGGGCTGCGGAGTTATGACCCAAATACACTAGTTAGTTAACTTCTGAGGGCAGCCTGCCTTGAAGAAGGCAGACCACAGTTGGCGGAAAAACAGGTTACAAACTGCAGTGAAGACAGAGACCTGATGTAACATCATGTCTTACTGGTTAAACATTCTTCGCACCTGGGAATGTAATACCCGATTCCCACATTTGTGAACATCAGGAAATTAAGGTCCGAACCCAAAACCCTGCCTTTTACAATCATTTCATGATGCTCTTATCTGACTGAGTTACAACAAATTGAAGTGTGAGGTTTAAACACAGCAAGATATTTTTGCATCCAAAGGACCCAAAGTCTCTCTGTGTTATAAACCAGACATTAATTAGGGGCTCCACTGATTATGACAAAGATGTCATGGTTAGAGCTCAGGACTTTGATACTTGGCAATGCAGCTAGACAATTAGTTTAACAGCACAGCTTGACACTAACTGGACTCTAGCAGTGCACCAAAGGACGTTTACAGAGGACTGTAGCTACCCAGAGATCCCATCTTCAACAGGTTCAACAGTTGCCCTAAATGTGAATGTAATGACAAGTCCAAGACTGCAGTCAGAATGAAGTGACCCCTTATTCTGCAGGACAGAAATCAAAACAAAAGAAATGCAGAGACACACACTATCTATCTTCTCAGAGAGGTCAGGGATAAACTAGGAGTGACCCATTCAATGCAATTACTTACATGAAACATGCAAGTAGATTGGAAGGCAATAATAAATGGAGAGCAAATATTAATTACCTCTGGCTTTGGACCCCACCGGGAGTACTGCATCCAGCTCTGGGGTCCCCAGTACACGAAAGACATGGACCTTTTAGAGCGGGTACAGAGGAGGGCCATGAAAATGATCAAAGAGCTGGAACACCACTCCTGTGAAGAAAGGCTGAGAGTTGGGGTTGTTCAGCCTGGAGAAGCAAAGGCTCTGGGGAGCCCTTACTGTGGCCTTTCAATATATAAAGGGGGCTTAAGTTATAAAATAGCTTACAAGAAAGATGGAGAGGGACTCTTAACCAAGGCCTGTGGTAACAGAACAAGGGGCGGCTGTTTTAAACTGAAAAAGGGTAGGTTTAGATTGGACAGAAGGAAGAATTTTTTTTACTATGAGGGTGGTGAGACACTGGAATAGGCTGCCTAGAGAAGTTGTGAATGCCCCATCATTGGGGTGTTCAAGGTCAGGTTGGATGGGGCTTTGAGCAACCTGATCCAGTGAAAGGTGTCCCTGCCCATGGTAGGGGGATGGACTAGATGATCTTCAAAGGCCCCTTCCAACACAAAGCATTTTATGATTCTATGTAGCCTTTTCAGTGTTCCCGGATGATGGTAACAAAATATGAAATCAGGAGAAGTCAGAAGACATTGGTATCCCATTGAAGAGAGTCTCCTGCATATCTAGGATAGCTAAGAATTACACTGGATTCACCTTGAAAAGCTACTGCCTGTTCCAAACGTGTTTCAAGAGCAGTTTCAGAGCACAGATGGACAGATCTAGATGGAGTGGTTTCCAAAGTTTCTGCAACCGAACAACATTAGGATAGCACAGCTATTCTTAGCTCCTTTTACTTTCCACCATAGTAGGTGAAATCTCATAACCAGCCACAAGAACACTGCTGAGAATTTCAACACGAAGCTAGTTAAAACCACCTTCAGCAGCGTAAGCTTGCACTACCAGACATTTAAAGGAACTGGAATTCAATGGTATTTTAGTGCCCAACTGCCTTAGGTTACTTTACAAATCCCATCTACACTTTCCTCTTACCAGCAGAGAAGCAGCATTAGCATTACAATCTTTTGCTTGTAGCTGTTTTCCCCATTTCCCTACAATATACTTTGAAATAGCTGAACAAATTCTGGGATTTCTATCAGGATTTGCATTGGGCTGAATGATGCTTTTTCTAACTGCTTAAGTGAGCCCATTTGATTTTGCCTAAGATAACACTGTCCAAATCAGTATCAGGAAGCCAGAATGTAGTTGCCAGATACTCTTCTAGAATAACTTAATTGAGCTCTGCAGAGAACTCCCATGAGATAAGCTGATATGTCTGATTTTGTGGCCCTTCAATACTTAAAGGAGGCTTGTAAGAAAGGTGGGGACAGGCTTTTTAGTAGGGTCTGTTGTGATAGGACAAGGGGTAATGGTTTTAAACTAAAAGAGGGTAGATTTAGACTAGATATAAGGAAGAATTTTTTTATGATGAGGGTGGTGAAACACTGGAACAGGTTGCCCAGAGAGGTGATAGATGCCCCATCCCTGGAAACTTTCAAAGTCAGGTTGGACAGGGCTCTGAGCAACCTGATCTAATTGAAGATGTTCCTGCTCATTGCAAGGGGGGTTGGACTAGATGACCTTTAAAGGTCCTTTCCAACCCGAACTATTCTATGATTCTATGGTTCTATGATTTCCATTCTTGCTTCATGAGATCATTGCACCCATCACTTCACTCTTCTTTCCTAGCCTATATCAACTTACAATTTCAGAGTCTTTCATTCAAGAGTGTGTTAGAAACTCATAGGCAAAGATCACGCAATTCCTGAAATGGAGCTTCTTCTCAAAGGCAACAGTTGTTTTAATTCAGTGTTTCTGTATCCTCTTACAGAAAAGTAATTTCTTGTCTCAGTTTCTGTGCATTTTTAAGATTGTGTACTAATGGTGCTCTCAGAAACTGTCACTGGGAACCAGTAAGTACCACCTGTGACTGTGGGCTTTGTGATCTGGACACGTGTCCTGAAGGAAGTGGGCTGGCAATCCCTGTCCTGTCCAACAGCGTTATCCTGGGTTGCAGCCTGCAATTTAACTCTGTGGTTCTGCTTTTACCCTAGCTTTATAAAGTTAGGTTGCTGTTTGTCCATAAAAGGGTTATTTACAAAATCACACTGAAAGGTACTTCACAGACACCTAAAATCAAGGTGCCCAGAGGAAAGCTAATGGTATCCTGGGCTGCATTTGGCAAAGCGTTGCCAGCAGGTCGAGGGAGGGGATCCTTCCCCTCTACTCAGCACTGGTGAGGCCACACCTGGAGTGCTGTGTCCAGTGCTGGGCTCCCCAGTACAAGAGCGACATGGACATACTGGAGAGAGTTCAATGAAGGGCCACAAAGATGATGAAGGGACTGGAATTATCTCTTCTGTGAGGAAAGGCTGAGAGAGCTGGGACTGTTCAGCCTGGAGAAGAGAAGGCTCAGGGGGGATCTCACGAATGTGTATAAATACCTGAAGGGAGGGTACAAGGAAGATGGAGCCAGGCTCTCCTCAGTGATGTGCAGTGACTGGACTAGAGGCAATGGGCACAAACTGAAACACAGAAGGTTGCCTCGAACATCAGGAAACACTTTTTCACTCTGAGGGTGACTGAGCACTGGCATGGGTTGCCCGGGGAAGTTGTGGAGTCTCCATCCTTGGAGATACTCAAAAGCCACCTGGACATGGTCCTGGGCAGCTGGCTTTAAGTGGCCCTACCTGAGCAGAGTGGTTGGACCAGATAACCTCCAGATGTCCCTTCCAACCTCAGCCATTCTGTGATTCTGTGACCAATGGAGATTAAACTGCTTTAGAAGAACTGCAGTGCATGAGGTTGGCTGTGACTATTTCCCTAGTATTAGAAATGGACTCTTGTCATGATCAGTGGTTACATCTCCTTAATCTTGGTGACTCTATTATCTTAATAAAGCAGTTTATTTTTCTGTTCTCAAATATCGAGTTGGAAGGTTCTTCCAATAGTGGCAGTTTACCTACATAGTCTCTTTGAAAGTGCTAAAACATGTCCAGGTGATTTTCACAGGGTGCACAGCAGCTTGTACTAAAAGACTTAATATGCAGTTATGGTAATTGTTTGGGCGTACTTGAAGGGTTTGCTCTGTGGGTAAGACCTTGCCCTGCATTAAAATTATATCATCCTTTTATAAAATTTCCCGCAACCTGTTGTGCCTCAGAAGTCATCTGCCACCTATCACTGCATCCTTGGTGTTTTCCTCCAGGCACCTGATAGTAGGATTAGTGAAGACCAAGCTGCCCAGGGTGCCTTCACCTGGTGCCCAGTTCCTGGGCACAGTTCAAGTCTTCAGGAGCCAGGATTGCTAGGAGACCACAAAAGCATAGACATATAAAATGGATGAAAGGATGTGAATTCATTGGAGTAAAACACATGCTGGGTATCAGGAAAGGTGTACTGCCCAAGAGCTCTATGACAATATAGAACAGTCTCAGAAGTGAAAACCTGAGTGCTGCTGGAGTGGCTGGAGAAGGGCAGGATGGAGAGGGTGGCATAAACGTGCCTGTGCCCATCCCATGGGCAAATGAGACCCATAACATTCTGGGACTTCTCTTTAAACGCAAGCCAGTGCCACTAGACTGCAGGCCTACTATAAACGAAGCCCTTGCAACAGTTCAGCAATATTGCAAGTTTTGCTACTGTATGAGCCTTTAGTAATGCCATTCATAATCATTATCAGACTAATATACTGAGGCATTCTTTCCAAATTATAATGTGTTCTTATATTAACATAATGCAGTCATTTATCAGAGAGAGAGAAAAAGGAGGGAGGTACTTAATTTCTGCTGGGGCAAAGAATTACAAATTGCAGAAGGGCTGTGCAAGTAAGGAGAGAGACTGGCTAAACTATTAATAAGCCTCCTGAGCTGTTCCTGTATCTGCCTTGCTCTTGCTTTCACTTGTGCTGAGGCCCCTTTGTTGTTGTAGCTAGGCAGGGTTTCGGAAGTGCCGTGATGCCGCCCACACTGAAAAACTGCAGACACTAATAATAAACAAGAGAAGACAATGGTGAGGAACAGTGCTGCTGCTTGGCCCTTCGCCCAGTCATGGCAAATGCACCAGGCAGCTTGTGAGAGCTCCTTGACTCTGCACATGAGGGAGAAGCTGGCAGCATAAAAGAAAGGCTGGCAGCCGCACCTGCATGGGAGACACAGAGACCTATTTGCAGCTTGGAAGTGAATGCAGATATGTAGGGAGTTTCCTTTCCGAAAGGAAATGTGAGTCTGGTCAGTGGCCTTGGGAGTCTCTTTCTTCACTGCCCTCCCACTTACATTAACCCATCTTTGTCCAGCCTCCTGTCACTCTAGCATTGGCTTTGAAGCTTTGGATTTGTTCACATCTGGGATGCCCAAGTGGGAGACCAAAAAAACCCAAAGAGATGATGCAGAGCTGTGAAAGCAAATTAATAATGTTTCAGAGGAAATGAGAACTAAAGAAATCATACACACTGAGTAAGCCACAGACCAACCTGGTTGGCCAAGATGTCTACTGGAACACACGGAGATGTCAGATTTTGTTTTTCAAGAAAGCAGACTTGCCCTGTTGGCTGAACCCTGGAACCTACCCCTGGAAATGTAAAAGGCTTGGGGCCACTGTGGTGTATAAGCTGTATATAAGCTCCCAGAATGATACTGTGGCCAAAAATACTAATCTGATCCTTGAATGTAAAAACACAGTAAAGTGAGGTAGGAAGAGATGGGTGTTACCACTGGTATACTTGGCACTTCTTTTGCCAGTGGTGGAATATTGAGTCTTGTGTTGCAGTACCAAGAACAATACTAAAACTGGCTGGTAGTAAAAACTGGTGCTAAAGTGGTTAGTAAATTGGATAATGCTAATGGATAATTGGATAAAGTTCAGAGATTTTAGAATGATTAAATGATAGGAGGCGTGACATTGTAAGACACCAAGATATTCACCTCTTTCATATAAAAGGCAAAGTGAAGAGACAACCTGAATACAGCCTCTGAGTACCTGCACAGTAACAAAGTTTGGAAGACTGCCTCCAATTCAGCAGACAAAGGTTTAACAAGATCCAGTATCTGGAATTTGGAGCTAGGCATATTCAGATCAGCAATTAAAGACACCTTTCTAAGGCAAAGGGCAGGCACCATCTGGACAACCTACCTCTAGTCATGCTTTGTGGATGTTTTGAAATCACTGGCAATTTTAATTTTTAAAAAAGATTTTTTTTCTAAAGGAAAATGCTGGGATGCCACTGGCCTGTATTACACACCAGATCCAGTACTCTTATCGCATGGCTTTCTCTGGGTTTCTGGAGCTGAATTCAGATTCCCTTGAAACAACTCAAGGATTCTGGGATACGAGTACCTTGTGCTTTAATTGATGCCATTGGTATTACAGTTATACTTTTCTCATCCTTTTAATGTTTTCACAGAAAACCCATTGTTACAATATCTAACTTCCATTTTTAATGAGCACTGAGATGTTAGTATGATTTTATTACATCCCTTTTGAGGGGTTGACTAGGGACCAACAAAGCAGTTCTGGTTGCAACTAAGTATGAACTTTTTGCTCCAACCTGAGTCAGAACACTGATCCTTTGGGGAAGCTTGAACAAGTTCAGTTAACTTCCCATTGCTCCTTTCAGATCCTTCTACTTGCCTAAATGGTTGCTGTTGAGCCTGGCAGCAAAAAAAGGAAGCTTGAGAAATCTTGCTTTCCAAGCCCAGCAGGTCTGCAGGGATTCCCTGCCCCCTGACTGGTTATCTCTGGGGAATGTGTGGATTTGTTATGTCTGAGCAATAGCAAGTGTCGGAATAACACCAGTGAGCTAGTCTGTTCTTTCTCTCTGCAGTGCCTACACCGAGCCTTACAAGGTGTGCCCAGTCTCTGTGATACCGATGGAGGTTGTCACATCAGATGAGGAACAGAAGAGTTCAGAAGATGATGAGAGCAGCCTGGGTGATTCCAGCCTCATCAACAAGGTAAAAGAGCTGAAAATGGGGAATGTGTGAAACCCAGAGAGGGAGAAACAATTTGCAGAAGAACTCTCTCTGCTCTTTGGCTGGTGCTCATTTAGAAACGTCAGAGACATCAATCCTTTATTCCCCCAGCGCACTAGCAACAATTTACCCCTCTAGCCTGTGGCAAAGCCAAAGAACTGCAGTCCTAAGATGGACAGTGGAGGCAACATAGCCAGCAGGAAAGGCCCGACTTGAATGTCAGGAAGAATGTCTCACTCAGGAGAAGGATTGAGCTGCAATGTTGAGAATTTTAAAACTACATTGAACAAAACAATGACAAATACATTATTGGGACCAGTTCTGCATTGGCTGGAAGATGGAGTAAATTATCTAATAGGTCTCTGCCATCTCAAAATTTTCCCATCATGGGAAAATACACTCATGTTTGGGTTTATTTTACTGACTTCTGATGAATAAAACAGCTCTTAAATTATGGAGAAGACCATGGATATGTCACCACAGCTTAAGACCATACAAGGCTGTTTTAACCTCCAGTAAGCTGACTAATAGTGCAGGTGTTAAAGAAATGGCATCAAGCAGTTTCAGGCACAAATTTATCTTTGTTTTTCACAGAATTTTTTTTTTGTGTGTGTGTTCTTAAAACCTAATATGAGCCTAACAATCTAATGTTGTGTCTCTGAGTACAAGCACCCACTGCATAGCCCATTTGGTATGCATGCAACAAATGGATATGTTCTTCTGAAGTCTTCCAATTTGAGCCCCAGGAGCTAAGGCTGCATAGGAAAATGCAAAACCTGATTTCCTACACCTCTCTCTCCCATTCATTTTGGCCTGGTCTCTCAGTGTTGGCACAGCTAGCTATGTGGCTTCCTGATTGTAGATGGCTTGTGTCTGGTCATGGGCATGTGTCAGAGCCTGCAGAAGTCCATGCAGATGCCTCTCCAAAACCAAATGATGGCTGAGTAGGGGTCAACTCTGTCAAGGAGAAGCCTAAGTATATTGATTCTAGGAAGATCAGATCTCTTCAGGCATTTCCAGAATGTGAAGCTTTGTTTAGGGGCAGGTGTAGAGAGAGGGGAGCAGAATATTCCCCTTAGCAGAACACCAGTTCTTGAGAAACAGAAAAAGAAACTGCAAGCAGAATGACAGTGAAGGGCAAAGGAAATTGCTGTTGCTCTAATCTCTGAGGGAGAATAGCTTCCTTTGATTTCCCCGTAATCTGTATTACTTTTAGGTCTACCCTGCAGGGTGCTGAGCTGCCTCTGGTACCAGTGAAAAAGACTGTGGTTTGATCTCCTTGCTGACATGAAATAAATGGAACAGTTGCAAGCAATGTTTTTTTTTTTCCTCTGAGATTCATGAAATTTTTTTGGTTGTTTGTTTTCACACTATTTTGGAAAGGGAAAAGCCTTTAAATTTCTGACATTCCTTGTTAAATGAAAAATATTTTTCCTTTCAGTTCTATTAGTTAGCTGACAAAGCACTAGCATTTATAGAGCATACACTAGTGTGTTATCTAAGCTGATCAGGTTTCTCGGCATCTCTTAGTTGTGATGCCAGTGGAGATGTGACAACAAAATTGTGACTTGAGTTCACAAGGGGAATGCATGCAATCACTATGCACTTGAAAGCAAATTCATAGCTGCTAAAAGCAATTTTATTGCCATTTTTTTAGGGTTTTACTCAAGACACCAGGAAATTACGGTTTTCTAAATGTCTCCCTTATTGCATCTCATGCATTTTAATTGTTCTGTTGTGCTGGGGTAACCACACTGTGTAGCTGTCACAGAAGGCAGCAGCACTTAGAGAACAAGCATGTGCTTCAGAGTCTAACTGGAGGTATCCCTCCCACTCTTCAGGTGAACACAAACACATGCCTGATAGGGAACATCAGAACAGTTCTGGTTGTTTGGTTGGCCTTTGCTTCCCAAGCTAATTGTCAGCAAAGATCACAGTACACGGGACCAGACTTCCACAAGCTCCTGGGGAGCTGTCTTAAAACAGCTCCATCTAAGTACAGGCCGTATTTCCAAGCTGGCTGATGAATTAGGGCACGTGGCTATTTACCCTGCCAAGAAGCAGGCCAGGAAAGTAGACATATTCTGATCTAGCTGTAGGAAGATTAGCCTCTCTGCAATCTACTGGGCTCTAGCTACAGATTCTAAACAGAGGTTGGAGCAGCAGTAATTTCATCCCTGTATAAGCCATTTGCTTAGTAAGCCAAGTCAGGGAGCTGTGCTTTTATGTGGGACCAAGAAAAGATCTAGAGATGAGAAGTGGCACTGAGACACCTTTAAGCATCTTTGTTCTTGTAGCCTCACTAGGGCAGGCATCACTTTGGACAGACTAAGGGGGTCCTGGGAACTATCCTATCAAACCCTGTGTGCCCCAACTGTCCCCAGGACCTAATCTGTTAAAGGAGACACCTGATCTGGGCATTCCGAGTCCACCTCTGGCATCAGGACTTTCTTGCCACTTCTGTAACAGCCTTAGCACCACTGCTGCAGGCTGCATGAAGCAATAGTCAAAAGATGGCCAGGGAAGACCCAATTTCCTCGGGAAAACAGTCAGTGCAGGTTCTGACATGAAGGATGCAATATATTTAACTGTTGTCTTTCACCCATGCCAGCCACAGAATAATAGTGAAATGGGAATCTTCCAAGGTCTCATGCAGCCCACACTGTAGAGTCTCTGTCAGAGACAAGGGCTTCCAGTTTACTGTAATTAAGAGTGAATGGGCTAAATTCCATCTGTTCACAGCTCTTGTCTCAGAAAGCACTGGTGTCTTTACAGAGGACTGACAGAGGACTGTTTTACCTACCCTACTGCTCCCGCCTCCTTTTATTGTCTTCTCACGCAAATCTTCTGGGTGCCAAGGGAACATTAGCTGCCCTGTCAAAACCTGTCTCTATAATGACAAAGTGCAAAGAACTTGTCCAGCTCCCCGATGAAGTGATGTATGTCCTTGGACCAAAATCCCCAGGACAACACAGAGTGGCTGTATAACATGAAGGAGTTCAGAAGCACTGTCACCTGAGGAGAATTGGCAGAGACATGTTAGTCTGGATGCCAAAAGTAGTACCATGGATTTTGAAATGAGCTAATTTTGTTAAAACAACTGTTTGAGGCTGGCCTACTAAGAGCTGAATTTGGATTTTAAAAAACACACGCGCACACACAAAAAAAGAACCTTCTGGGGTTTGTTGGTTTGATTTCTGTTTTTGTCCTCCTCAGGGAAACTTAGTTTAAATAAAGGCATGAAACAACCTAGATGATAAAATCTCCTCCCTGTGTTCAGATATATGATTTTCATTTGCATTCAGCTGGATTCTACGTGCTGCCTTTCACTGTCATGAATGAATTCCTGTACCAAAATGCAAGCAGCCTGCTTCAGTTTTTCTCACCTGCTTTCTCCTCGCCTGCTTACTGGAGAATTGCAAGACTTCTAGTTTGCAGCAGAATTTTCTCCTCTGATGTTAAGGCTGAGGTACTTAATGTCTTCTTTGCCTCAGTCTTTAATAGCCAGACCAGGTATCCTCAGGGTATCCATCTCCCTGAGCTGGAAGACAAGGATGAAGAGCAAAATAGGCTCCCCATGATCCAGGAGGAAGCAGTTATTGACCTGCTATGCCACCTGGACACTCACAAGTCTATGGGGCCTGATGGCATCCACCCAAGGGTGCTGAGGGAGCTGGCGGAGGAGCTTGCCAAGCCGCTCTCCATCATTTATCAACAGTCCTGGTTAACGGGGGAGGTCCTGGATGACTGGAAGATTGCCAATGTGACGCCCATCTACAAGAAGGGCTAGAAGGAGGATCCGGGGAACTATAGGCCTGTCAGCCTGACCTCGGTGCTGGGGAAGGTTATGGAGAGGCTCATCATGAGGGCGCTCACGGGACACGTGCAGGATAACCAAGGGATCAGGCCCAGCCAGCATGGGTTCATGAAGGGTAGGTCCTGCTTGACCAACCTGATCTCCTTCTATGACCAGGTGATCCGCCTAGTGGATGAGGGGAAGGCTGTTGATGTTGTCTACCTGGACTTCAGCAAAGCCTTTGACACTGTTCCCCACAGTATTCTCCTGGAGAAGATGGCGACTCGTGGTTTAGACAGGTACACTCTTCGCTGGGTTAAAAACTGGCTGGATGGCCGAGCCCAGAGAGTTGTGGTAAATGGGGCGAAATCCAGTTGGCGGCTCGTCACAAGCGGAGTCCCCCAGGGCTCAGTTTTGGGGCTGGTCTTGTTTAATATCTTTATTGATGATCTGGATGAGGGGATAGAGTGCACCCTCAGCAAGTTTGCAGACAACACCAAGTTGGGAGGGAGTGTTGATCTGCTGGAGGGTAGGAAGGCTCTGCAGAGGGATCTGGACAGGCTGGATCAATGGGCTGAGGCCAACTGGATGAAGTTCAATAAGGCCAAGTGCCGGGTTCTACACTTTGGCCACAACAACCCCAGGCAACGCTACAGGCTTGGGGACGAGTGGCTGGAAAGCTCCCCCGCAGAAAAGGACCTGGGGGTGTTGATTGACAGACGGCTGAATATGAGCCAGCAGTGTGCCCAGGTGGCCAAGAAGGCCAACGGCATCCTGGCCTGTATCAGAAATAGTGTGGCCAGCAGGAGCAGGGAGGTGATCGTGCCTCTGTACTCGGCGCTGGTGAGGCCGCACCTCGAATACTGTGTTCAGTGTTGGGCCCCTCACTACAAGAAAGACATTGAGGTGCTGGAGTGTGTCCAGAGGAGGGTGATGGAGCTGGTGAGGGGTCTGGAGCACAAGTCTGATGAGGAGCGGCTGAGGGAACCGGGCTTCTTTAGTCTGGAGGAGGCTGAGGGGAAGAGACCTCATCGCTCTCTACAACTACCTGAAAGGAGGTTGCAGAGAGGTGGGTGTTGGTCTCTTCTCCCAAGTGACAAGTGACAGGACTAGAGGAAATGGCCTCAAGTTGCGCCAGGGGAGATTCAGACTGGATATTAGGAAAAAGTTCTTTACTGAGAGAGTGGTAACACAGTGGAATAGGCTGCCCAGGGAGGTGGTGGAGTCACCCTCCTTGGAGGTATTCAAGGAGTGTGTGGATGTGGCATTGTGGGACGTGGCTTGATGGGCATGGTGCTGTGTGGTGTAGGTCAGGTGGTTTTTTTTTTTGTTTTTTTTTTTTTTTTTTGTGTGGTGGTTTTCATGTGTGGGTAGGTTTGGTTTTTTTTTTTGTGTGTGTGGGGTGTTTTTTGTGTTTGGTGGTTTGGGTTTTTTTTTGTGTAATGGTTGGACTTGATGATCTTACAGGTCTTTTCCAACCTCAGTGATTCTGTGATTCTGTGATTCTTTTTAAGGCTCATTTTTATAAGTAAATATAATTTTAAAAATTAGCTTTGTACACACATTTCCTGGTATTGTTTCAACATCTCGTCTCTTTTGAATCCCTGCTCTCCTGGGGACCTGATTCACTCAAGTGTGGAGAAATTTTTAGGGCCTGCTGGAACCCCTCTTCTGTAAACGATTTGAATCATAGCTAACAGTATATGTTGAGGTATTTTTTACATTATTAGCTTTATTTTAAAGAGCAAAAAAAGAGGGGCTTTCATCTCTATTGTGTTACAGGAATTTTTATTACTAAAAACCTATTTGGAATTGGGCAGGTATAAAAATGTAAAACAGGAGGTAGGTTTTGAATTTTTGCCTTTATTCCACTGGGGGTACCTCAGACCCTGAGAAGCTGACCATTTGTCATCAGAAGTCACTTGGTAGTTTTGATTCTTCTGTATAAGAGTAACAGTGAAAATTAATTCTTTCTGGTTAAATAAGCACTTTATTTCCTTCTCTTCAGTCCGCTGGCATATGATAACAACCTAGAGAACTCAGAGGCAGGTAATGCTCTAAGTTTTCTTAACCTTTGTGATTCTACTTGGTTATATTATAAAAAGCAATGTCCTTCACTTACGCTACTGATGGAGATTCACTCTTTTTTTTTCCTCCTGCTAAGCTAATTTAGAAGAGCTCCTGGGCCATCTCTCATTCATGTGTCTTTTATATATGTTCATTTAATTAAATTCCTCCTAATTTATCAAAAGGTGACATATGGCTTTTCTGTACTGGGCTCTCAAGGTTATAGATAGCATCTGATCTGCCTACAGAAAAAAAATATGGAATTAGGGATTCCAGTTAGGAACAAAAAACTTGTATCAAATAAAATAAGGACTTTCTCTTTATCTCTTATCTCTGAACACTCACTCACGAGACAAATGCTCAAAGTCCAGGATATAGAACCCCAGATTTTTCCTCTCATTGAGCTGGATTGAAACCTGAACTTCGTGATTGTTTTTTACTGCTAAAAACAGATTAATCCATCTTGGACCCACCCAGCTAATAAGCATTAAAGGAATTAAAGGGGAAATGAGCTTAATAGTCCAGATTTGACTAGACACCAACTTCAAACTGCGTTCCCTTTGGCAGAACTTAGTTTTTGTAGCAGTCTTGGAATTTCCAGTTTTAAAAGGATCAGAAATAGAGACAATATAATCTTGAAAGTCCGCTTTTGAGAAGCTCAGCTGCATGGCTTGAAATGGACTAAAATCAACACATGCTGGTAGGTTTCACCTATTGCTGATTATGATATGAGTTTTTGAATTGCCTCAGTAGTTTGAGGAAGGTGCTGCATATGCTGGATCATCAGCTACCCCTCCATAGCTTGCGCCACTCATTTTAGTGTGAGGATCTTCAAGCAAGAGTCTTCAAACTGTTCCTTTCTTGTAGGTACTTTTTAAGACTGGATCTTCTGGCCAGTTGATCCCTTTTGTCACTAACTTGCTACAACCTCCAATTGTTATGAAACTGAAGGGAGCCCCAAGACAATTCTTTTACCACACCTAACCCTCCATCTGGCTGAAGGACCCAGCAGGGAGGAGTGATTTTTATGCTGGATCCAGAGAAGAGTAAAAAACATCTGATGCAGATTAGAGATCAAACTTGCAGGCAAAGCAGAAAGCTAGGTGCTAATCTTTAGGTTCATTGTGGGAACATTAAGCCTTTCAAGGGATTCACTGAGATGATAGTATCAGGAATGCATCTGCCTTCCTACCACTACATTAACAGCTCTACTTGGGGAAGTAGGTTAGGCTTGGGGGAAGGGCAAACACCTGGTGGTGTGAAAATTTTCTGAAGAAATACATGGAGATGAAGCACAGATTTTGGGTTCTGTAGGGATGGGTAAGTGGCAGGAACCCATCCATCAATTTAAGAATTAATTTTCCGAGCACCTTGCAGAGAGCCATGCAGATGGTCCCGTAACAGCACTATAAAATGTGTTGCCTGGGACTGGACTTCAAGAGCTATTTCCATCACGCTGCTTGATCCAGACTGTGTCCAGATGTGCTAAAGGTATGCTGATCAAACAAAGCAACAGGCTTAAAAATAACCCCAATAGTCAATGGAAGGCATTTAGACTGCAATCAGTTGCACAATTTGCATCACAGGGATAAGAGGCTGAGTCTTCCTTTACACTGTGCCTTTGGAAGGAGAAAGCAGTGGCTGGGCAAAGAGGGTGCTAGGAATATTGTAGCAACGTCAGCTATTTTAAGAACTCTGTTATAGTTAGGAATGACATATAGCAAACCCTACATTAAGCCACTAGGTAAAGGAACAATTAAAAACGCTCTCTTAAACCTGTCTGTAAACACAGGAGGGAGTTTGATCTGAAGAACTGAAGGGTATCTCAGAAGAATAATAAGAAAATACTCCGACTAACCTGGGTGAATACCTGTAAGAATTATAGTCTATAAAGCACTCAGGAAATAAATTAACACAAATCCTAGGACAAGTAATAAAGCCATAGCTGGAACACAGATCTGCCTGCCAGTTAAATGTATGGGAAATCTAAAAGTAAACCAATCTGTACACAAATACTGTCAAGTTTAGTCTAAAACCAGCAATATGTTACAAGGAGCAGTATACAGCCAGCATGCGAGAGATGTGATCTTATCCTGGTGGCAAAATGTGAAAGTCTGTAGCGAAGTGAATAGCATGTAACCAGAGCAAAATGGTATAAAAGAAAGGGAATTCAGACCAGATGTGGCTGGATTTTATGCCAATGAAAACCCAAAGCATCCTGGCTAGCCATTTAGGACTTTTGGTGTAATATATCTAATCCTAGCCAGACTGGAGGGGTGCTCATTACCATTATACGGTGGTGTGCTGGAGAGCAGGGCATGAAGGGGAATTTCGTACAGAAACAATCCCTAATGCTGTACTTGTGAGACGGCAGCACTGGAGGTAAGATGCTCCACCCTTCTCCCAGGTATCAAAATAAAAGGCAGTGGATGAAAAGGGGGCAGCAACCCAGTATGGCAGATGGAGGGGATCTGCGCCCCAAACAAACAGGGAACACTGAGCTTAGCCTCAAAGGTCTCACAACAAGCAGGGCAGCTACTGTCTCATGGCAGCAGTACATAAAACTGCTCCTTATACATTTCCACTGGCTGAGCTTGGTTTCCAGACGCCATTAATCATTCTGGTTTGCAGACCTTCAACCTTCACATATTAAAACACACACACACACACACACACACACAAAACGGAAACCTGTGCTGGAGTTGGGAATGACAGATTTGTGTGCCTTGAGGAAGCACCTAATTCAGACGCCTTTCAAGGGACAGCTCTTGATTTATATAATTACAGTGATTCCCCAGGAGAGCTGCAATCTAGCTCTTCAAGGAAGGGGCCTGGGAGACAGGAGATGTGGACTGCTTTTCCTTCTCTCTCACTGATTTCACAGAGCCAGCCTGAAAAAGCCACTTGTTCTTGTAATGCCTCAGTTTACTGTTGGCGCCCCTGTGACATCACTGTGAACTGCTACATAGTTCATAATAATTACAAAAGGGGCATTATGAAGTCACTCAGCTCAGAGGCTGAAGCTTGCAAACTGCTGTCAGCCTCTGATTGTGACAGTAGCGCTCTTGTGCTGGGTACCATGCAGCTACAATGCACCTACCCTGAGGAATCTGAAATAAGATACATACACAGGAAAATGCACAAAGAGAGGCCGTTTGTCCATGTCAGCATGGCAAACCAGTGGCACACATAAGAACGGAGCTGCTGCTTGTATTGACTAGTTACCCTGCTTTTGAAATGCAAAGGGTTACTCCCTGAGTATTCCAGATGAGTGGCTTGCACAGTACTAATGCTTCAGGTTTTAGTGAACTGTTCTGTGATCTACTTGTGCTGCTCGTAAGCCATACAACCCCATTCCAGCCCCATGGCGGCAGATTTGCCCCCAGCCCCACAATTTTTTAAGAGAGACCAATCTGGTTCTGATCAAGGTCCTGCAAACAGCTGGGTCAGCACAACTGAGAGCTGCCACTGGGCTCAGAGGGCAGTGACTGGCACTGCCACCGAAGTACCATCTAATCAAAGCATGGCCTGTTAGGGCTCACGTCAGATCCCTTGGCATTGCTCAGAACAAAGCCAGAGCATATAAATGACTCGGTGTGGAGATGTCAGCGCTACATTAATGGGATCACTGCCATAGAGAGAAGGGAATCCTGCAACAGTTAAGTGCCATATTAGCACACTCAGCATGGGCCATTAGCCACCTTTCTCCACTGTTCACTACTTGCCCCTTCTCAGCCCAAATGTTTGTTCTATCAGAAGGCACAAAAGGGACATGAAACCTAAAGTTTCACAGTTTGAACTACTAAGACTAGTACTGAACTTCAGCTGTGCTTACATGTGTGCTCTGTACAGAGCTGCAGGCTTTTAGGTCTTTATCGTTTTAAACAAAAGCTTTCTGGTGGTGGTGTGCTTCATTATACATTGGGAAACTGGCTGTTGGAGAAACTGGCTGTTGGAGAAGGAGAAACTCTGAGCAAGTCCCAAGTTATCGCTAGGTCTCAGTTTTCCATCAGTAAACTTGGTATCCATTTCGAGGAGGGCTGTAGGGCTTAGTTTGTTAGTCAATAGAGAGATGATTGCACAGTATCACCGTTGCTTTGCAAGTTATGCTGATCAGCTGAGCTGTAGCAACTGTTCAAGCTCCTAACCTGGTTAAAGTGCCTTTGTGTTTGCAACCTTCCTGGCACCAGCACGTTTTTCAGAGTGGAGAGAACAGGGAGCTATTTCAGTTATATATTGCAATTTTATATTGTATATTGCATATTGCATATTGCAAGCATTTTATTAAGCTTTTGGTTTTGGGGAGGATGGGGTGATGATGCTATGAGACAAGAAGACTCAGTGAAGCAGAAAGCCAAGGGTCCCTACATGGCTACATGGCCTCCATCTGCTAAGCAGAGACATGCAGTGAGGCCTAGAGTGCAGCTTCTGAAGTGGGAACTGGGAAGGAACCATACCGCAGGGCTGGGCACAGGACTGGCTGCAGGGAGTAAAGATTACTAAAAAGGTGGCCGCTTGGCAGTGTTATAATAATCACTTGGACTTTGTTTCAGAAACTTGATGCTTGAGGGACCTGCACCCCCTCTATCCCCTATTCCCAGAAGTCTGTCTCTGGACACTGTCGTCAATCTCAGAGTTCATTTCCTGGTTAAACAAACAGCAATTAAATAACTCAAGACAGGCAACGCCTAGAGACGCTGTCTCAAACTTGCCCTAGACAGGCCATGTGACACTGGGGTCCCTGTGTTTTGTCTCTTGGCTAAGACATATTAATCATAAGAGGAATTACAGAGTGGACAATATGTGTATGCAAAGGGAAAGCGGGCCTGGCCTGCTGGGGAAATGTACTCTGCTTCTTGGCTCTGCGGAGCCAGGCTTGTCCACAGAGGACGTGTTGGGCAGCCAGCATTGGGCCAGGTGACCCAGAAAGAAACACACCCCCTTTCATTTCCTCTGCTATGCCTGTGTAGAGAAAATGAGAGAGAATGGAAAACTCAGTGCCTCTAGTGTGTTCCTACAGCAGTTGGGACAACCAGGAGAGGCACATCATGATCTTCAAGAGGTATTCACAAAGTGGAACCAGAGGGAAAGGGGCAATCAAATATTTGCTCCCAGCAGGAAAGTGAAACTGAGGAAAAAAATGTAAGATCTTTCTAGTGCACTCTATTAAACTGTAGTGTAGTTCTCCAAAAGTAAGTGATTCAAAGCATGCTCTTTGGCACCCATCAGCTAAAAGGAACAAAGCATAAGGGGACATTCCCTCAGACACCTGCTGCTAAAGGAGAGATGGATTAGACACCTGAGACTGATGAATAGTTCACTCTATATTTCCTTTGGCTCTTGCAATCTTCAGTTGCCTCCCAGTAAAAGTACACAGAAATAAACTAAAGACGAAAAAAACATCACTGTGACACTGTTCATTTTCTATACATGAAGCCTCATTCATTTAACCCATCATCATCAGGGTTCAAGGACTTTTTCACTTGTATTCACTATTGATCAGATCATAATCCTCCTTGTGGTCCATCACCCCCAGGGTGACAACTCACAGAGCAGCAAGGGATCTTTAGTCTCCTCATAGAAACAGAAGCCTTTCCTTTGCTCCTGTGTGCAGTCAATAATGACATCTATTTGCAACATGCTTTACTGGCCCTTGGTTCCTCTGAAATAGGCAGTGGTGAATTCAATTGGAGCTTGAATTCCTTGCTTTTGTAATGAATACCTAAAGTTATTAAAACCTGAAGAATCTTAAAAGTATAACTTCTGTTCCATCACTTATTCCTCTTCTAATTTACGGATGTTGGGCAGTGAAATTGCTTCGATTATGTTTCAATTGACCTTGCTACTGGGTTTTTTACACTCCAAGTGTAAAAATGACTGAATGACTGAATTTCAGTTTCCAGCATTTCATAGAATGTTTCATTCTTTCCTACATTGTTTGCAGCTTACTGCAGGCAGAATGAACCAGAAACTTTGGGAGGGGAAGATAATCCTGAAATCCAGAAGTTGATCCCTCTATAGATACAAAAACTGGCAGATGGTTCACTATGATTATGGAATGGGACTTTGAGCAACTCAGATACTTCTATTGTGTGCCAGAACGCCTGCATCCCAAGGGAATGCTAATGAGGAGGAGGGATAGAGAGTAAAAAGTCTATAATGCATTTAGCTTGAACTGGCTTAGACATTTTTACTGCTCAGATCTGCTATGTCAATCACGGTTGTATATCTGATCTATCAAGCGTGATTTGGGAAGTCAGCATTTGTGGGAAGCTGAATTTCAGTTTGGGGTCCTATCAATACTTTTTTTGAGGGGTCCCAATTAAGCTTCATATTCCCTGACCCCTAGCCACCCCCTCATGCAGAATTTGTAGAGGAAATATAGCCACAAACTTCCCACCTGACTGTTATACCAAGGGACTGCATCATGTCGCAGCAAGTACCAGTCTCTCCTGAGTAGGCTTTCAGAAGCAGGATCTTGTAAGCAATGGGTTTTCAGCATACCTGGTCTGGCAAACAATGCTGTGAAGTCTTGCTGCTGAACTCACCTCCCCTGAGTCCCCTTTAGGTCACTGAGGGCTGCTTTTCTTTACTACTACTAGACTACTGTTTCAGTTCCCTACTTCACCACTGCTAAGTAAGTCAAACTTTTCCCAGTAGATTCCCTTCAGTAAGTATTTCCATGCTTTGGTCATTTCTTACCATAAGGATGAATAATGAAATAGGAACAAAGTACCCTAATTAGCCACTTGCACCCCAAAGCCATACACTTTGCTTCTTTCACCGTTTCCTGTGTCTTTTGAGATGTGTACCAGTTAAGTAGATGCCACTGAGATTTCAAACAATGTTGTCTGCTGGAGTACTGAACTGTTTGCTTTCTGGAGATATCTATGGCCATTTAGCTTAGACATTTTATTTAGCATGCAATAAAGCCCTTTGATCCATTTGCTTCCACAGGTCTCACACAAGTCAGAACAGTTTGGAATATGACCATTTTGATAAAGAACTCCCTTTTCCATTCAATTAAGAGTACTAAATAGATGGTATGAGCCTCAACAGCCATGAAGCTAGCCTATTCAAAGCTAAGCACTTTCTGCTTCTCTGACAAATTTTGGACCTATAACAATCAACAGAAAATTCCTCTCTTTCTTCAATAAGAACACGTTTTTCAAACTTGACGTCTGCCTTAGCAGCTATTTTTGTACTATATTACTAGTATTTGAATTGTGGAAACAGCCTGTCATGGAAAGGACTCGAGGATGCCAGACACTGAACAACAAAGAATAAAAGCTTGGTCACTATTTTTACTGAAGGAATATGTCAGTTCAAAATGCTCTCTAACACTGCTTTACTTCTTCGAATGAGACATCTCTTAATTGTTTCTGTTCTTTGCTGTTGACAGAAAGAAGGCCAGTCCAGAGCTTACCTCATTGCCCAGGAGCTGATGTCTTCAGAAAAAGTGTGAGTTTTTTGTTACAACCTATCTGTTGCTCTCCTAAAACTGAAGCTACGCAATCCACCCTTCAGCATTGGTTTGATGGCAATTAATAAAAGTTTGTCTCTTTCCCCAGATATGTGGAGATGCTCCAGCTATTACGTATGGTAAGTAAATAATTTTAATCACTGAAACCTAATCGCCCTTTTACTTAGCTGCAATTTAGACGACATAAAAGCATTGAAGGGACTGAAGTGAATTTGAGGAGGAGTGGCTTACTGTGAACCGTTGCAAAGGAATATGTCTGCCACTAACCTGCTCTTGCTACAGATCCTCAAATCTAGCATTTATCATTCACAGGGAAAAGTGTTGGCCAGCAGTGCTTGCTGGGGCTCTGAGACTGGTGTAAGATGCAGAATAAGCCTAGTGCAGAGAAGGAGATGGTGATAAACAGGGGTGAACCCTCTCTCTTCAGAGAGAGGCAGATAGGAACAGAACTATGAAGCATGGGGATTTGGTTTAAATGAATTCACTCAGCTTCCTTTTAAGCTTCTCTTTTCTGATAATGCAATATCAGTAATATCCAGTGTGGTCTGGATATCCACACTGTGACACAGGTAGTCACCATGGGCAAAACACAAACTCTGGTGTCAGAAACTCATGAGGGAACACAGACAAAGAATCACCGATAGAAAGCTCTTGCAAGGTATAAACCCACTGGTGGCTTCGTCCCAGAAGACTTTGTGTCCCTTTAACAGCTGCCACTGCTTCCCTGGAGACTGGTACACAGTTTAGGTAGCCTCACTCTCAACATCTTTCTTGGCTGTTAGTTGCAAGGCAGTAGGGAATAATAACCACTACACCAAGCATGCCCACTGCTGCTTGGAAAGAAATTCCCTGAGAAGGCAAAAAGCAGCTCCAGGTTGTCCTTGGAGGACACCCCAAACCCTAGCAGTGGACAGGAACTCTGATGGAGAGAAAAGTAATGATGTCAGCATTGTATTGCTGCCTGCTCATTGTGCCTTTCAAGAAAGCTGCTAAAGCTTAAAAGCCTTCTCAGGCTTGGACAACAGAGGCAGAAAAGCGGCCTTAAATGTGAGAAACACCTTGCAGGTGACTGCATTTCAACAAATCAGAAACTGCCCAGCTGGTCAGCTGGGAACCAGACACTTTAAGGGATTCAGCTGCTTAGCTGTAGTCTATCAATATTTTGGTAAGTTGGTGATAACCTGCCTAGCCATTTGCCTCATCTATCCCGGCTTTCCTCTGATTTCTCCACAGCCAAACACATTATTTGACACTAGTGAGACATAGTTGTAGTTCTCCGTTGTCCCCTGGGGAAGCCAGGGTGGTTTCTTCACCTGTGGACTACAGGGTTTCTGATCGTTAAGAATACCCACAGAACTCCTTACTGAAATTAAGATTTCCAAAAGTATCATCAAGAAAACAAAGAGACAAGCTTCTGCCAGCTTCTAAATCAAAACAGAAGAGAAACATACACACAGGAAGTTACCATGCACAGAGAGTATTAGCCGCTCTGCATCTTCATTAGATGCATCCGATTAAAACATTCTTAATGTATTTAATTTTCCATTTCCAAGTACATTTATACTTTGGTACATCATGGACAACATGTAAATGCAGGGCTGAACTACAGTGCGTGTACAGTGTACTGTATTTAGTGGTGGTGTCTAGGAGAGACCTCTCCTTCGCATTATATCCTCACATTTTCCATATACCTCTAGGAGATAAAAGTGGCTCCCTAACATGGCCTGAAAAATCTTCAATATATAGATTTAAATCTTGCAATGCACTTCAATGACTTCAGCCACAGCATGAATGGCTGCACATCCTCATGGCTGCTATAGCATCATGTTACTGTCAGGCTACCTTGCCTATGCTCTTGCTGGGCCGGGAAAGGGATGCTTCAGGACTTTCCCAGTCCCTTCAGGACTTACTTTGCCCTTTACTCCTTCCTCTGGTAAATCCCTGTGTGGTGAATTTGGCTCTGAGGCTATGTGTGTAAACGAGTAATTTATGCATTTTCACAATAATCCTATTTTCTGCCTGTACAAATCATTTGGAAGGAACAGGAAATGTCATTTTTGCTCTCTTTTCCAAGTTGACAACTTTAACATGGGACAGGGATTCTGGTTTATATCTTTGCTGGTTTTTTTTAGTTTAGAAACACTTACAGATTTTAGCAAGTGCATGCTGCTCCCCTCCAGCTGGATGGACTCCAAACTGTTGGTAAACCCTAATAAAAAGAATCTTCGTAAAAATTGCAGCTCATAGCTTCGGGAAAAACTCAGTTTGATTGCTAATTTTATCTGCTGCAGTGCTCCAGAGTTGGCTCAAAGGTACGAGGGAATGAAAACAGAGTTTTCCTGGCTTGACTCAAAAATGTAACTACTCCCTGCTCTCCTCTTCGGAAACTCAGACACTTTCTAAGCAGAAATGTTTATTACAGAAAATAAGTAACATTACCTGGAGCTTGGCCTGCCAGTCCTGCAATTAAGGTTTTAAGGCATGAGGGAAATTGGCTCTGTTTTAATTATACTTAATCATTAAGTTTAGATCAGCTGGTTAATTTAAAAGGGAAAAAATACTGGTAACAGTACTCCTATGACTGGGCAAGTTCTTCTATTTCTGTCAGTCATCAATTTTAATTGGAAGCACTTGTTTAGATTTTATATATGTTTCAGTCCTGTAAGAGAATATTCCACTGAATCCTATTTTGCTGGGATTTTGTTTCCCTGCCTGCCCATCCCACTGGAATAGAGGGATCTTATGAGTGTTTTGCATATGCTCATTATTTCCTTAATTATGAAAGTTAGAGCACCAAAAGAAGAGTTAAACTTTCACATTAAAATAAGAGATGGCTCTAAAGTAAACCCTTGAATGAATGCATTGGTTTGCAAAGTTAAGCCACTTACAGGCTGTGCAAAGTCAGAATCACTGTAACCATGCACCCTTCACTTTCCCTGTCCCAGTTCCCATTGTCTCAAGTTAGAAAGTTCAGAAAGATCTGCATCAATTTTAGGATGAGATTTTGGGTGCAAAATTTTGATTAATGATTTTCTTCTGCAGTGGAAAAGTATCCTTCTTGCCCCATCACCAAATGCATCCACTCCTTTAGGGGCTACTGGAGGCTTTTTTCAGCAGAGTCAACAAGGGAGTTTCTCAGATGAGATTTAATTGTTTCTAGGAGTTGGCTTTCTAAGTAGTGAGGATGTATGAATGGCACCTGGGTTAGAGACTGACGGAGAAGAGAGGAACAGCCAGTCTGTTCTCACACTTGACTGCTAGTTCAGGCATTCCTTAGATAGAGAAAAGATCAAAAATCTTTATGGGAGCAGGATCAGAGGGTTCATTTCTGTGTTTTATTGGGTACCCATAGCCGTAGCATACCCCATCTCTACTGCTATAGGCTGATGTCTGCATGATAGCTACCTACTGCACTGGCATTCAGAAATAATCTGCAGGTTTCTCTGTTGCAATCATGTTCAATCTAGAAAGCCACAGTCCCAGCACTGTTACCTTTCACCCCAACTACTGTTGGATCTTTATATTCACCTGTTGCCCACTGTATTATTCCAGAAATCTAGAGAAACTATTACCAATTTTACAACATGTAAGTCCCTCAGACTACAGCGGTATTATTGCCTAACTGAAGCTTTTCGATACTGTCATACCGCAAAAAGTTACAATGAACTAATTACTCCTTTTTGCATATTTGAATAGTGTCAGGAATAGTCACATCAGTAAAAAATTGTGCTTCGCTGTGCACTTGCTGTTGACACAGGTCTCACTGGCAGACGTCACAAGCAACCACCAGTGACCACAAAGACACCAAGCTGCCCTGAAGGTACAGCACCCCATTAATGGCCAGTTAGGACCAAAGGCTTCCTTGATAGCATATCTCAGCTCAGGCAAACATTTCTCTCTGTTCCTCATCACCAACTTTCTCAAGAAAACAGTTTCTAAATGCTCATCTTCAAGTCTCAAGTCTCATCTTCTTATATAAACCCATATGTGGTAAGAAAGGCAAGGAACTAAACCACACCCTAGCTGCTTTCAGAACGGAAAAAAAGGCTTTTCTTAAGCCTGCAGCAGGAGCAGTTTCCCATCTCATTTCCAGGCTTGGCTGGGGCTGCTATTCATTCAGTATAACAGAATCTGTTTGGCCTTTCAGCGGAGACTTTAATAAATTGATTGATTGCCAAAACGATGACATTTCCATACACCCACTCTGCTATTGAACTGAAAGAGTGGAAACATTGTGTTAGCTCACAAACTTGCTATCAGTTGGTGTGGTAGTAGTGATAATAATCTAAAGGGTTAGCGGTTATTTGCCCTACTCAAAGGTAATGCAATTCTCCAGAGCAGGGAGTTAAGAACTCATTCTGGACTGAGCAGATGGGACTGGCAGGGCCTTGCAGTCCAAGTCCCTGATCTCTTGGTACTCACAATTTAGTTTTCCAAAGTTGATTAGTCTTTGCATTTCCTTCAGGATCATTTAATCCTCCAACTTTGTCATTTTTTTCTCCTATTTTTCTTCGCCAGTCATGCAGGCTGCACTTGTCAGCTTTTTCTTAGTGCTTGCTCCTGAACAAAAATGCTGCAGGTTGTTTTCTCAGCCTAATGTTTCACACATCACCTTCAAGGACCAAGAGTCTGGTTTATTTGCTTCCCTTCAGCCAGTCTGTTTCAAATGACTTTACTAGATGTACACAAATCAAACTCAGACTGCCTCAGGATCCCAGTCTGTATGGGATCAAGCATTTGCTTGACAGTGTATCATGTTCACATTTATTTTGTCTTTGGGTTTTGTACATAAAATCACCTTTTTTGTGCATAAAACCCTTTGAAGTCATTATTACTTCCCTCTGAGGCATTTATTGAATTAAAGTACCTAAAAGGACAGCTTTGCTCTGAAAAAACACCAGTCCCAACACCTCCCTGTTCAAAGAAAGTTGATCCTGTTTCCTGGTTTGCATTTTCCTCATAACAATGGGCCACAATTCTTAGAAACACCAAGACCCAGATTTATGCTTCCTCAGTGTGTGAAGATATGGATATGAATATGATACTAATAGATATAACATGTGCTGGTTCTCCAGCCTTTGGAGCAGTTTGGGATCCAACCCTGCACTGGGCATCCCAAGCCTTCTGACTGCAAAATAAATCTTAGGAAATAAAAAAGAACAAAATCATCTTAGCGCTTAAGTCACTAACTCAAAGGTACCTAACTGCAGATTATCATGACGTCAGGCTCACTGGTTAAACTCTACTTTCAGAATTCTTGTGGGCAGCACATGATCAAGAACAAAAAATAAACATCTGATTTAGAAGCCACTGTTACATGTTAGACAAAACAGAACTCCATCTTTCTAATTATTTACCCTTCCAGTGAACAATTGTCTGAGCCTTTTTTACTACCGTGAATTTCTTGGATGATGTTCAAAATTCTGCCGGACCAGTCAAGTCATTACTTTCCTAATTAAATGCTTTAGTGGATGGAACGTGCTGGCTAAATGAAGAGCTAGCTGGCTGTTAGACCCTCTGAAGTGCTTATAAAAGCCTGAAGATGCACTGTCACAAAAGAATAGCCTGCCCTCACTTACAGTAGGTTGGGTTTTTTTTTCTTTTATGTATTCATTGTTGTCTTCATCGGCAGTGGAAAAATAGCTATGTATCAGCCAGGGAGCTTCTGCAGTGGGAACGTCGAGCCAAAATAGCTTTCACATAATCTGTGTATCTCTCAAAAGGAGAGGGAAGTCAGTTTGGCATCAGGACAATTCCCTGGTAACAAGCCTCACCAATACAGTATTTGCAATGTGTACTCTACAGCTTGCCAGCTCTGAAACTCATTTGCAGTGTTTTGGATGAATGTGTGTATTTGATTGCATGTGAGTGTGTGTTGAGGTCAGGGTTCCTGACCTAGATTGTACCCTGCAATGGCAGGATAAGAGACTAATTGTGTCTGCTGCGATAGTTATTTTCTGCTGTTCATCTGGCATTGTTTCTGCTAAGCTCAGTAATGAGAAATTTGGGAAGATCACTGCCCAGTGCAGATCAAGGGTCAGTCACTCTGCTACAGGAGATGTGCCACTTCTTAATTCAGGGGTGCCACTTTCACTTTCATCATTAGGAGAGAGGCTGCTAGCCATAATGAAAATACCTCCATGACCCACCCATGAGTCAGACTTGGCTCATAGCATACTGTACAGCATCTCATGCCTGCATTCAGCTTCAATATGGAGACTCTCTTCTCCACCTCTGAACTCTTCACCCTCCCCTCAGGTGTAATGCCTAGATGTCTAAAAGAGCCTTGGATCCCGCAATATGCAGTGTCTGTTGAATCCACCTTCATTTTAGAAGTGAAAGTGGTTGTAAAAGCCTGCACCATTTTATGCAATCTGCGTAGACTTCAGTTGTATAAAGTTTGGGCTGCAGTAAGATTTCCTGTTGTCCTCCCTGGCCCACTCACAAAGGGTCAAATATGCTTACTTCCCAATATTATCAGTTCATTAAAGTATCAGCTTGACTTGGGAAGCAATTACAGTTCTAGATATACATGCAAAATGATTTTTGGATGCATGTTTCATTATTTATTGAAAATTATAGAAGTCTGGGTGCCAGGTGGGAGTTGTGGCATGAGCAATGTAAATATGCTGTGTGCAGACATGATTTCTGCAGCTGAAGTGCCAGTGTCCCCGCCTGGGGACTGAGGCAGAAAAATGGCTATGGTTTTCCACTAATGTATCTGCTCTGTACACTCCCTTTTTAGTTTTTTTTCTCAGCTCTGTTCCTTAATGGAAACTCACATATTTCCCCAACCAGAATTCTCCTTGAAAATTGTAGAAATATCCTAGGTGAATTTATTCACCCATCAGTCCTTTCCTGTTCTTTAACACAGAGTAGAGGTATAAGCAGGGAAGCTGATTCAGCCATGACAGCATTAGAGGTCAGACCTTTGGTTGGTATAAATTTATATAGATTTCCTCTGGCAGGTGACTGTAAGAACTGCAGATGATTAGCTTCTACAAAGCACTGCATCAGACTCCTTTTGAGTTAATATTTCCTTCCCTCATTATCAACATCATGAAGATACTTCAGAATCTGGGAAGCAGTTGAGCTCTTTTCTGCTTTGTGCATTATTGCAGGTAGAAGTGTCCTTCCTTCCAGCGAGACAACGAAGAGCAGGTAGAGACTTTGCTTCAGCACCCAAGATCTGGAACATACAACTTAGACTGCAGGCATTCAGAGCTTTTCTAATCCGGCCACAGAGTCTAGCAATCTGGTCCTTCTAGTACAATGTGCACTTTTTGGTCACAGAAATACTTTTCTTTTCAGATATTTCTCTGGAACTGTTAAAGTGTGGCTTTGCTCTACAACCACCATATTCTACTAGAAATTCACAATTTCTGGCTCAAATGCAGGCCTGATGCTGGGAACACAGTGCTGAGAGCCAGTAAGAAGGAACTTCCATTCCCACCTGCAGGGCAATTGCTGGTCAAACTGTAGGACTATAAATTGCTATTGGCAAAGCCAATATAATGGTGTTGTACTCCCTTCTCCTTCTATTCTCCTGCCATTATAGTCAATATGCAAGAACTAGGTTTTCCATTATGATTGGATTAGCATCTTACACACTGCTGCTTTAGAAGATGAACAAGTAACAACAGAAAACTAAGAAGGAGATCTAGCAACTGATCAGCATTTCCTGGCCAATTTTAAAAGGTTTTCTTTCAAATAGAGCTACCTGTTTAGCCACACCTTTAAGGTAAAATCTTGACTTTCTCTCCTCCGGTCTACTCACCTTTCTAATCTACATAGATGCTTTCAGCTTATTGCAGGTCGCAGAACCATCAGCTTTTTACAGTGAAGGTAGAGACTGATTTCAGTCCTATCATTTCCTAACTACCCCTACTAGACTGGTTGCGGTAGTCTCTGGTTCCCCAGGGATGCATGGGCCATTGGATGAACTGATCTAACTTGGCCTATTCCATTACACACAGAAAAAGCAAACAGATATCCTGGATCCAGACTGAATTACTGTACCCTGGATTATTTTCAAGTAGAAGTTAAAGAAGATAAATCACCCAACATAGCAATATACATATTTACACATATACAAGCAGTTTTTTTCTCCTGGGTAAACTCCTTGCCTAAAGCAGTGGTTTAGCTGACAAGAGATCAGTTTTCCTTCCTTTCACTAGGGTCCTGCAAGGTTAAATGTTCTCAGGCTAATAAAGGCTAACTGGCAGCAGGGCTGAAATGCAGAAGGGACCACAATATGTATGGGATGTATCTATCTTGCAAAATGGCTGTTCATATGCATACAGGATTGCTACAATTTATTTTTGCAGCTGGACTCCAAAGCCCCATATTGGAGAGATTTAATACACAGCCTCACCATTTCTGCATCTGCTCACAAAATCCTGGAAGCAAAACCTAGAACTAACTCTTGTCCCATTAACCACCCCTTTTGCCTTTGGATTAGAGTATCACATTTCACACAGATGTTGAACCCTGCAGAGAACTTTCTTGCTAAGTGCTCTACCAAAAATCTCTGGCTGCTGGCATTGCTGACTCCTTTGAAAGAGTACCTGGAGATAACTACCTGCTACAAAGGTTTCCAGGTTGCTGATCCCAGGTAAATTGGGCTACCTTTCTGTAGCCTTAAGCCAGGTACATAAATCTTTTGTTTTCCAGAACTCTCCTGTAATCACTGCTTCTTCTTAGCATTGGCAGGCACTGCCAGCATCTCTAAAGCATCTCATATCCCAGCACTCTACAGTGAGCCTCGTCACCTCACAGGGGGTATCAGATTCTACTCCAAGGGCCAAGCATGTGACAGTTAGGCAGTGCTCCACATAAACCATAAAATCTTTTTGAAACTAACCCCACATTCCTCTGTGTCTCATGCCCTTATAACAGGCTCCAGAGGGAAAAAAATGTAACCTGTGTGTGTTAGTGATGTGCACAAACAGAAGAAGAAAAAAAAAAAACAACCAACCTTTGTGGCTCTGGGTTTTGATCCTCTTTGTTTCATTTAATTATTTGTAGGGTTTATTTCAGGGATGTTACGGATTTGGCCATTGGATAGTTGTAAAGGGCTTATTTATGGGTGCCCAAAATGTAATGAAAAGTTTTATGTTTCAAAAATGTATTTTTATAACACAGTTGCTAACTTTCTATGTCACCTAGGTAGCTTGGGTTATGGTTTCACATGCACACACAAACACTGGTGCAGGTATAGGCATAAGACAGGAGTGAGATCTGCAGGCTCATATACCCCTGGATGAGACTGAGCTCTGTGGCCATCATGCCAGGGCCTTGAACTGAACAACTTCAGTTTATGCTTCTGTTCTAAGAAAGTTTTGACACAGCAGGGAATTATATGGACTCAGTGTTTGGTACCTTCTGTGTTCAGACATGGGGCTTGGGTGACAGACTTGGAGACCTTCAGGTGCCATGATTGATTAGAGTTAGTGAGACTGCAGAAGCACTTTGCATTTGATTAATGGCTTCCCTGGCACTCAGCATTTTCAATAGTGACATAGTTATTATTTTTAATGGATGTTTATAGTGATTACTGTTTTGCTGTAGGTTTTTTATTAATCATTAGGAAGCTGGCTATCCAGGCAACTGGAATTAAGTAATTTGTCTGAGAATTCATTATAATCAAAGGGGCAGGCAATTAATGACTAATTAAATCCACTGAGATGCTGTGGGAAAGGAGTGTTAATCTTGTTGCTCAGCTATGGTGGAAAGTGGATAGATACAGAGCTGTTCGATGTTAATTTGGAAAAGATGACATTTCTGTAACATAACAGGTTACTTAAGCACATTAGTAGTGAACTTACTACAGCTATTCACTTCCCCAGACACAATAAGCTGAAAGAACCCTTTGGATTCTTTCCCTTTCCCCAGTCTGGATTAATTATGATGACTGAGGACTTTGAAAGGTTGCAGATTCCTTTGAGTTAGGAAAAGCATCCAGAGGATGGGTTGACTGGCTTAGTTGGTCAGAAAGCCTCTGGAGTGTACACTGGCTGAAATATGTAGTTAGATAGGCTCACTCACACCCCAGAAAAAAATAGGAGCTGGAATAGCACAACATTGGGATTATTTGTGGTACTGGGTCAGGACACATTGTAGAAATCAGACCCAGAAAATTAGGAAACACAATAATACTCTTTCAGAAAATTTTATCATCTTATTTTATCCAGGAAATAGTTAGTCAAAAAGAAAATTGTCATCATGATCTTTTTTTACGTAATTCTAGTGGCTTTCCAGAAAACAAATGCTTCATCTGTCAGTTGCTAAAAAAGCATAGTGTATGTGTGACTTTCCTTTTTACTAGTATCTATTAGATATTCAGTCATTCCAGTTCATAGTGAGCCAGTGTGTACATTGCAGTTGACAGTGTTACAACAGAAAAGCCAGGAATGAATCTGAGGAAACTAAAAACTGCTCTTGCCTCGAGTCAGTTCCTACTGGTGAGGAGAGAGGAATTTTGAATTTCTTTGCCCAGAGGCTCTCCTGCTCCTTATAGAACTTTTCAGCAGGACCATAGTCATACCAACCTGATCCCCAGTACGCTGAAATCAATACAGCTACCTTGATTTAATCAAACTAAAGTGGACTATCTAATGTAAAAGATGGATCCCCAGTGAAACATATTCTGTTGAGTTGCTCATACCTGGACATCAGCAAGTTTCATGGAAGTCAGTTCTTTGAGACTCCTCCTTAATTACATAAGTAATTAAGTGCTGTACTTATGTACTTATTAAGTACCATGTACTTATAAAACTTAACTAGACAGAAGACAGAGTCATGAGAAATGCTGTGGTAAATCCCAGTACAGCTCAGGGAAGTTCATAAGATTGTCCCTAAAAGTTCAGGGAACAGAATTTGACTTTTTGGCAATAGGTTTCATGATCACTAGATCCTGACAGAGGAAGATACTCAACCTATCCCATCCTGGTTCAGGGCCAGATAGAAACAGCTTGGCATCTTTCAATGAGCTGTGCGACCTCAGAGGTTTCATTTTATCAACCCCCTGCTTCCTTTCACAGCACATTTGGCCACATCACATACAGTGGGGTAGGAGGCCAGGAAATGGTCTCTGAGTGGAAAAAACTAGCTGCCATTTCTATTAACTCATCCAGCAGAATCACCTTCTCAGCGATTGTTAAAGCAGCTGCATTTTTTTTTCTGATGAATTGGCTTCTACGGGCAGACAGAGAATGTTTTTAATATATCTTTGAAAAAAAATTGGTTTTAATAATAACTCACTGTTTGCAGAGTAGTGTGCGAAAAAATACATTCACAGCATGGATCTGGCCAGACTGGTCAGACACTAAAGCTTTCCTACACACTAGATCTTGGGCTGAAGCAGAGCTCAGTGCGAACCTGCTGGAAGAACAACTCCTGGTGTGATGGCCTTAGTCTGACAGGATACAACCAGGGCTTTAACACCAGCTCTGCTGTGACTATATGCTTGGGCTTTGTATGTGTTTATGAGCTTCATGAGATCACCAAAAGCTCCTTTTGGGACATGTTTTTTTTCTCAGGATGCAGTGTTAGCGTATCCATAATGTAGTAGATGATTCTGTCTTAAGCCAAAGTTGGTTGTTTTCCTGGTAATGCTATATTCCAGTAAACCTTGTGGTCTGGACTACTGACCAGACCACACTAGATCATATAGTATCAAAGTGGTCCCTCCTGGCTTCAAAGTCAGTGAATCTAAGTATATGCAGCTACAAAGCCTCCATTCAAGTATTTTTAATGCTGAATTTAAAAACAATACCTGATTTGAGGTACTTACTGGAAAAAAAAGCATGTGTAGGCTGGCTAGCAATAAGAGAGAATGCTGTAATCCCCTAGCCTTACCTTCACACAAAAAAAAAGAAAGGAAGGTCAGATAAGGACAGATAGTATTTTTATAAGGAAGGAAGCTTTGCAATCTCCTAGTCTGCAGCTGCTGCACCAAAACGAGTCATCAGGAGCTTTCAAAGCTCATAGTTAATGTGGCCTCTCTACTGAGCCGTTGTTTTGATTATTTACTCTGGTTTTCACTCTTACCCCTTTTTTCCTCATCTTGTGCAATAAAAACTCCATGCACTTCATGGCTTACTGGGATGCAGAAAAAGATTGGAAAAGGCATGCACAGAATTAGTTTCTAAGCAATTGTGTATGAATGCCTGGTTTCTGCTCTCATCACAAACTGGGATGCACTTAGGTTTCTAATTGTTCACTTATTTTCATAGAAAAACTGAGATTCAGATACTTTGCCCATGAAGACCTGACTAGCAGAAATGGGAAATTCAACAGTGAGAGCCCAACCTGACCTGATGGAGGAACACACAGAGTCATCTCCTTACAGGGAATACAGAGGAGAATTAAACCTGTAGCAGTCCTGCAGGACCATGCTCAGACAAACACTGAACACTGTACTAACGCTTTTCAATTACTTGTACTTCTAGCAATACTGAAGAAGCAGGTGCTGAAATCACACCCTTTTAATTTCATTGAATGAAGGCTGCTGCTTTTGAACAACAGATACTGCTATGAAGATAAACCATCCAGTTACAGTGCCCTAGCTCCTGGCAAAGGCAGCCAGAATCCCTGGGTTAGGAACTTGCCTCACACCACTCAGCAGCAAAGCATTAGTTATACTTGCACAGCATCAGCTTTCCTGCCTTGTTGTGTTGTGCATTCTCTTGCACCCCATTGTCACAGTTTGCATTCAGACGTCGCCCAGGCAGCTTTTAATGCCTGAGCTTCTCTAGCTGCTGCCTGTGAAGAGGGGATGTGTCTGGCAGCAGCAGGCAGGGGAAACAGCAGTGGCTGGTAGGAACCTGGAAGGGACCAGGGCAGCAAAGAGGCCAAAGTCTCTCGAGTGTACCCAGGTGCCAGCAAAGGCTCCTTTACAAGTCTAAAGCAGAAAAGATGGATTCTGTAGGAAACAGGCTTTGACCTGCAAACATTTCAGCATCCAGAGCTCTGGATGAAGGAGACTAAGCAATGTTTTGCACACAAAATACTTGCTGTCTGCTGTTGGGATGGTTTTCTAATGCCTGGGGATCTAATACAAATTACCACTGCAGTTTCAGATGGAGGCCTTATTCCTCACTTCCAAATCAAAGCTGGGGAAACATTTTGCTATGCACTCTTAAACAGGTGCACTATTATGTACCAGAGCTGGCTACATTTTAATAGAGAGGAAATTACTCCTGTGCTCACATAATTTATAAACCACTTCAGGATCAAAACCATTTCTATGATGAGGAAAAAAGGTCTCCGTTAAGTTTCATAGGGAAAATAATTTGTTCCCTAGCTTAAATTTATAGCTGCTGCTTCTCTTTAAGTTCAGATTTGGAGACAAGTGTTGCAAATTTTAGCACAAGACATATAGACATTGACGTTTTTCATGTCAAGCTGTTGGACCCCGTGAAGTGACGGGAGACTCTCATCCTTCATTTTTTAAAAATATGTTTCTGGTTAAGAAACACTATAAAAATGAGACCAACTACACCCAGAAAAGCAGGAAAAAAAGGCAAGGAAAATAAAAAGATACCGAACTCATTGTACACATATGATGGCCTGGTCAGGTGAAATGTTCAATTTTGGGTTGACAGAATTATGAAATTCAGCTGAAAATGTGTATGAACTAATGGATAGAAGAAAACATATGTATATAAACTAATGGATGGAAGAAAACATATGCTATGATCTCCTTGCTATACAGAGCACACTTGATCACTATTGATGGCATATCTTACAATTCCTAGAAAGCACAGTTTAGGAGTCAAGCAATTGTAATGATAATTTCAGAAAAAAGACTTTAAGTCTGTTTGTCTAATTTCTGTATTGCTGTTCACAGGATTTCTATGAAGGTATCTTGAAAGTGCTTGGAGAAGAAGATGAAAATGAACAGGAAGAAGTTAAACTCAAGCAGGGCTTAAGTGAACTCCCTGAAATTTATGAATTACACCAAGACATCCTGGGAGAACTAGAAGAAAGAGTCCTTAAATGGTAAGTATGGAATGGCATGGATTGATGGCCTTAAAATACCCTTCACAGCAGGTGGGTAAACTTGTCAGTGTTCCCTTGACCCCACTAGCAGGGAGGCTGGGATTCCAATGGAGATGAAAGGAGTGGAACCTTAACTACTTTGGCAGATTTTGCATACAGGCAGGCAGGAAGTAAAGGTAGAGGCTGTCAGGCTAAGAAGCCAAATACTGAAACGTTTGCACAGTGCACAGCCCATGAGTCTGAAATGGCCCCATCAGTCAGTGTGAGGACAGCCTGCTTTGTATGCATTATCCTCTGATGTCAGTTCATGGGCATCACCAAGCAGCTTCACACTCATGGCATGAAGGTCACAGAGTCATGCCACGGGAGGCAGGAACAGCAGACATCAGAATTGATCCTAAAGAAGATCATCTGCTTACAGAAGTCTACACAGCAACTGTGTAGCTCTCAGATAAGGGACACCCCCTTGCTCCCAGCACCAAGGCAGGGCTCTGCACAGGCTAGGCTTCCAAGCCAAACAGACACTGTCAGCCTGCTGAGGGACTCCACCTAAGCCAAACATCCTCACAGGGTGAACTCTTTTCATGAGAGAGTAAGACCATGCCTAGGACAAAGTTTCAGAATTAATTCAGTTAAGGAGACCTCTGACTTAAGCCAGGCTGCCAGGCCCTAGTCTATCAAACTGCTGGAATAAGAATGTCTAAGAGAAACTACCTCTGCAGACCCAAGCTGACTAAACCTACAGCAGCCAGCAGAGCCCCTGGCCTAGACGGAACTAGTCTGTCTCTGACAGCTTATGATGGACCATGCAGCCCTACATTTCCACCCGGCTGGACTCCAGGAGTCAGTGGTCACTGACAGTGGCTGATCCTATCCCAGCACTGCCACTGAGCAGTTAAGGAACTCAAATAGATCAGGAGAACTTTTCAGTAACAATGCTAAATGCAGGGCACAGCTCTCCTTGTCAGCACTGCACTTTCAAATCAAAGCACACAACAAGGAATGGAAAGGCTAAAGGGAACTGTATATTTGTTCGTGTCCACCAAGGAACTGTTACAAGTGGCAGAAAGACTTAAAAAATTTAATCCATGATTTATGATTTATACACTTACAACACAAACAGAAGTGGTGTTTCCAGCTGGGATCTAAAATGACTTCTTGTGTACTACAGAAGTCACAGACCTACTCTAGCAGCATGCTGCCTGTTCCCTAAGACAAAAGGGACACAACTGGAAATGCCCTAAGATTCTGTCCAGAACTACTCTGTGGCACTGGGAAAAAAAGAGGGCTGTATTGCAAATGCTGCCAACACAACAGAATGACACATGGCATAGGGCTGTGCTCATACAGGTTCCCACATCACCACCACCCTTGAACCTCCCAGTAAGTCCTTCCCTGTGCCTGTGCTCCCCCAGACACTCTGTTGCTCTGACAAACCCAGGAACTCATGTTCCTCTCTTAACTATGATTTCTCTTTGGCAATCTCAGATTTTGTCCTGTTCTCTCCTTGTACATGCTTCATAAATATTTCCATACTGTGCAACTGGGTGCTGAGACAGATGATGGTGGGGCAGTGCTAAGAAGGGGACAATGAAGGAGAGCTGAAGATACGATGTTACAACTGAAGATGTTATATTATCCCCTACAACCAGTGCTAAAAGCACTGCAGCAGCTGGAAGGTCTGTTTAGAGAAGCAAAAGCTGTGTCCAGAAAGGAGACATTCTACCCACTACGGACACACGGTGCTGCCATGGCAAAGGCACAGCTGAAGGATCAGCCCCTCATTGTGCCCATTCTACAGCAGCCCGTTTTGTTGTCCAGTATGTCTCTTTCCTGCCACTTAACCTAGGCTTTAGCTGCACAATGTCCTTAGTCGCTGTGTGTCTACACAATGAGAAAGAAGTACGGCTGTCCTTCTTTAATTTTTATTTATTTATTTATTTTCTGCTTCTTTTCTTTCTGTGGCCTTAGGGATGAACACCAGAAAGTTGCTGATGTTTTTCTCTCCAGAAAATCAAGGCTGAATCACCACACAGCATACATTGTGCAGTTCGATAGGAATTTGGCTTTGCTAGATGAAACCTGCCTTAAATATTCCCAACTGGCTACCATAATTCAGGAGTTTGAGGTAAGGCTCTCACAGTTTTTTACCTGCACTAATACATGGTTATGCCACACGGCTTACTCAAAGACATTTTTTCTGCAACTCCACCAGTGTTCACATAGGGTAGAATGGGAGAATAGCTCTCTTCACACATCTTGGTGCTAAAACTGAAGTGAGGTGTTCACATGTGCATGACGTGTTTCTGTGTCTGTGTCTATTGCCCACACACTCCTGTGTGTGCATACAGAATGTATGTTTGTGAATCTACAGATCTGTGAGTATGTTTTGCTGAAATATATGCACACAGTGGAGTAGTTTCTCAGTCACCTATTAACTTATCAAGCTCTTTGAGGATGTGTTAAAGTTAATAACTATTATTATTACCATGTCTTCATATTTTCTCATCTTTCACTGCGTTTTCCATCCTTTCTTTGGTACTGGATCTGGCCAGGATGAAGTTAGGGTTAGCCTGTGTAGGTGCTTAGCTGCTGGCAGCGATCAACCCACAACATCTTTACAATCGCATTTCTCTGCATTTTTAAATGCCTGTTAACTGCTTCCTCTGTTTACAGAGGATGTTGTGACAGGCAACACTGAACTGCATAGGAAGACACAAACTCCACTGGCCAGACACACAGAGGGTTCTTTTCATCTAGACTCCCTGAATGGTCTGTAACCTCTAGGCCTATAACCTCTGGCCCTGTAGCAAGAAACATGTATTTTCCAGTTGTGTTAACTCAGTCATCTGTGCTGAATAACTGAAAAACACCATCAAGATACATGTCACAGAAATTCAAAGATTCCTGATTACATTTTAAAGTACTGGCAATGTGGCCACTTCACATAATTTCAAAAGCATAAACCCATATGTGGATGAGAAAGTTCAGTTGGGCTACACTGACTCTGTTGAGCTAAAATGGTTAAAAGCTATGCTGCTTTATTGTGAGTCTAGAACCCCTGTTTCTTATTATCTTTATCTGGTAAGAGAAATGACATTGTTTACTTAGGTGGCAGAGGGGCTGTAAGGATAAATTAGTTATCGGACCTTAAAGTTATTTAGAATGCCAGCTCTATGGAGTATGGATTGTGTTTTTCTCTGCAGCACATGTGAAATATTAAGGATAACAATTAATTTCAAAAGACATTTGGAAGTCAGCATTTACAAACGGATACCTTACAGTCACCACAATTTTTTCCTGTCACCACAATTTCCTGCTAGCAGATGAGGGGAGCTCTGATGGCGCACACTGCTGTGAACATGAACTCAGCAAATGCAGGGTTTCTACTGAGAGCCTGTATTCCCAGCATCCCTCCCATCCACACACCTATACACTTCTGTCTTAACTATCAACCCTGAGAATTAGATCTTATTCCTAAGAAAGCAGATGAGGCTTGTCCTAGGATGAGATCAGCAGGATTTTGCCCTAGAATCAGTGAGTTCTGTAACTTCTTGCCCTCTGGCATGCATGCATACATACACAAATGAGGGGGAGGTGTCTCTCAGTCCTTTCCTATTGCATTTTTTTAAAGCATGACTACTATTAGCTTTCCAGTCTAACAACACAGAATTTAGGGCCTCATCTTGTTTCTGGCACATTTGACTTGAGTATGGGCGACTGGGAATGCTCAGCACAACCCCGAACGCACATTTGTTGAGAGTAGTCAGCCAGTTAGAGGAGTAACACAGTAACGTGAAACATCACTACTGCCTTGGAAAATGTTGTCTCTTGCCAGCCTTCCTTTAAACAGTTAGATTCCTATTCTCATTTTGTCCCTTCACAAGTAGCAAACACTTCAGAAATGTTGGTCAATGAACACTGAAACCCTATGAAACTTGACTGGGTTTTTGACTCAGACCTTGTAAGGAACCAGCTCAGTTTTGTGCCACTCCTGTCGGGTCCTGTAAGCTGCTGTTTCTTGGTGCCTCTGGAGATGTGGAGACTTTTGAGGATTGAGTTTTGTGGCTTGCTGTTGTTTCCACAGCAATGTTGTGACACTTGACAGATATACAGCAAGTTTTCTATTTTAATTGAGCCCTTATAGAATGGAATAATTTAGGTTGGAAAAGACCCTTAAGATCACTGAGTCCAACTGTAAACCTAACCCTGCCACTAAACTATGTCCCTAAGCGCCACATCTTTTAAATACCGACAGGGATGGTGACTCAACCACTTCCCCGGGCACCCTGTTCCAATGCTTGATAACCCTTTTCAGTGAAGAAATTTTTCTGAATACCCAATCTAACCCACCCCCCCCCCCACCCCCGGCGCAACTTGAAGCTGTTTCCTCTTGTCCTATCACTTGTTACCTGGAAAAGAGACTGACACCCACCCCACTACAACCTCCTTTCCTGACCCTCCTTTTCTCCAGACTAAAGAACCCCAGTTCCCTCAGCCGCTCCTCGTAAGACTTCTGCTCCAGACCCCTCACCAGCTTCATTGTTCTTCTTTGGATGCACTCCAGCACCTCAATGTCCTTCTTGTAGTGAGGGGCCCAAAAATGAACATAGTTGAGGTGCGGCCTCACCAGCACCGAGTACAGGGGCACGATCACTTCCCCATTCCTGCTGGCCACACTATTTCTGATACAGGCCAGGATGCCGTTGGCCTTCTTGGCCACCTGGGCACACTGCTGGCTCATATTCAGCCGTCTGTCAATCAACACCCCCAGGTCCTTTTCTGCAGGGCAGCTTTCCAGCCACTCATCCCCAAGCCTGTAGCGTTGCATGGGGTTGTTGTGACCAAAGTGCAGGACCCGGCACTTGGCCTTGTTGAACCTCATACAATCGGCCTCGGCCCATCCATCCAGCCTGTCCAGATCCCTCTGCAGAGCCTTCCTACCCTTGAGCAGATCAACACTCCCTCCCAACTTGGTGTCGTCTGCAAACTTGCTGAGGGTGCACTCAATCCCCTCATCCAGATCATTGATAAAGGTATTAAACAAGACCGGCCCCAAAACTGAGCCCTGGGGAACCCCACTTGTGACCAGCCGCCAACTGGATTTAACTCCATTCACCACAACCCTTTGGGCCCAGCCACCCAGCCAGAATACAGTTGCAAGCAGAAGAAACTTTCAGTCCAAAAAAGGAATGATTACAAGCTTCGCTGAGATCTGATACCTCTGTCTTCAGATGCCACCCTAAAATCTTTATCCAACCTTTACCTTCTAAATGGTTTTGCTTTCCTCCCTTTTCCCTCTGAGTCCAAACTATTTGTGAATGATATCATAGGAAATAAACTGTTTACAGTACTCCTTTATAGTCACAAAGACAATACCCCCTAGCAAGCCAGGTAAATTGGGAATGATCCAATGGAATTTGTGCATGCAACTGGTAGCAAAATTTTGTACTACACATCAGGTGGAGATGACAGTTTGCTGCTGAGCTCACACATCCCTGATCTTTGTGTTTCCTTTCCCTTTCACTGAGGACAGCAGAGCTCTGGTGGCAGCCCTCAGAGTGTGAAACACCAGCTTTTGAAAGTGGTGCAGCGTGTCTTCCAGTATCGTGTGCTGCTCACAGGTCAGTAAAATCACTCTCAAAGGTACTCAGTGGAAACCCTCCCATGATGTTCCATGCCTCTACTGTGCCACACGTTGATGCCAAGACAGCTAAAATAGGGCTGAAGCAGTGTGGGATTTCCTGGGAACTTCAATATGCTTAGAACAGGATGCAGGAAATGTCAGGGAGCCTGGGAAGGAGCAGGCACTTCTTCAGCACAACCATGCTGAAAGGTCACAAAAAAGTGTAAAGTCAGGTGCTTTTTCCTGGCTTTTTCCTTCTGTAAATTAGGAGGGGCAGAGTTCAACCTCATTGCCAGCAAACAGGTTTGATTTTATTTATGTCAAGGACAATTATCAGAGACAGTAGGGGACAGTGGACTGCACTGCATCCTGTATGACAGCGGCAAGCACAATCTCCTTCTACTCCATCAACAAAGCAGTTGTACTCAGTACTGCACCCTAAGCCCCATGTGCAGCACACCTAAGGCTAGAGATAACTTTAAGTCAAAATCCCAGTCCAATTTATTGGCATCGTAGGAGGCAGAGATCCGAATTTACATTAACAGTACATTTACAGATTTTACATTTACAGTAACGCCTTCCCTTTACGTTCAGGACCATATATATCACTCTCACCTGGAGTGTCTCCAAGGGGGGTTGTGTTCCCTCTGGTGGCTCATTCTCTGCAAGCCACAGCAAATCTAGGAGCCTGTGAGGGGAGCAAGCTTTCTGGAGCAAAATATGGCCCCTAGAAGGAATTGTGAAGTTTAGGTTTGTAACTAATGAACTGGTTGGGGAAGCAAATAGTGAAATGTAACAATGAATCTCAGTGTTGTCAAGTAATTTAGTCAGATCAGAACACAAAAGAGCAGGGATCCATAGACATAAAGATGGAGAAATGCTTTGGGAGTATGTATATGTGTGGATGGAGGGGGATGCAAGATGACTTATGCGTGGGACAGTAAAAAGGAAGCCATAAACCCTGCCCATACTCAACAGCTGATGAAGGGCGCAGCATATTAGAAGGGACTCCTATAAATGCAGCAGAACAAAGTGACCATATGAAATTTTTTTCCACAGCACAGATTAGCAGCAGTTTCATCTTGCTCCAGACACTTTGATCAAGGATGCAACTCATTATTCACAGCTGGTTTTGCTTTTTTAGTAGGAGCAATACAAATGAACACCGGATGCCAATAGTAGGACTTTTTTTCTGTCTGACTTGCTTCCCTCTCTGGGTGTGTCTACATTAAGGGCAACTTTCCAGACTTGTGGGCTGCAGTACTTAGTAGTCTCACATGATCCTTACAGTGGTTTTAGTGCACGCACACAAATACTGCGTCTAAGAAAAAAGATTTGGCATGTACCTGTCAGAAATACCCCCACTATGCTTCATTTTCTCTGCCCGTTTCTGTGGTCCACAAGGTAAATTGCAAACGTGAAGCATGGTGTTTTGTGAGAGAGCTGGAAGGGTTTCAGTGCAGCTCCAGTGATTGGATTCCATCTATGCTTGAAGCAATTCGAGCTTCTCTTTGTGTCAGGTACTAGCACTAATTGGGAAAATGAAAGCTTTTGTGTGTAGTGAGATAAGGTCTGCTGGATTAAGATATTGCAGAAAATAGGTTTACTGCTTCAGTTCTTCACCTCAAGAAACCAAGCCCCTGTTTGCCTGCTAGGACAGGGTGGGTCTGGAACAGTGCAGTCTTTCAGATTCTCTAGACAGGGTAAAAAAAAAAATTAAAATATGCAGGTGTACTTCTGTGTTCATAACTGGCTGTTTCTACCAGATAAGGAAGGGTATTTTATGAGGCTATTGCTTGCCAATTACTGCACTACAGCCAAAAGGAGTTGCCCACTCAGTTAAATGCCCATAGCCAAGGACAGAGCTTGCAGCTGTGAAAAGGAACGCTAAATATTGCCTGATAACACTGTACAACCCCTTACTGCCTGAGTATAGGCAGATGCTTTCCTGAATGCATGTAAAAGCCAGGTAGATTTCAGGACACCAGGGAGGGCACAGCACCAGAAAGACAAACGTATATGGATAGGACATTGAAGGGAATGGATATCCATGCACAGCACCATTCTAAGCACAGAGGCCTAGTTCTTGGATGCAGAATTCAGGAGCCTGGATTCATCAGAAAGATAAGAATGAAGTATTTCAGGATTAGTCTTTTAAAATGGTGGCACTTATATACTACAGTCATTAAAAGCATAAAGACACAGACAAAGAACCGACAGGTGATCCAAGGCAAGTAGTCCGAATAAAACTGGCAGGTTAAAGGTTTGTATATAATGCAAATATAATTGCTGTAAATGTAAGTAAGTCATATTGTGTGTATATTTCACAGAACCTATTTTTAGAATGTGATCGAGTTCAGCAGTAATGATTGAACTCTGCATGTATAGAACCAGAGTCTCCTTCCTGTGTCTATAAAATGCATATAATTCACTTACTATAAATATAGAAAAAGTCATAACAGCCAACACCATTCATTCAGATGGGAAAACAGAATTCATTAGAAGAACAATTATTTGTAAAGTGGTGCTACTCAGCAATTCTCTTGGCTGAGAAAGAAGGAAATATCTTTGTCACTCTCTGTTTATTCGTTTATACCTGCCAAGTTATATGATGAGTCCAAATCTGTATCAATGCTCTTGAATTGATCCTCAAAGTGGAATGCAGTCAAAGATGAGTTTTGCTTTGGAAAGAGGCTATATACACTTAATTATCTGGGAATAAAGTGATATGGGACATTACTGTGGGTGCCCCATCCCTGGAATTGTTCAAGGTCAGGATGGACGAGGCTTTTAGCAACCTGATCCAGTGAAAGATGTCCCTGCCCATGGCAGGGGGGTTGGACTAGATGATCTTTAAGGTCCCTTCCAATCCAAATCATTCTATGATTCTATGATTAGGATTTTATGTTTTAGCTAATAACACTAAAAATTATGTGGATCTCTATTCTGATTGCTGGATGTCTGTGTTTGATTATTTTCTACAGATTACTTGAATAATCTTTGCCCTGATTCTACAGAGTATGAAGCCACACAAGGTAAAATGAAATGGGTAGAACAAAAGGTCTGCTTTGCTAACTCTGCTTCTAAAGAGGTACAGGATCTATACTGGTAGTATATGGAAGAGGATTATTTTCAAGATTTTGTGTTAGATGTAAGATCTATAAGAACTGATTACTAATTTAGACAAATTATTTAGGGCAAGAACCCTATATTTTTTTCATTGAAACGTGGACTTCCCATAGTTTTGACACGATGAACTTACAGAAGAAGAAATTATTGTCTATACAAGCATGGTGCAGATATTGTCGTTCTGCCCCAGTCATCAGGGAAATCCTAGTCTTCTTTGGCTCCGTCCATATTTGGCCTGGTTATTGTAAAGTCAATTGGGATGGCTCCACCCACTTGTTTGTGTACCATTATCTATGGTATGCATGCTGTGCTCTGTGAACTTTGGAGAAACGCAGGAGGTTTGAATCATATATCCGTATTCTGGATTCCTTAAGCCTAAGTAAACTTGGAAGATATTGCATAAAAATCAGTTCTACACAATCAAGAACAAATTCAGATACTCAGCTGCTAACACCATCCTTTCCAACAAATCAGATGGATAAAGCAGAAGTCTCTTACTCCCAACTGAAGTCAAAGCAAGGTTTAGCTGTGGCCTCAGTGGGAGTAGCTTCCAGGCTGGAGTAAGCAGGAATAACATTGTATTAATGAAACCAGTTCACCTCACTGTTGCACTGAGTGTAAATCCAAACCAACTCATAGCAGTAAGGTCTGCAACTGACTGAAGGTCAATCTGTTCTGACCAAGAGTAGAGTCTCATGCAAGATTTAGGACCCTAGTCACTGACAGTGGGACTACAACTATACCAGTAATTTAAACAAGGCCAGGGCAGACACTCAAGTCCTGTGGCCACAATTGCCCCTCTTGGTTGTGATTAGTACATGCTTGTTGTATTTCTGGCCAGCAATGGCTAGCATGCTCCCAGATTATGCCCAGAAACAGATAGCATGCCTTGTTCCACAGGGGAAGAGATTTGAGATAAGGGCCTTAGCCTTATGCCACTGCTCTCAGGCCCAGCAAACATGCCCTGGCCCAAGTTATTTGCCAGTGGAGAATCCAGGTGTTAATTCATGTCACCACTTCATATACACTTCTGTCAGAAAGGGATGACCTGTCCTCTCCCTCGGCAGTAAGGGGAAACAGATCACCTTAGATTGCCATGCTTTTGGATAACTGAAGCTGGGTTACATTAATCTCTCCCTACCACAAGCTCCAATTGTCAAAAATCTGCAAGTAGAAAACATCACAAAAAGACTTTGTGCCATGCTAGGTGCTTAAAAGGGACTGCATGAGCTCTCTCGGTCAGCACAAGTATGATGCACAGTTTTTCACACAAGAGAATGATGAAGGGAAGGGGAACTGACAGCACTGTGCTGTGTCTTAAATTTGCTGGGCAGTTGCATTCTGAAGGTGCCAGAGAAGTTGGGGATGTTGTTTGCTTTTGTTTAAAGATGCCCTTGCAAACAGAAGGGATTGGGGTTATTTTCCTACTCTTTTATGTGATTTACGGTGTTTGTTTTGCTTCATCCCTCAGCTGCCTTATTCATCATTTCTGAAATCACAGACCGAGCCAACGACAGCATGCCCCAAGCGGTGAGTCCTACCATGGCACATGCTCTCCTGATCGATAGTGTCTTTTCTGCACATCTGCTGAAGTGAATGCATATCTCTGCTAAATTCTGAAGCCTCGTCCAGGGTGAGACTCAAGGGTTTATGCAGATCTGGTTTACAGTACTGCAGATACGGCGTTGGTCTATGCCCTTTAGTGCAGCTGTGCAAGATGTAAGTCACCGTAGCAAGCAGCACAAAGTTTTTTTCCCTCTTGGGGTTGCTGAAATGGTATGTGGAGCAATGAAGTGAGAGATGGAAATTTTCATGGTTCTATTTCTACCCTGGGATGTTTTTAGATATGAAATGTTGAAAACATCACAAATGTACTGTCAAAGATACATTCTGAGCTAATTTACATAATTTTCCCACAATTCTGGAATCCCATTTTACTTCAGAAGAATAGGTCATGGTTTATAGTCTTGCAAATGATCACACAACCAAATAGACTGGCCAAGACTTTCATAGGTTAGAGCTCATGTCTAAATTCAGATTCAGGCATCTAAATAAGTTACACAGTTTTCCAAAGTAACGAACAGTTTCTGCAAGGTCAGTGCAATTTATTAATCTTGCTTACATGATATTAGAGTCCTAATTTACTGGCAAAGATAGCCTGTATATAGCTGGTCTTATGATCATTTGTTTCCAAGGATCTAGGTCTGATTTTTGTCTAAGATGATAGGAGTTCTCTACTGACATCAGTAAGAAGCAGTGTTGGGAGGTATAGGAGGCAGCAGAGAGACTGTCAGACACAGGATCCAGCAGGTTCCAGAGGAATTGGTGGACCTCTGGGTGATAACTAAAGACTGTGCCTTTCTTTTTGTCATACTAGTGACCCACACCTGCAGCTAAATTCTCTCCTGAGGTCCATGTTTGCTTTAGTTGCACAGTCCTAGCATTCAGCTCAAGTCATTAAAAAGCTACAGTCTTTGCAGTTAAATTAAATGTTGCTCAGTAAGTCCATAGTTTCAGAGTCATTCTGTAGAGTAGCCAGATTACATTTCTTTTTATGCTAAAACTGTAGGCTTGTTAGACCTAGAAAATAGTCATATTACAGTCCAAAATTTCAAAAAATACCATTTTTAAGCACTTCTTTTCAAGGTATTTAGATTACCAAGGAGTACATGCAGTTGCTAAGAAAGATGTTGACTATTACGTGGTTTGTGTTCAACAGCATGCATGTTAGAGAACAAAGCACCTCATTCCAGGCATCCTGCATTTCATGCAATAGTGAGTGGTTACACTGAAGTGTTTCTTTCTCAAAAGGTGCCTCATCTTAAGTATTTTATCATTGCATTGGATCACAGGGATTTCAAGTGATTGGGAAGGTATCATATCTTTTGGGAAGCTTTCACATTTTATTTCTCATTTGAACATTGCTGAATTTAACATCCTGCATTGGGATTTTCACAAAATCACAGAATCACAGAATCACTAAGGTTGGAAAGATCATCAAGTCCAACCAAAAAAAAAACCCCCCCCCCCCCAAAAAAAAAAAAACCAAAACCCACCACACCACACAACAACAACAAACCACAACACACCAAAAACCAACCCACCCAACACCATGCCCATCAAGCTACATCCCACAATGCCACATCCACACGCTCCTTGAATACCTCCAGGGAGGGTGACTCTACCACCTCCCTGGGCAGCCTGTTCCAATGTTTCACTACTCTCTCAGTAAAGAACTTTTTCCTAATATCTAGCCTGAACCTCCCCTGGTGCAACTTGAGGCCATTTCCTCTAGTCCTGTCACTAGTCACTTGGGAGAAGAGACCAGCACCCACCTCTCTGCAGTGCCTTTGCTAAATTAAAGATCTCTTTGGCATTGCAGCATCCTTCCCTATGGTTAACTACAGATGGTATTCAATTAACTTCTTTATTATTTCATTTACTGAGCAGAGAGAGGGTTGTTAATAATCACTCAGGCACCAAAACATGAAATTCAAGAGACAAAGAGAAAAAACACCTGGGCATCAATGCAGACAAAGGGAAGAAATTAAATGTCAACCCTTCTTAGTAAGAGCTTCTTTTCAGGTAGGATTTTAAGGTTGAAGGAATGAATGCACAGGAATTGTTAGGGAAAGACACATGC